>NC_082660.1:53078828-53436828 GCF_028023285.1 Balaenoptera ricei
CTTTGCTAGCACAGAGCCTCATACAGAGGAGAGCAGGAGAAACCAGGTGGACACACATCCCAAAGAATCCCTGCAGACTTCCGATACCAAGCCCAGCGGAGACGGATGGGTCTGCAAGCGTTTCACCCAAGAGGGTTCCTTCAACACTGGAGGTTATAACGAGGGCAGTGTCCCATGCGGTGAAGAGTGCTGTGAGTGAAAACCTATCATCATTTTACACGCTTCTTGCAATTGCAGCGTAGCAAAGGGTGCTCAGGTGGACGGGACGAGAAAGGCTTCCCAAAACAAGTTGCAGGGTGCTGCTCCTACATGGAATTGCGGGGTTTGTGTATTGCTGTGTGCGAGAAAGAAATCCTGGGTTGGTGTTTGTTCCTTGACTGCAGAAAGTCCTTGGAGTGAGGCTTAAGGTGACCTGTGTTCACACAGATCACTTCCGATCACACGAGGGAACGCTACAAACACTTCTTGCCACTGTGGCCTCAAGCCCACTGCAAAGGAGGCCTTTCTCCTGGTACGGGAGACGAGTTGCTCCCCTGCTCAGAAAGGCTCATGACTGAGGTTGGCTGGGCGGATGCATGGTATACCATGTGGCTTTCCCTGAAGGAACCACATACTCCTTGGTTCGAGAACATAGCGTCATCTATGCGAGACCTGTGGTACCCGACTTGCACAGGGGTTCAAATAACGCGCTCTAAGGGCTTGGCTCTGAAGCCCACACGGTGCAAACTCTTTTAAAGGCACTTGGCCATGTGCTGGTGGCGTACCTCTGCAAAGTATGGCAATGTCTCTCTGTAGGAGGTCGTCCCACGGGAAACAGAAGTTACGTTCACACGTTTGCCCCTGAGCCTAATGGCAGAGGTAAAAGATTTGTCATTTCAGAGGCTTCTCCACGGAGTTTCTGTAGAGGTGTCTCCCTCTGACTTGTAGCTCCACAGAAGCACGGTCCTCAGGCCAAGGGCAGCTTGTGCTTTCTCCTCCCTCATACCATGAAGAATTTCCTAAGGAACGGGATCCCTTTGACGTCAGCTCTCGGAACCAAGGTTTCCCCACAGTGCTCCTTTAGTGACCAGATGCTGTCCCTCTTGTGGGACACTTGAAGCGATTCCTTTCGAAACTTCCAGACACAGACACTCTATCTCTTTGGTCTTGAGAAGCTGAGAGAAGCTAACAAAGTGGGCTCAAGTCCCAGGGGCGGAACGAGGCTCATGCCTCTCCACAGAGGGCATGTAGGAACGTGTTGCTCCGAGAAGGAATGCAGAAGTCCGTTATGGGCTAGAGGATAGAAACGTGATGCACACTAATAAGAATGCCTGCAGTGGTCCCATACTGAATGTGTCATCCACCAGGTGGTTTCAGCTACATAACCGAACCGCACGTATCGGTAACGGGCATGTGGCCCTGCGCCTGGCAGGCTGTGTGAAGCCACGTGTCTGGCAAAACCTTACTGGTGGCCTGGTAAATATATCGCCCTTATGGGAAATGGTTATGTGCCCTTCTAGCTAGGTGAAAGTTGTGTGACGCCCCTTGCCCTTTCTGGGTGTGGAGTTTTGCCACGGAGTTCAAGACCAGGAACCAATTATTTTGGAGACGTGGAAATAGCGCTTTCGCAGAGCTGCCTTCATGCTGCCCCGATCTCTGTGTTCCGTATTCGAAACGGAGTAAAGAAGCCATGGGCGGAAAGCACGGCCAGGCTGGCCCCACACGGGATGTGCACGTGCAACTGACGAGCTAGAGGAGAGCAATGTGATACCCACAACTCTTTGGGAGCGGCCAGCTCTCATCCAGCTTCTTCCAAGCAGGTTCTGAAAGGTTTGCGCCCCTTTTCTCAACTCACCAACCACGATGTCGTTCTCACAGTGCTACGCTCTGCGTTTCTCAAGGTGATTTGGAATGAGAGCCTTTCAGACTGCAGAGGAAGGGAGTTTCTAACAGGGGAAATGAGATGTGTAACTGACAGGCTAGATGAAGGAAATTTCCTATGCAGTTGTCATTCAGTGTGCTGGGAACAAGACCCAGGTCGGTAGAGCCTCTGGTGTCTTTGTTCCCAGACATCATCTGGCACTGTGGTGCACCAGATCCCTTAAAACGCTTGGCTAACATAGAGTCATATAAAAAGAATAGCAGTAGCCATCAGGTGGACGCACATCACAAGGAAGATTTTCAGATTTCCAGTACCAGCCCTGTGGAGTCGGACGCGTCTGCAAGCGTTTCACCCGAGAGAGTTCCTGCAACACCAGCGGTCATTCCAAGTGCAGGGACGCCTGCGGTGAAGATTGCTGTGAGTGAGAAGCGTATCATTTGTACATGATTCGTGGAAGTGGATGTGGCAAAGGGTGCTCAGGTGGACGGGACGGGGAAGCTTTCCCTCAACAAGTTGAAGGGTGCTGCTCCTACATGGAATTCGGGGATCTTGGAGAGCTGGAAAGAGCAATTTCGCAGAGATGCCTTAATGCTGCCATGAGGTCTGTGTTCCATATTCGAAATAGAATAAAAGAAGCCTTGGCCGGAGGCACGAGCAGGCTCGTCCCAGACGGGATGTGCACCTGCAACTGACGAGCTAGAGGAAAACCATGGGGTACCCACAATTCTTTCGGGATTGGCCAGTTCTCATCCAGCTTGCTCCAAGCAGGTGCTGAAAGGTTTGCGCACCTTTTCTCAACACGCAAAGCACAAGTGTGTGCAAACAGTGCTTCGTTCCGTGTTTCTCAAGCTGATATGGAGTGACAGCCCTGCAGACTGCACAGGAAGGGAGTTGCTCACAGGGTAAAGGGGATGTGTACCTGACAGGCTAGATGAAGAAAATTTCCTATGCAGTTGTCCTTCAGTGTACTGGGAACAGGAGCGAGGTCGGGCCAGCACATAGTGTCTTTGGTCCCAGATATTGTCTGGCACTGTGGTGCATCGGCACCCTTAAAACCCTTTGCTAGCACAGAGCCTCATACAGAGGAGAGCAGGAGAAACCAGGTGGACACACATCCCAAAGAATCCCTGCAGACTTCCGATACCAAGCCCAGCGGAGACGGATGGGTCTGCAAGCGTTTCACCCAAGAGGGTTCCTTCAACACTGGAGGTTATAACGAGGGCAGTGTCCCATGCGGTGAAGAGTGCTGTGAGTGAAAACCTATCATCATTTTACACGCTTCTTGCAATTGCAGCGTAGCAAAGGGTGCTCAGGTGGACGGGACGAGAAAGGCTTCCCAAAACAAGTTGCAGGGTGCTGCTCCTACATGGAATTGCGGGGTTTGTGTATTGCTGTGTGCGAGAAAGAAATCCTGGGTTGGTGTTTGTTCCTTGACTGCAGAAAGTCCTTGGAGTGAGGCTTAAGGTGACCTGTGTTCACACAGATCACTTCCGATCACACGAGGGAACGCTACAAACACTTCTTGCCACTGTGGCCTCAAGCCCACTGCAAAGGAGGCCTTTCCCCTGGTACGGGAGACGAGTTGCTCCCCTGCTCAGAAAGGCTCATGACTGAGGTTGGCTGGGCGGATGCATGGTATACCATGTGGCTTTCCCTGAAGGAACCACATACTCCTTGGTTCGAGAACATAGCGTCATCTATGCGAGACCTGTGGTACCCGACTTGCACAGGGGTTCAAATAACGCGCTCTAAGGGCTTGGCTCTGAAGCCCACACGGTGCAAACTCTTTTAAAGGCACTTGGCCATGTGCTGGTGGCGTACCTCTGCAAAGTATGGCAATGTCTCTCTGTAGGAGGTCGTCCCACGGGAAACAGAAGTTACGTTCACACGTTTGCCCCTGAGCCTAATGGCAGAGGTAAAAGATTTGTCATTTCAGAGGCTTCTCCACGGAGTTTCTGTAGAGGTGTCTCCCTCTGACTTGTAGCTCCACAGAAGCATGGTCCTCAGGCCAAGGGCAGCTTGTGCTTTCTCCTCCCTCATACCATGAAGAATTTCCTAAGGAACGGGATCCCTTTGACGTCAGCTCTCGGAACCAAGGTTTCCCCACAGTGCTCCTTTAGTGACCAGATGCTGTCCCTCTTGTGGGACACTTGAAGCGATTCCTTTCGAAACTTCCAGACACAGACACTCTATCTCTTTGGTCTTGAGAAGCTGAGAGAAGCTAACAAAGTGGGCTCAAGTCCCAGGGGCGGAACGAGGCTCATGCCTCTCCACAGAGGGCATGTAGGAACGTGTTGCTCCGAGAAGGAATGCAGAAGTCCGTTATGGGCTAGAGGATAGAAACGTGATGCACACTAATAAGAATGCCTGCAGTGGTCCCATACTGAATGTGTCATCCACCAGGTGGTTTCAGCTACATAACCGAACCGCACGTATCGGTAACGGGCATGTGGCCCTGCGCCTGGCAGGCTGTGTGAAGCCACGTGTCTGGCAAAACCTTACTGGTGGCCTGGTAAATATATCGCCCTTATGGGAAATGGTTATGTGCCCTTCTAGCTAGGTGAAAGTTGTGTGACGCCCCTTGCCCTTTCTGGGTGTGGAGTTTTGCCACGGAGTTCAAGACCAGGAGCCAATTATTTTGGAGACGTGGAAATAGCGCTTTCGCAGAGCTGCCTTCATGCTGTCCCGATCTCTGTGTTCCGTATTCGAAACGGAGTAAAGAAGCCATGGGCGGAAAGCACGGCCAGGCTGGCCCCACGCGGGATGTGCACGTGCAACTGACGAGCTAGAGGAGAGCAATGTGATACCCACAACTCTTTGGGAGCGGCCAGCTCTCATCCAGCTTCTTCCAAGCAGGTTCTGAAAGGTTTGCGCCCCTTTTCTCAACTCACCAACCACGATGTCGTTCTCACAGTGCTACGCTCTGCGTTTCTCAAGGTGATTTGGAATGAGAGCCTTTCAGACTGCAGAGGAAGGGAGTTTCTAACAGGGGAAATGAGATGTGTAACTGACAGGCTAGATGAAGGAAATTTCCTATGCAGTTGTCATTCAGTGTGCTGGGAACAAGACCCAGGTCGGTAGAGCCTCTGGTGTCTTTGTTCCCAGACATCATCTGGCACTGTGGTGCACCAGATCCCTTAAAACGCTTGGCTAACATAGAGTCATATAAAAAGAATAGCAGTAGCCATCAGGTGGACGCACATCACAAGGAAGATTTTCAGATTTCCAGTACCAGCCCTGTGGAGTCGGACGCGTCTGCAAGCGTTTCACCCGAGAGAGTTCCTGCAACACCAGCGGTCATTCCAAGTGCAGGGACGCCTGCGGTGAAGATTGCTGTGAGTGAGAAGCGTATCATTTGTACATGATTCGTGGAAGTGGATGTGGCAAAGGGTGCTCAGGTGGACGGGACGGGGAAGCTTTCCCTCAACAAGTTGAAGGGTGCTGCTCCTACATGGAATTCGGGGATCTTGGAGAGCTGGAAAGAGCAATTTCGCAGAGATGCCTTAATGCTGCCATGAGGTCTGTGTTCCATATTCGAAATAGAATAAAAGAAGCCTTGGCCGGAGGCACGAGCAGGCTCGTCCCAGACGGGATGTGCACCTGCAACTGACGAGCTAGAGGAAAACCATGGGGTACCCACAATTCTTTCGGGATTGGCCAGTTCTCATCCAGCTTGCTCCAAGCAGGTGCTGAAAGGTTTGCGCACCTTTTCTCAACACGCAAAGCACAAGTGTGTGCAAACAGTGCTTCGTTCCGTGTTTCTCAAGCTGATATGGAGTGACAGCCCTGCAGACTGCACAGGAAGGGAGTTGCTCACAGGGTAAAGGGGATGTGTACCTGACAGGCTAGATGAAGAAAATTTCCTATGCAGTTGTCCTTCAGTGTACTGGGAACAGGAGCGAGGTCGGGCCAGCACATAGTGTCTTTGGTCCCAGATATTGTCTGGCACTGTGGTGCATCGGCACCCTTAAAACCCTTTGCTAGCACAGAGCCTCATACAGAGGAGAGCAGGAGAAACCAGGTGGACACACATCCCAAAGAATCCCTGCAGACTTCCGATGCCAAGCCCAGCGGAGACGGATGGGTCTGCAAGCGTTTCACCCAAGAGGGTTCCTTCAACACTGGAGGTTATAACGAGGGCAGTGTCCCATGCGGTGAAGAGTGCTGTGAGTGAAAACCTATCATCATTTTACACGCTTCTTGCAATTGCAGCGTAGCAAAGGGTGCTCAGGTGGACGGGACGAGAAAGGCTTCCCAAAACAAGTTGCAGGGTGCTGCTCCTACATGGAATTCCGGGGTTTGTGTATTGCTGTGTGCGAGAAAGAAATCCTGGGTTGGTGTTTGTTCCTTGACTGCAGAAAGTCCTTGGAGTGAGGCTTAAGGTGACCTGTGTTCACACAGATCACTTCCGATCACACGAGGGAACGCTACAAACACTTCTTGCCACTGTGGCCTCAAGCCCACTGCAAAGGAGGCCTTTCTCCTGGTACGGGAGACGAGTTGCTCCCCTGCTCAGAAAGGCTCATGACTGAGGTTGGCTGGGCGGATGCATGGTATACCATGTGGCTTTCCCTGAAGGAACCACATACTCCTTGGTTCGAGAACATAGCGTCATCTATGCGAGACCTGTGGTACCCGACTTGCACAGGGGTTCAAATAACGCGCTCTAAGGGCTTGGCTCTGAAGCCCACACGGTGCAAACTCTTTTAAAGGCACTTGGCCATGTGCTGGTGGCGTACCTCTGCAAAGTATGGCAATGTCTCTCTGTAGGAGGTCGTCCCACGGGAAACAGAAGTTACGTTCACACGTTTGCCCCTGAGCCTAATGGCAGAGGTAAAAGATTTGTCATTTCAGAGGCTTCTCCACGGAGTTTCTGTAGAGGTGTCTCCCTCTGACTTGTAGCTCCACAGAAGCACGGTCCTCAGGCCAAGGGCAGCTTGTGCTTTCTCCTCCCTCACACCATGAAGAATTTCCTAAGGAACGGGATCCCTTTGACGTCAGCTCTCGGAACCAAGGTTTCCCCACAGTGCTCCTTTAGTGACCAGATGCTGTCCCTCTCGTGGGACACTTGAAGCGATTCCTTTCGAAACTTCCAGACACAGACACTCTATCTCTTTGGTCTTTAGAAGCTGAGAGAAGCTAGCAAAGTGGGCTCAAGTCCCAGGGGCGGAACGAGGCTCATGCCTCTCCACAGAGGGCATGTAGGAACGTGTTGCTCCGAGAAGGAATGCAGAAGTCCGTTATGGGCTAGAGGATAGAAACGTGATGCACACTAATAAGAATGCCTGCAGTGGTCCCATACTGAATGTGTCATCCACCAGGTGGTTTCAGCTACATAACCGAACCGCACGTATCGGTAACGGGCATGTGGCCCTGCGTCTGGCAGGCTGTGTGAAGCCACGTGTCTGGCAAAACCTTACTGGTGGCCTGGTAAATATATCGCCCTTATGGGAAATGGTTATGTGCCCTTCTAGCTAGGTGAAAGTTGTGTTACGCCCCTTGCCCTTTCTGGGTGCGGAGTTTTGCCACGGAGTTCAAGACCAGGAGCCAATTATTTTGGAGACGTGGAAATAGCGCTTTCGCAGAGCTGCCTTCATGCTGCCCCGATCTCTGTGTTCCGTATTCGAAACGGAGTAAAGAAGCCATGGGCGGAAAGCACGGCCAGGCTGGCCCCACGCGGGATGTGCACGTGCAACTGACGAGCTAGAGGAGAGCAATGTGATACCCACAACTCTTTGGGAGCGGCCAGCTCTCATCCAGCTTCTTCCAAGCAGGTTCTGAAAGGTTTGCGCCCCTTTTCTCAACTCACCAACCACGATGTCGTTCTCACAGTGCTACGCTCTGCGTTTCTCAAGGTGATTTGGAATGAGAGCCTTTCAGACTGCAGAGGAAGGGAGTTTCTAACAGGGGAAATGAGATGTGTAACTGACAGGCTAGATGAAGGAAATTTCCTATGCAGTTGTCATTCAGTGTGCTGGGAACAAGACCCAGGTCGGTAGAGCCTCTGGTGTCTTTGTTCCCAGACATCATCTGGCACTGTGGTGCACCAGATCCCTTAAAACGCTTGGCTAACATAGAGTCATATAAAAAGAATAGCAGTAGCCATCAGGTGGACGCACATCACAAGGAAGATTTTCAGATTTCCAGTACCAGCCCTGTGGAGTCGGACGCGTCTGCAAGCGTTTCACCCGAGAGAGTTCCTGCAACACCAGCGGTCATTCCAAGTGCAGGGACGCCTGCGGTGAAGATTGCTGTGAGTGAGAAGCGTATCATTTGTACATGATTCGTGGAAGTGGATGTGGCAAAGGGTGCTCAGGTGGACGGGACGGGGAAGCTTTCCCTCAACAAGTTGAAGGGTGCTGCTCCTACATGGAATTCGGGGATCTTGGAGAGCTGGAAAGAGCAATTTCGCAGAGATGCCTTAATGCTGCCATGAGGTCTGTGTTCCATATTCGAAATAGAATAAAAGAAGCCTTGGCCGGAGGCACGAGCAGGCTCGTCCCAGACGGGATGTGCACCTGCAACTGACGAGCTAGAGGAAAACCATGTGGTACCCACAATTCTTTCGGGATTGGCCAGTTCTCATCCAGCTTGCTCCAAGCAGGTGCTGAAAGGTTTGCGCACCTTTTCTCAACACGCAAAGCACAAGTGTGTGCAAACAGTGCTTCGTTCCGTGTTTCTCAAGCTGATATGGAGTGACAGCCCTGCAGACTGCACAGGAAGGGAGTTGCTCACAGGGTAAAGGGGATGTGTACCTGACAGGCTAGATGAAGAAAATTTCCTATGCAGTTGTCCTTCAGTGTACTGGGAACAGGAGCGAGGTCGGGCCAGCACATAGTGTCTTTGGTCCCAGATATTGTCTGGCACTGTGGTGCATCGGCACCCTTAAAACCCTTTGCTAGCACAGAGCCTCATACAGAGGAGAGCAGGAGAAACCAGGTGGACACACATCCCAAAGAATCCCTGCAGACTTCCGATACCAAGCCCAGCGGAGACGGATGGGTCTGCAAGCGTTTCACCCAAGAGGGTTCCTTCAACACTGGAGGTTATAACGAGGGCAGTGTCCCATGCGGTGAAGAGTGCTGTGAGTGAAAACCTATCATCATTTTACACGCTTCTTGCAATTGCAGCGTAGCAAAGGGTGCTCAGGTGGACGGGACGAGAAAGGCTTCCCAAAACAAGTTGCAGGGTGCTGCTCCTACATGGAATTGCGGGGTTTGTGTATTGCTGTGTGCGAGAAAGAAATCCTGGGTTGGTGTTTGTTCCTTGACTGCAGAAAGTCCTTGGAGTGAGGCTTAAGGTGACCTGTGTTCACACAGATCACTTCCGATCACACGAGGGAACGCTACAAACACTTCTTGCCACTGTGGCCTCAAGCCCACTGCAAAGGAGGCCTTTCCCCTGGTACGGGAGACGAGTTGCTCCCCTGCTCAGAAAGGCTCATGACTGAGGTTGGCTGGGCGGATGCATGGTATACCATGTGGCTTTCCCTGAAGGAACCACATACTCCTTGGTTCGAGAACATAGCGTCATCTATGCGAGACCTGTGGTACCCGACTTGCACAGGGGTTCAAATAACGCGCTCTAAGGGCTTGGCTCTGAAGCCCACACGGTGCAAACTCTTTTAAAGGCACTTGGCCATGTGCTGGTGGCGTACCTCTGCAAAGTATGGCAATGTCTCTCTGTAGGAGGTCGTCCCACGGGAAACAGAAGTTACGTTCACAC
Organism: Balaenoptera ricei; assembly: GCF_028023285.1. Classification (NCBI taxonomy): domain Eukaryota; kingdom Metazoa; phylum Chordata; class Mammalia; order Artiodactyla; family Balaenopteridae; genus Balaenoptera; species Balaenoptera ricei. The sequence goes on from NC_082660.1 coordinate 53,088,415, forward strand.
GTTTGCCCCTGAGCCTAATGGCAGAGGTAAAAGATTTGTCATTTCAGAGGCTTCTCCACGGAGTTTCTGTAGAGGTGTCTCCCTCTGACTTGTAGCTCCACAGAAGCACGGTCCTCAGGCCAAGGGCAGCTTGTGCTTTCTCCTCCCTCACACCATGAAGAATTTCCTAAGGAACGGGATCCCTTTGACGTCAGCTCTCGGAACCAAGGTTTCCCCACAGTGCTCCTTTAGTGACCAGATGCTGTCCCTCTCGTGGGACACTTGAAGCGATTCCTTTCGAAACTTCCATACACAGACACTCTATCTCTTTGGTCTTTAGAAGCTGAGAGAAGCTAGCAAAGTGGGCTCAAGTCCCAGGGGCGGAACGAGGCTCATGCCTCTCCACAGAGGGCATGTAGGAACGTGTTGCTCCGAGAAGGAATGCAGAAGTCCGTTATGGGCTAGAGGATAGAAACGTGATGCACACTAATAAGAATGCCTGCAGTGGTCCCATACTGAATGTGTCATCCACCAGGTGGTTTCAGCTACATAACCGAACCGCACGTATCGGTAACGGGCATGTGGCCCTGCGTCTGGCAGGCTGTGTGAAGCCACGTGTCTGGCAAAACCTTACTGGTGGCCTGGTAAATATATCGCCCTTATGGGAAATGGTTATGTGCCCTTCTAGCTAGGTGAAAGTTGTGTGACGCCCCTTGCCCTTTCTGGGTGCGGAGTTTTGCCACGGAGTTCAAGACCAGGAGCCAATTATTTTGGAGACGTGGAAATAGCGCTTTCGCAGAGCTGCCTTCATGCTGCCCCGATCTCTGTGTTCCGTATTCGAAACGGAGTAAAGAAGCCATGGGCGGAAAGCACGGCCAGGCTGGCCCCACGCGGGATGTGCACGTGCAACTGACGAGCTAGAGGAGAGCAATGTGATACCCACAACTCTTTGGGAGCGGCCAGCTCTCATCCAGCTTCTTCCAAGCAGGTTCTGAAAGGTTTGCGCCCCTTTTCTCAACTCACCAACCACGATGTCGTTCTCACAGTGCTACGCTCTGCGTTTCTCAAGGTGATTTGGAATGAGAGCCTTTCAGACTGCAGAGGAAGGGAGTTTCTAACAGGGGAAATGAGATGTGTAACTGACAGGCTAGATGAAGGAAATTTCCTATGCAGTTGTCATTCAGTGTGCTGGGAACAAGACCCAGGTCGGTAGAGCCTCTGGTGTCTTTGTTCCCAGACATCATCTGGCACTGTGGTGCACCAGATCCCTTAAAACGCTTGGCTAACATAGAGTCATATAAAAAGAATAGCAGTAGCCATCAGGTGGACGCACATCACAAGGAAGATTTTCAGATTTCCAGTACCAGCCCTGTGGAGTCGGACGCGTCTGCAAGCGTTTCACCCGAGAGAGTTCCTGCAACACCAGCGGTCATTCCAAGTGCAGGGACGCCTGCGGTGAAGATTGCTGTGAGTGAGAAGCGTATCATTTGTACATGATTCGTGGAAGTGGATGTGGCAAAGGGTGCTCAGGTGGACGGGACGGGGAAGCTTTCCCTCAACAAGTTGAAGGGTGCTGCTCCTACATGGAATTCGGGGATCTTGGAGAGCTGGAAAGAGCAATTTCGCAGAGATGCCTTAATGCTGCCATGAGGTCTGTGTTCCATATTCGAAATAGAATAAAAGAAGCCTTGGCCGGAGGCACGAGCAGGCTCGTCCCAGACGGGATGTGCACCTGCAACTGACGAGCTAGAGGAAAACCATGGGGTACCCACAATTCTTTCGGGATTGGCCAGTTCTCATCCAGCTTGCTCCAAGCAGGTGCTGAAAGGTTTGCGCACCTTTTCTCAACACGCAAAGCACAAGTGTGTGCAAACAGTGCTTCGTTCCGTGTTTCTCAAGCTGATATGGAGTGACAGCCCTGCAGACTGCACAGGAAGGGAGTTGCTCACAGGGTAAAGGGGATGTGTACCTGACAGGCTAGATGAAGAAAATTTCCTATGCAGTTGTCCTTCAGTGTACTGGGAACAGGAGCGAGGTCGGGCCAGCACATAGTGTCTTTGGTCCCAGATATTGTCTGGCACTGTGGTGCATCGGCACCCTTAAAACCCTTTGCTAGCACAGAGCCTCATACAGAGGAGAGCAGGAGAAACCAGGTGGACACACATCCCAAAGAATCCCTGCAGACTTCCGATACCAAGCCCAGCGGAGACGGATGGGTCTGCAAGCGTTTCACCCAAGAGGGTTCCTTCAACACTGGAGGTTATAACGAGGGCAGTGTCCCATGCGGTGAAGAGTGCTGTGAGTGAAAACCTATCATCATTTTACACGCTTCTTGCAATTGCAGCGTAGCAAAGGGTGCTCAGGTGGACGGGACGAGAAAGGCTTCCCAAAACAAGTTGCAGGGTGCTGCTCCTACATGGAATTGCGGGGTTTGTGTATTGCTGTGTGCGAGAAAGAAATCCTGGGTTGGTGTTTGTTCCTTGACTGCAGAAAGTCCTTGGAGTGAGGCTTAAGGTGACCTGTGTTCACACAGATCACTTCCGATCACACGAGGGAACGCTACAAACACTTCTTGCCACTGTGGCCTCAAGCCCACTGCAAAGGAGGCCTTTCCCCTGGTACGGGAGACGAGTTGCTCCCCTGCTCAGAAAGGCTCATGACTGAGGTTGGCTGGGCGGATGCATGGTATACCATGTGGCTTTCCCTGAAGGAACCACATACTCCTTGGTTCGAGAACATAGCGTCATCTATGCGAGACCTGTGGTACCCGACTTGCACAGGGGTTCAAATAACGCGCTCTAAGGGCTTGGCTCTGAAGCCCACACGGTGCAAACTCTTTTAAAGGCACTTGGCCATGTGCTGGTGGCGTACCTCTGCAAAGTATGGCAATGTCTCTCTGTAGGAGGTCGTCCCACGGGAAACAGAAGTTACGTTCACACGTTTGCCCCTGAGCCTAATGGCAGAGGTAAAAGATTTGTCATTTCAGAGGCTTCTCCACGGAGTTTCTGTAGAGGTGTCTCCCTCTGACTTGTAGCTCCACAGAAGCATGGTCCTCAGGCCAAGGGCAGCTTGTGCTTTCTCCTCCCTCATACCATGAAGAATTTCCTAAGGAACGGGATCCCTTTGACGTCAGCTCTCGGAACCAAGGTTTCCCCACAGTGCTCCTTTAGTGACCAGATGCTGTCCCTCTTGTGGGACACTTGAAGCGATTCCTTTCGAAACTTCCAGACACAGACACTCTATCTCTTTGGTCTTTAGAAGCTGAGCGAAGCTAGCAAAGTGGGCTCAAGTCCCAGGGGCGGAACGAGGCTCATGCCTCTCCACAGAGGGCATGTAGGAACGTGTTGCTCCGAGAAGGAATGCAGAAGTCCGTTATGGGCTAGAGGATAGAAACGTGATGCACACTAATAAGAATGCCTGCAGTGGTCCCATACTGAATGTGTCATCCACCAGGTGGTTTCAGCTACATAACCGAACCGCACGTATCGGTAACGGGCATGTGGCCCTGCGTCTGGCAGGCTGTGTGAAGCCACGTGTCTGGCAAAACCTTACTGGTGGCCTGGTAAATATATCGCCCTTATGGGAAATGGTTATGTGCCCTTCTAGCTAGGTGAAAGTTGTGTGACGCCCCTTGCCCTTTCTGGGTGCGGAGTTTTGCCACGGAGTTCAAGACCAGGAGCCAATTATTTTGGAGACGTGGAAATAGCGCTTTCGCAGAGCTGCCTTCATGCTGCCCCGATCTCTGTGTTCCGTATTCGAAACGGAGTAAAGAAGCCATGGGCGGAAAGCACGGCCAGGCTGGCCCCACGCGGGATGTGCACGTGCAACTGACGAGCTAGAGGAGAGCAATGTGATACCCACAACTCTTTGGGAGCGGCCAGCTCTCATCCAGCTTCTTCCAAGCAGGTTCTGAAAGGTTTGCGCCCCTTTTCTCAACTCACCAACCACGATGTCGTTCTCACAGTGCTACGCTCTGCGTTTCTCAAGGTGATTTGGAATGAGAGCCTTTCAGACTGCAGAGGAAGGGAGTTTCTAACAGGGGAAATGAGATGTGTAACTGACAGGCTAGATGAAGGAAATTTCCTATGCAGTTGTCATTCAGTGTGCTGGGAACAAGACCCAGGTCGGTAGAGCCTCTGGTGTCTTTGTTCCCAGACATCATCTGGCACTGTGGTGCACCAGATCCCTTAAAACGCTTGGCTAACATAGAGTCATATAAAAAGAATAGCAGTAGCCATCAGGTGGACGCACATCACAAGGAAGATTTTCAGATTTCCAGTACCAGCCCTGTGGAGTCGGACGCGTCTGCAAGCGTTTCACCCGAGAGAGTTCCTGCAACACCAGCGGTCATTCCAAGTGCAGGGACGCCTGCGGTGAAGATTGCTGTGAGTGAGAAGCGTATCATTTGTACATGATTCGTGGAAGTGGATGTGGCAAAGGGTGCTCAGGTGGACGGGACGGGGAAGCTTTCCCTCAACAAGTTGAAGGGTGCTGCTCCTACATGGAATTCGGGGATCTTGGAGAGCTGGAAAGAGCAATTTCGCAGAGATGCCTTAATGCTGCCATGAGGTCTGTGTTCCATATTCGAAATAGAATAAAAGAAGCCTTGGCCGGAGGCACGAGCAGGCTCGTCCCAGACGGGATGTGCACCTGCAACTGACGAGCTAGAGGAAAACCATGTGGTACCCACAATTCTTTCGGGATTGGCCAGTTCTCATCCAGCTTGCTCCAAGCAGGTGCTGAAAGGTTTGCGCACCTTTTCTCAACACGCAAAGCACAAGTGTGTGCAAACAGTGCTTCGTTCCGTGTTTCTCAAGCTGATATGGAATGACAGCCCTGCAGACTGCACAGGAAGGGAGTTGCTCACAGGGTAAAGGGGATGTGTACCTGACAGGCTAGATGAAGAAAATTTCCTATGCAGTTGTCCTTCAGTGTACTGGGAACAGGAGCGAGGTCGGGCCAGCACATAGTGTCTTTGGTCCCAGATATTGTCTGGCACTGTGGTGCATCGGCACCCTTAAAACCCTTTGCTAGCACAGAGCCTCATACAGAGGAGAGCAGGAGAAACCAGGTGGACACACATCCCAAAGAATCCCTGCAGACTTCCGATACCAAGCCCAGCGGAGACGGATGGGTCTGCAAGCGTTTCACCCAAGAGGGTTCCTTCAACACTGGAGGTTATAACGAGGGCAGTGTCCCATGCGGTGAAGAGTGCTGTGAGTGAAAACCTATCATCATTTTACACGCTTCTTGCAATTGCAGCGTAGCAAAGGGTGCTCAGGTGGACGGGACGAGAAAGGCTTCCCAAAACAAGTTGCAGGGTGCTGCTCCTACATGGAATTCCGGGGTTTGTGTATTGCTGTGTGCGAGAAAGAAATCCTGGGTTGGTGTTTGTTCCTTGACTGCAGAAAGTCCTTGGAGTGAGGCTTAAGGTGACCTGTGTTCACACAGATCACTTCCGATCACACGAGGGAACGCTACAAACACTTCTTGCCACTGTGGCCTCAAGCCCACTGCAAAGGAGGCCTTTCCCCTGGTACGGGAGACGAGTTGCTCCCCTGCTCAGAAAGGCTCATGACTGAGGTTGGCTGGGCGGATGCATGGTATACCATGTGGCTTTCCCTGAAGGAACCACATACTCCTTGGTTCGAGAACATAGCGTCATCTATGCGAGACCTGTGGTACCCGACTTGCACAGGGGTTCAAATAACGCGCTCTAAGGGCTTGGCTCTGAAGCCCACACGGTGCAAACTCTTTTAAAGGCACTTGGCCATGTGCTGGTGGCGTACCTCTGCAAAGTATGGCAATGTCTCTCTGTAGGAGGTCGTCCCACGGGAAACAGAAGTTACGTTCACACGTTTGCCCCTGAGCCTAATGGCAGAGGTAAAAGATTTGTCATTTCAGAGGCTTCTCCACGGAGTTTCTGTAGAGGTGTCTCCCTCTGACTTGTAGCTCCACAGAAGCACGGTCCTCAGGCCAAGGGCAGCTTGTGCTTTCTCCTCCCTCACACCATGAAGAATTTCCTAAGGAACGGGATCCCTTTGACGTCAGCTCTCGGAACCAAGGTTTCCCCACAGTGCTCCTTTAGTGACCAGATGCTGTCCCTCTCGTGGGACACTTGAAGCGATTCCTTTCGAAACTTCCATACACAGACACTCTATCTCTTTGGTCTTTAGAAGCTGAGAGAAGCTAGCAAAGTGGGCTCAAGTCCCAGGGGCGGAACGAGGCTCATGCCTCTCCACAGAGGGCATGTAGGAACGTGTTGCTCCGAGAAGGAATGCAGAAGTCCGTTATGGGCTAGAGGATAGAAACGTGATGCACACTAATAAGAATGCCTGCAGTGGTCCCATACTGAATGTGTCATCCACCAGGTGGTTTCAGCTACATAACCGAACCGCACGTATCGGTAACGGGCATGTGGCCCTGCGTCTGGCAGGCTGTGTGAAGCCACGTGTCTGGCAAAACCTTACTGGTGGCCTGGTAAATATATCGCCCTTATGGGAAATGGTTATGTGCCCTTCTAGCTAGGTGAAAGTTGTGTTACGCCCCTTGCCCTTTCTGGGTGCGGAGTTTTGCCACGGAGTTCAAGACCAGGAGCCAATTATTTTGGAGACGTGGAAATAGCGCTTTCGCAGAGCTGCCTTCATGCTGCCCCGATCTCTGTGTTCCGTATTCGAAACGGAGTAAAGAAGCCATGGGCGGAAAGCACGGCCAGGCTGGCCCCACGCGGGATGTGCACGTGCAACTGACGAGCTAGAGGAGAGCAATGTGATACCCACAACTCTTTGGGAGCGGCCAGCTCTCATCCAGCTTCTTCCAAGCAGGTTCTGAAAGGTTTGCGCCCCTTTTCTCAACTCACCAACCACGATGTCGTTCTCACAGTGCTACGCTCTGCGTTTCTCAAGGTGATTTGGAATGAGAGCCTTTCAGACTGCAGAGGAAGGGAGTTTCTAACAGGGGAAATGAGATGTGTAACTGACAGGCTAGATGAAGGAAATTTCCTATGCAGTTGTCATTCAGTGTGCTGGGAACAAGACCCAGGTCGGTAGAGCCTCTGGTGTCTTTGTTCCCAGACATCATCTGGCACTGTGGTGCACCAGATCCCTTAAAACGCTTGGCTAACATAGAGTCATATAAAAAGAATAGCAGTAGCCATCAGGTGGACGCACATCACAAGGAAGATTTTCAGATTTCCAGTACCAGCCCTGTGGAGTCGGACGCGTCTGCAAGCGTTTCACCCGAGAGAGTTCCTGCAACACCAGCGGTCATTCCAAGTGCAGGGACGCCTGCGGTGAAGATTGCTGTGAGTGAGAAGCGTATCATTTGTACATGATTCGTGGAAGTGGATGTGGCAAAGGGTGCTCAGGTGGACGGGACGGGGAAGCTTTCCCTCAACAAGTTGAAGGGTGCTGCTCCTACATGGAATTCGGGGATCTTGGAGAGCTGGAAAGAGCAATTTCGCAGAGATGCCTTAATGCTGCCATGAGGTCTGTGTTCCATATTCGAAATAGAATAAAAGAAGCCTTGGCCGGAGGCACGAGCAGGCTCGTCCCAGACGGGATGTGCACCTGCAACTGACGAGCTAGAGGAAAACCATGTGGTACCCACAATTCTTTCGGGATTGGCCAGTTCTCATCCAGCTTGCTCCAAGCAGGTGCTGAAAGGTTTGCGCACCTTTTCTCAACACGCAAAGCACAAGTGTGTGCAAACAGTGCTTCGTTCCGTGTTTCTCAAGCTGATATGGAATGACAGCCCTGCAGACTGCACAGGAAGGGAGTTGCTCACAGGGTAAAGGGGATGTGTACCTGACAGGCTAGATGAAGAAAATTTCCTATGCAGTTGTCCTTCAGTGTACTGGGAACAGGAGCGAGGTCGGGCCAGCACATAGTGTCTTTGGTCCCAGATATTGTCTGGCACTGTGGTGCATCGGCACCCTTAAAACCCTTTGCTAGCACAGAGCCTCATACAGAGGAGAGCAGGAGAAACCAGGTGGACACACATCCCAAAGAATCCCTGCAGACTTCCGATACCAAGCCCAGCGGAGACGGATGGGTCTGCAAGCGTTTCACCCAAGAGGGTTCCTTCAACACTGGAGGTTATAACGAGGGCAGTGTCCCATGCGGTGAAGAGTGCTGTGAGTGAAAACCTATCATCATTTTACACGCTTCTTGCAATTGCAGCGTAGCAAAGGGTGCTCAGGTGGACGGGACGAGAAAGGCTTCCCAAAACAAGTTGCAGGGTGCTGCTCCTACATGGAATTGCGGGGTTTGTGTATTGCTGTGTGCGAGAAAGAAATCCTGGGTTGGTGTTTGTTCCTTGACTGCAGAAAGTCCTTGGAGTGAGGCTTAAGGTGACCTGTGTTCACACAGATCACTTCCGATCACACGAGGGAACGCTACAAACACTTCTTGCCACTGTGGCCTCAAGCCCACTGCAAAGGAGGCCTTTCCCCTGGTACGGGAGACGAGTTGCTCCCCTGCTCAGAAAGGCTCATGACTGAGGTTGGCTGGGCGGATGCATGGTATACCATGTGGCTTTCCCTGAAGGAACCACATACTCCTTGGTTCGAGAACATAGCGTCATCTATGCGAGACCTGTGGTACCCGACTTGCACAGGGGTTCAAATAACGCGCTCTAAGGGCTTGGCTCTGAAGCCCACACGGTGCAAACTCTTTTAAAGGCACTTGGCCATGTGCTGGTGGCGTACCTCTGCAAAGTATGGCAATGTCTCTCTGTAGGAGGTCGTCCCACGGGAAACAGAAGTTACGTTCACACGTTTGCCCCTGAGCCTAATGGCAGAGGTAAAAGATTTGTCATTTCAGAGGCTTCTCCACGGAGTTTCTGTAGAGGTGTCTCCCTCTGACTTGTAGCTCCACAGAAGCACGGTCCTCAGGCCAAGGGCAGCTTGTGCTTTCTCCTCCCTCACACCATGAAGAATTTCCTAAGGAACGGGATCCCTTTGACGTCAGCTCTCGGAACCAAGGTTTCCCCACAGTGCTCCTTTAGTGACCAGATGCTGTCCCTCTCGTGGGACACTTGAAGCGATTCCTTTCGAAACTTCCATACACAGACACTCTATCTCTTTGGTCTTTAGAAGCTGAGAGAAGCTAGCAAAGTGGGCTCAAGTCCCAGGGGCGGAACGAGGCTCATGCCTCTCCACAGAGGGCATGTAGGAACGTGTTGCTCCGAGAAGGAATGCAGAAGTCCGTTATGGGCTAGAGGATAGAAACGTGATGCACACTAATAAGAATGCCTGCAGTGGTCCCATACTGAATGTGTCATCCACCAGGTGGTTTCAGCTACATAACCGAACCGCACGTATCGGTAACGGGCATGTGGCCCTGCGTCTGGCAGGCTGTGTGAAGCCACGTGTCTGGCAAAACCTTACTGGTGGCCTGGTAAATATATCGCCCTTATGGGAAATGGTTATGTGCCCTTCTAGCTAGGTGAAAGTTGTGTGACGCCCCTTGCCCTTTCTGGGTGCGGAGTTTTGCCACGGAGTTCAAGACCAGGAGCCAATTATTTTGGAGACGTGGAAATAGCGCTTTCGCAGAGCTGCCTTCATGCTGCCCCGATCTCTGTGTTCCGTATTCGAAACGGAGTAAAGAAGCCATGGGCGGAAAGCACGGCCAGGCTGGCCCCACGCGGGATGTGCACGTGCAACTGACGAGCTAGAGGAGAGCAATGTGATACCCACAACTCTTTGGGAGCGGCCAGCTCTCATCCAGCTTCTTCCAAGCAGGTTCTGAAAGGTTTGCGCCCCTTTTCTCAACTCACCAACCACGATGTCGTTCTCACAGTGCTACGCTCTGCGTTTCTCAAGGTGATTTGGAATGAGAGCCTTTCAGACTGCAGAGGAAGGGAGTTTCTAACAGGGGAAATGAGATGTGTAACTGACAGGCTAGATGAAGGAAATTTCCTATGCAGTTGTCATTCAGTGTGCTGGGAACAAGACCCAGGTCGGTAGAGCCTCTGGTGTCTTTGTTCCCAGACATCATCTGGCACTGTGGTGCACCAGATCCCTTAAAACGCTTGGCTAACATAGAGTCATATAAAAAGAATAGCAGTAGCCATCAGGTGGACGCACATCACAAGGAAGATTTTCAGATTTCCAGTACCAGCCCTGTGGAGTCGGACGCGTCTGCAAGCGTTTCACCCGAGAGAGTTCCTGCAACACCAGCGGTCATTCCAAGTGCAGGGACGCCTGCGGTGAAGATTGCTGTGAGTGAGAAGCGTATCATTTGTACATGATTCGTGGAAGTGGATGTGGCAAAGGGTGCTCAGGTGGACGGGACGGGGAAGCTTTCCCTCAACAAGTTGAAGGGTGCTGCTCCTACATGGAATTCGGGGATCTTGGAGAGCTGGAAAGAGCAATTTCGCAGAGATGCCTTAATGCTGCCATGAGGTCTGTGTTCCATATTCGAAATAGAATAAAAGAAGCCTTGGCCGGAGGCACGAGCAGGCTCGTCCCAGACGGGATGTGCACCTGCAACTGACGAGCTAGAGGAAAACCATGGGGTACCCACAATTCTTTCGGGATTGGCCAGTTCTCATCCAGCTTGCTCCAAGCAGGTGCTGAAAGGTTTGCGCACCTTTTCTCAACACGCAAAGCACAAGTGTGTGCAAACAGTGCTTCGTTCCGTGTTTCTCAAGCTGATATGGAGTGACAGCCCTGCAGACTGCACAGGAAGGGAGTTGCTCACAGGGTAAAGGGGATGTGTACCTGACAGGCTAGATGAAGAAAATTTCCTATGCAGTTGTCCTTCAGTGTACTGGGAACAGGAGCGAGGTCGGGCCAGCACATAGTGTCTTTGGTCCCAGATATTGTCTGGCACTGTGGTGCATCGGCACCCTTAAAACCCTTTGCTAGCACAGAGCCTCATACAGAGGAGAGCAGGAGAAACCAGGTGGACACACATCCCAAAGAATCCCTGCAGACTTCCGATACCAAGCCCAGCGGAGACGGATGGGTCTGCAAGCGTTTCACCCAAGAGGGTTCCTTCAACACTGGAGGTTATAACGAGGGCAGTGTCCCATGCGGTGAAGAGTGCTGTGAGTGAAAACCTATCATCATTTTACACGCTTCTTGCAATTGCAGCGTAGCAAAGGGTGCTCAGGTGGACGGGACGAGAAAGGCTTCCCAAAACAAGTTGCAGGGTGCTGCTCCTACATGGAATTCCGGGGTTTGTGTATTGCTGTGTGCGAGAAAGAAATCCTGGGTTGGTGTTTGTTCCTTGACTGCAGAAAGTCCTTGGAGTGAGGCTTAAGGTGACCTGTGTTCACACAGATCACTTCCGATCACACGAGGGAACGCTACAAACACTTCTTGCCACTGTGGCCTCAAGCCCACTGCAAAGGAGGCCTTTCCCCTGGTACGGGAGACGAGTTGCTCCCCTGCTCAGAAAGGCTCATGACTGAGGTTGGCTGGGCGGATGCATGGTATACCATGTGGCTTTCCCTGAAGGAACCACATACTCCTTGGTTCGAGAACATAGCGTCATCTATGCGAGACCTGTGGTACCCGACTTGCACAGGGGTTCAAATAACGCGCTCTAAGGGCTTGGCTCTGAAGCCCACACGGTGCAAACTCTTTTAAAGGCACTTGGCCATGTGCTGGTGGCGTACCTCTGCAAAGTATGGCAATGTCTCTCTGTAGGAGGTCGTCCCACGGGAAACAGAAGTTACGTTCACACGTTTGCCCCTGAGCCTAATGGCAGAGGTAAAAGATTTGTCATTTCAGAGGCTTCTCCACGGAGTTTCTGTAGAGGTGTCTCCCTCTGACTTGTAGCTCCACAGAAGCACGGTCCTCAGGCCAAGGGCAGCTTGTGCTTTCTCCTCCCTCACACCATGAAGAATTTCCTAAGGAACGGGATCCCTTTGACGTCAGCTCTCGGAACCAAGGTTTCCCCACAGTGCTCCTTTAGTGACCAGATGCTGTCCCTCTCGTGGGACACTTGAAGCGATTCCTTTCGAAACTTCCATACACAGACACTCTATCTCTTTGGTCTTTAGAAGCTGAGAGAAGCTAGCAAAGTGGGCTCAAGTCCCAGGGGCGGAACGAGGCTCATGCCTCTCCACAGAGGGCATGTAGGAACGTGTTGCTCCGAGAAGGAATGCAGAAGTCCGTTATGGGCTAGAGGATAGAAACGTGATGCACACTAATAAGAATGCCTGCAGTGGTCCCATACTGAATGTGTCATCCACCAGGTGGTTTCAGCTACATAACCGAACCGCACGTATCGGTAACGGGCATGTGGCCCTGCGTCTGGCAGGCTGTGTGAAGCCACGTGTCTGGCAAAACCTTACTGGTGGCCTGGTAAATATATCGCCCTTATGGGAAATGGTTATGTGCCCTTCTAGCTAGGTGAAAGTTGTGTGACGCCCCTTGCCCTTTCTGGGTGCGGAGTTTTGCCACGGAGTTCAAGACCAGGAGCCAATTATTTTGGAGACGTGGAAATAGCGCTTTCGCAGAGCTGCCTTCATGCTGCCCCGATCTCTGTGTTCCGTATTCGAAACGGAGTAAAGAAGCCATGGGCGGAAAGCACGGCCAGGCTGGCCCCACGCGGGATGTGCACGTGCAACTGACGAGCTAGAGGAGAGCAATGTGATACCCACAACTCTTTGGGAGCGGCCAGCTCTCATCCAGCTTCTTCCAAGCAGGTTCTGAAAGGTTTGCGCCCCTTTTCTCAACTCACCAACCACGATGTCGTTCTCACAGTGCTACGCTCTGCGTTTCTCAAGGTGATTTGGAATGAGAGCCTTTCAGACTGCAGAGGAAGGGAGTTTCTAACAGGGGAAATGAGATGTGTAACTGACAGGCTAGATGAAGGAAATTTCCTATGCAGTTGTCATTCAGTGTGCTGGGAACAAGACCCAGGTCGGTAGAGCCTCTGGTGTCTTTGTTCCCAGACATCATCTGGCACTGTGGTGCACCAGATCCCTTAAAACGCTTGGCTAACATAGAGTCATATAAAAAGAATAGCAGTAGCCATCAGGTGGACGCACATCACAAGGAAGATTTTCAGATTTCCAGTACCAGCCCTGTGGAGTCGGACGCGTCTGCAAGCGTTTCACCCGAGAGAGTTCCTGCAACACCAGCGGTCATTCCAAGTGCAGGGACGCCTGCGGTGAAGATTGCTGTGAGTGAGAAGCGTATCATTTGTACATGATTCGTGGAAGTGGATGTGGCAAAGGGTGCTCAGGTGGACGGGACGGGGAAGCTTTCCCTCAACAAGTTGAAGGGTGCTGCTCCTACATGGAATTCGGGGATCTTGGAGAGCTGGAAAGAGCAATTTCGCAGAGATGCCTTAATGCTGCCATGAGGTCTGTGTTCCATATTCGAAATAGAATAAAAGAAGCCTTGGCCGGAGGCACGAGCAGGCTCGTCCCAGACGGGATGTGCACCTGCAACTGACGAGCTAGAGGAAAACCATGTGGTACCCACAATTCTTTCGGGATTGGCCAGTTCTCATCCAGCTTGCTCCAAGCAGGTGCTGAAAGGTTTGCGCACCTTTTCTCAACACGCAAAGCACAAGTGTGTGCAAACAGTGCTTCGTTCCGTGTTTCTCAAGCTGATATGGAATGACAGCCCTGCAGACTGCACAGGAAGGGAGTTGCTCACAGGGTAAAGGGGATGTGTACCTGACAGGCTAGATGAAGAAAATTTCCTATGCAGTTGTCCTTCAGTGTACTGGGAACAGGAGCGAGGTCGGGCCAGCACATAGTGTCTTTGGTCCCAGATATTGTCTGGCACTGTGGTGCATCGGCACCCTTAAAACCCTTTGCTAGCACAGAGCCTCATACAGAGGAGAGCAGGAGAAACCAGGTGGACACACATCCCAAAGAATCCCTGCAGACTTCCGATACCAAGCCCAGCGGAGACGGATGGGTCTGCAAGCGTTTCACCCAAGAGGGTTCCTTCAACACTGGAGGTTATAACGAGGGCAGTGTCCCATGCGGTGAAGAGTGCTGTGAGTGAAAACCTATCATCATTTTACACGCTTCTTGCAATTGCAGCGTAGCAAAGGGTGCTCAGGTGGACGGGACGAGAAAGGCTTCCCAAAACAAGTTGCAGGGTGCTGCTCCTACATGGAATTCCGGGGTTTGTGTATTGCTGTGTGCGAGAAAGAAATCCTGGGTTGGTGTTTGTTCCTTGACTGCAGAAAGTCCTTGGAGTGAGGCTTAAGGTGACCTGTGTTCACACAGATCACTTCCGATCACACGAGGGAACGCTACAAACACTTCTTGCCACTGTGGCCTCAAGCCCACTGCAAAGGAGGCCTTTCCCCTGGTACGGGAGACGAGTTGCTCCCCTGCTCAGAAAGGCTCATGACTGAGGTTGGCTGGGCGGATGCATGGTATACCATGTGGCTTTCCCTGAAGGAACCACATACTCCTTGGTTCGAGAACATAGCGTCATCTATGCGAGACCTGTGGTACCCGACTTGCACAGGGGTTCAAATAACGCGCTCTAAGGGCTTGGCTCTGAAGCCCACACGGTGCAAACTCTTTTAAAGGCACTTGGCCATGTGCTGGTGGCGTACCTCTGCAAAGTATGGCAATGTCTCTCTGTAGGAGGTCGTCCCACGGGAAACAGAAGTTACGTTCACACGTTTGCCCCTGAGCCTAATGGCAGAGGTAAAAGATTTGTCATTTCAGAGGCTTCTCCACGGAGTTTCTGTAGAGGTGTCTCCCTCTGACTTGTAGCTCCACAGAAGCACGGTCCTCAGGCCAAGGGCAGCTTGTGCTTTCTCCTCCCTCACACCATGAAGAATTTCCTAAGGAACGGGATCCCTTTGACGTCAGCTCTCGGAACCAAGGTTTCCCCACAGTGCTCCTTTAGTGACCAGATGCTGTCCCTCTCGTGGGACACTTGAAGCGATTCCTTTCGAAACTTCCATACACAGACACTCTATCTCTTTGGTCTTTAGAAGCTGAGAGAAGCTAGCAAAGTGGGCTCAAGTCCCAGGGGCGGAACGAGGCTCATGCCTCTCCACAGAGGGCATGTAGGAACGTGTTGCTCCGAGAAGGAATGCAGAAGTCCGTTATGGGCTAGAGGATAGAAACGTGATGCACACTAATAAGAATGCCTGCAGTGGTCCCATACTGAATGTGTCATCCACCAGGTGGTTTCAGCTACATAACCGAACCGCACGTATCGGTAACGGGCATGTGGCCCTGCGTCTGGCAGGCTGTGTGAAGCCACGTGTCTGGCAAAACCTTACTGGTGGCCTGGTAAATATATCGCCCTTATGGGAAATGGTTATGTGCCCTTCTAGCTAGGTGAAAGTTGTGTGACGCCCCTTGCCCTTTCTGGGTGCGGAGTTTTGCCACGGAGTTCAAGACCAGGAGCCAATTATTTTGGAGACGTGGAAATAGCGCTTTCGCAGAGCTGCCTTCATGCTGCCCCGATCTCTGTGTTCCGTATTCGAAACGGAGTAAAGAAGCCATGGGCGGAAAGCACGGCCAGGCTGGCCCCACGCGGGATGTGCACGTGCAACTGACGAGCTAGAGGAGAGCAATGTGATACCCACAACTCTTTGGGAGCGGCCAGCTCTCATCCAGCTTCTTCCAAGCAGGTTCTGAAAGGTTTGCGCCCCTTTTCTCAACTCACCAACCACGATGTCGTTCTCACAGTGCTACGCTCTGCGTTTCTCAAGGTGATTTGGAATGAGAGCCTTTCAGACTGCAGAGGAAGGGAGTTTCTAACAGGGGAAATGAGATGTGTAACTGACAGGCTAGATGAAGGAAATTTCCTATGCAGTTGTCATTCAGTGTGCTGGGAACAAGACCCAGGTCGGTAGAGCCTCTGGTGTCTTTGTTCCCAGACATCATCTGGCACTGTGGTGCACCAGATCCCTTAAAACGCTTGGCTAACATAGAGTCATATAAAAAGAATAGCAGTAGCCATCAGGTGGACGCACATCACAAGGAAGATTTTCAGATTTCCAGTACCAGCCCTGTGGAGTCGGACGCGTCTGCAAGCGTTTCACCCGAGAGAGTTCCTGCAACACCAGCGGTCATTCCAAGTGCAGGGACGCCTGCGGTGAAGATTGCTGTGAGTGAGAAGCGTATCATTTGTACATGATTCGTGGAAGTGGATGTGGCAAAGGGTGCTCAGGTGGACGGGACGGGGAAGCTTTCCCTCAACAAGTTGAAGGGTGCTGCTCCTACATGGAATTCGGGGATCTTGGAGAGCTGGAAAGAGCAATTTCGCAGAGATGCCTTAATGCTGCCATGAGGTCTGTGTTCCATATTCGAAATAGAATAAAAGAAGCCTTGGCCGGAGGCACGAGCAGGCTCGTCCCAGACGGGATGTGCACCTGCAACTGACGAGCTAGAGGAAAACCATGTGGTACCCACAATTCTTTCGGGATTGGCCAGTTCTCATCCAGCTTGCTCCAAGCAGGTGCTGAAAGGTTTGCGCACCTTTTCTCAACACGCAAAGCACAAGTGTGTGCAAACAGTGCTTCGTTCCGTGTTTCTCAAGCTGATATGGAATGACAGCCCTGCAGACTGCACAGGAAGGGAGTTGCTCACAGGGTAAAGGGGATGTGTACCTGACAGGCTAGATGAAGAAAATTTCCTATGCAGTTGTCCTTCAGTGTACTGGGAACAGGAGCGAGGTCGGGCCAGCACATAGTGTCTTTGGTCCCAGATATTGTCTGGCACTGTGGTGCATCGGCACCCTTAAAACCCTTTGCTAGCACAGAGCCTCATACAGAGGAGAGCAGGAGAAACCAGGTGGACACACATCCCAAAGAATCCCTGCAGACTTCCGATACCAAGCCCAGCGGAGACGGATGGGTCTGCAAGCGTTTCACCCAAGAGGGTTCCTTCAACACTGGAGGTTATAACGAGGGCAGTGTCCCATGCGGTGAAGAGTGCTGTGAGTGAAAACCTATCATCATTTTACACGCTTCTTGCAATTGCAGCGTAGCAAAGGGTGCTCAGGTGGACGGGACGAGAAAGGCTTCCCAAAACAAGTTGCAGGGTGCTGCTCCTACATGGAATTGCGGGGTTTGTGTATTGCTGTGTGCGAGAAAGAAATCCTGGGTTGGTGTTTGTTCCTTGACTGCAGAAAGTCCTTGGAGTGAGGCTTAAGGTGACCTGTGTTCACACAGATCACTTCCGATCACACGAGGGAACGCTACAAACACTTCTTGCCACTGTGGCCTCAAGCCCACTGCAAAGGAGGCCTTTCCCCTGGTACGGGAGACGAGTTGCTCCCCTGCTCAGAAAGGCTCATGACTGAGGTTGGCTGGGCGGATGCATGGTATACCATGTGGCTTTCCCTGAAGGAACCACATACTCCTTGGTTCGAGAACATAGCGTCATCTATGCGAGACCTGTGGTACCCGACTTGCACAGGGGTTCAAATAACGCGCTCTAAGGGCTTGGCTCTGAAGCCCACACGGTGCAAACTCTTTTAAAGGCACTTGGCCATGTGCTGGTGGCGTACCTCTGCAAAGTATGGCAATGTCTCTCTGTAGGAGGTCGTCCCACGGGAAACAGAAGTTACGTTCACACGTTTGCCCCTGAGCCTAATGGCAGAGGTAAAAGATTTGTCATTTCAGAGGCTTCTCCACGGAGTTTCTGTAGAGGTGTCTCCCTCTGACTTGTAGCTCCACAGAAGCACGGTCCTCAGGCCAAGGGCAGCTTGTGCTTTCTCCTCCCTCACACCATGAAGAATTTCCTAAGGAACGGGATCCCTTTGACGTCAGCTCTCGGAACCAAGGTTTCCCCACAGTGCTCCTTTAGTGACCAGATGCTGTCCCTCTCGTGGGACACTTGAAGCGATTCCTTTCGAAACTTCCATACACAGACACTCTATCTCTTTGGTCTTTAGAAGCTGAGAGAAGCTAGCAAAGTGGGCTCAAGTCCCAGGGGCGGAACGAGGCTCATGCCTCTCCACAGAGGGCATGTAGGAACGTGTTGCTCCGAGAAGGAATGCAGAAGTCCGTTATGGGCTAGAGGATAGAAACGTGATGCACACTAATAAGAATGCCTGCAGTGGTCCCATACTGAATGTGTCATCCACCAGGTGGTTTCAGCTACATAACCGAACCGCACGTATCGGTAACGGGCATGTGGCCCTGCGTCTGGCAGGCTGTGTGAAGCCACGTGTCTGGCAAAACCTTACTGGTGGCCTGGTAAATATATCGCCCTTATGGGAAATGGTTATGTGCCCTTCTAGCTAGGTGAAAGTTGTGTTATGCCCCTTGCCCTTTCTGGGTGCGGAGTTTTGCCACGGAGTTCAAGACCAGGAGCCAATTATTTTGGAGACGTGGAAATAGCGCTTTCGCAGAGCTGCCTTCATGCTGCCCCGATCTCTGTGTTCCGTATTCGAAACGGAGTAAAGAAGCCATGGGCGGAAAGCACGGCCAGGCTGGCCCCACGCGGGATGTGCACGTGCAACTGACGAGCTAGAGGAGAGCAATGTGATACCCACAACTCTTTGGGAGCGGCCAGCTCTCATCCAGCTTCTTCCAAGCAGGTTCTGAAAGGTTTGCGCCCCTTTTCTCAACTCACCAACCACGATGTCGTTCTCACAGTGCTACGCTCTGCGTTTCTCAAGGTGATTTGGAATGAGAGCCTTTCAGACTGCAGAGGAAGGGAGTTTCTAACAGGGGAAATGAGATGTGTAACTGACAGGCTAGATGAAGGAAATTTCCTATGCAGTTGTCATTCAGTGTGCTGGGAACAAGACCCAGGTCGGTAGAGCCTCTGGTGTCTTTGTTCCCAGACATCATCTGGCACTGTGGTGCACCAGATCCCTTAAAACGCTTGGCTAACATAGAGTCATATAAAAAGAATAGCAGTAGCCATCAGGTGGACGCACATCACAAGGAAGATTTTCAGATTTCCAGTACCAGCCCTGTGGAGTCGGACGCGTCTGCAAGCGTTTCACCCGAGAGAGTTCCTGCAACACCAGCGGTCATTCCAAGTGCAGGGACGCCTGCGGTGAAGATTGCTGTGAGTGAGAAGCGTATCATTTGTACATGATTCGTGGAAGTGGATGTGGCAAAGGGTGCTCAGGTGGACGGGACGGGGAAGCTTTCCCTCAACAAGTTGAAGGGTGCTGCTCCTACATGGAATTCGGGGATCTTGGAGAGCTGGAAAGAGCAATTTCGCAGAGATGCCTTAATGCTGCCATGAGGTCTGTGTTCCATATTCGAAATAGAATAAAAGAAGCCTTGGCCGGAGGCACGAGCAGGCTCGTCCCAGACGGGATGTGCACCTGCAACTGACGAGCTAGAGGAAAACCATGTGGTACCCACAATTCTTTCGGGATTGGCCAGTTCTCATCCAGCTTGCTCCAAGCAGGTGCTGAAAGGTTTGCGCACCTTTTCTCAACACGCAAAGCACAAGTGTGTGCAAACAGTGCTTCGTTCCGTGTTTCTCAAGCTGATATGGAATGACAGCCCTGCAGACTGCACAGGAAGGGAGTTGCTCACAGGGTAAAGGGGATGTGTACCTGACAGGCTAGATGAAGAAAATTTCCTATGCAGTTGTCCTTCAGTGTACTGGGAACAGGAGCGAGGTCGGGCCAGCACATAGTGTCTTTGGTCCCAGATATTGTCTGGCACTGTGGTGCATCGGCACCCTTAAAACCCTTTGCTAGCACAGAGCCTCATACAGAGGAGAGCAGGAGAAACCAGGTGGACACACATCCCAAAGAATCCCTGCAGACTTCCGATACCAAGCCCAGCGGAGACGGATGGGTCTGCAAGCGTTTCACCCAAGAGGGTTCCTTCAACACTGGAGGTTATAACGAGGGCAGTGTCCCATGCGGTGAAGAGTGCTGTGAGTGAAAACCTATCATCATTTTACACGCTTCTTGCAATTGCAGCGTAGCAAAGGGTGCTCAGGTGGACGGGACGAGAAAGGCTTCCCAAAACAAGTTGCAGGGTGCTGCTCCTACATGGAATTCCGGGGTTTGTGTATTGCTGTGTGCGAGAAAGAAATCCTGGGTTGGTGTTTGTTCCTTGACTGCAGAAAGTCCTTGGAGTGAGGCTTAAGGTGACCTGTGTTCACACAGATCACTTCCGATCACACGAGGGAACGCTACAAACACTTCTTGCCACTGTGGCCTCAAGCCCACTGCAAAGGAGGCCTTTCCCCTGGTACGGGAGACGAGTTGCTCCCCTGCTCAGAAAGGCTCATGACTGAGGTTGGCTGGGCGGATGCATGGTATACCATGTGGCTTTCCCTGAAGGAACCACATACTCCTTGGTTCGAGAACATAGCGTCATCTATGCGAGACCTGTGGTACCCGACTTGCACAGGGGTTCAAATAACGCGCTCTAAGGGCTTGGCTCTGAAGCCCACACGGTGCAAACTCTTTTAAAGGCACTTGGCCATGTGCTGGTGGCGTACCTCTGCAAAGTATGGCAATGTCTCTCTGTAGGAGGTCGTCCCACGGGAAACAGAAGTTACGTTCACACGTTTGCCCCTGAGCCTAATGGCAGAGGTAAAAGATTTGTCATTTCAGAGGCTTCTCCACGGAGTTTCTGTAGAGGTGTCTCCCTCTGACTTGTAGCTCCACAGAAGCACGGTCCTCAGGCCAAGGGCAGCTTGTGCTTTCTCCTCCCTCACACCATGAAGAATTTCCTAAGGAACGGGATCCCTTTGACGTCAGCTCTCGGAACCAAGGTTTCCCCACAGTGCTCCTTTAGTGACCAGATGCTGTCCCTCTCGTGGGACACTTGAAGCGATTCCTTTCGAAACTTCCATACACAGACACTCTATCTCTTTGGTCTTTAGAAGCTGAGAGAAGCTAGCAAAGTGGGCTCAAGTCCCAGGGGCGGAACGAGGCTCATGCCTCTCCACAGAGGGCATGTAGGAACGTGTTGCTCCGAGAAGGAATGCAGAAGTCCGTTATGGGCTAGAGGATAGAAACGTGATGCACACTAATAAGAATGCCTGCAGTGGTCCCATACTGAATGTGTCATCCACCAGGTGGTTTCAGCTACATAACCGAACCGCACGTATCGGTAACGGGCATGTGGCCCTGCGTCTGGCAGGCTGTGTGAAGCCACGTGTCTGGCAAAACCTTACTGGTGGCCTGGTAAATATATCGCCCTTATGGGAAATGGTTATGTGCCCTTCTAGCTAGGTGAAAGTTGTGTGACGCCCCTTGCCCTTTCTGGGTGCGGAGTTTTGCCACGGAGTTCAAGACCAGGAGCCAATTATTTTGGAGACGTGGAAATAGCGCTTTCGCAGAGCTGCCTTCATGCTGCCCCGATCTCTGTGTTCCGTATTCGAAACGGAGTAAAGAAGCCATGGGCGGAAAGCACGGCCAGGCTGGCCCCACGCGGGATGTGCACGTGCAACTGACGAGCTAGAGGAGAGCAATGTGATACCCACAACTCTTTGGGAGCGGCCAGCTCTCATCCAGCTTCTTCCAAGCAGGTTCTGAAAGGTTTGCGCCCCTTTTCTCAACTCACCAACCACGATGTCGTTCTCACAGTGCTACGCTCTGCGTTTCTCAAGGTGATTTGGAATGAGAGCCTTTCAGACTGCAGAGGAAGGGAGTTTCTAACAGGGGAAATGAGATGTGTAACTGACAGGCTAGATGAAGGAAATTTCCTATGCAGTTGTCATTCAGTGTGCTGGGAACAAGACCCAGGTCGGTAGAGCCTCTGGTGTCTTTGTTCCCAGACATCATCTGGCACTGTGGTGCACCAGATCCCTTAAAACGCTTGGCTAACATAGAGTCATATAAAAAGAATAGCAGTAGCCATCAGGTGGACGCACATCACAAGGAAGATTTTCAGATTTCCAGTACCAGCCCTGTGGAGTCGGACGCGTCTGCAAGCGTTTCACCCGAGAGAGTTCCTGCAACACCAGCGGTCATTCCAAGTGCAGGGACGCCTGCGGTGAAGATTGCTGTGAGTGAGAAGCGTATCATTTGTACATGATTCGTGGAAGTGGATGTGGCAAAGGGTGCTCAGGTGGACGGGACGGGGAAGCTTTCCCTCAACAAGTTGAAGGGTGCTGCTCCTACATGGAATTCGGGGATCTTGGAGAGCTGGAAAGAGCAATTTCGCAGAGATGCCTTAATGCTGCCATGAGGTCTGTGTTCCATATTCGAAATAGAATAAAAGAAGCCTTGGCCGGAGGCACGAGCAGGCTCGTCCCAGACGGGATGTGCACCTGCAACTGACGAGCTAGAGGAAAACCATGGGGTACCCACAATTCTTTCGGGATTGGCCAGTTCTCATCCAGCTTGCTCCAAGCAGGTGCTGAAAGGTTTGCGCACCTTTTCTCAACACGCAAAGCACAAGTGTGTGCAAACAGTGCTTCGTTCCGTGTTTCTCAAGCTGATATGGAATGACAGCCCTGCAGACTGCACAGGAAGGGAGTTGCTCACAGGGTAAAGGGGATGTGTACCTGACAGGCTAGATGAAGAAAATTTCCTATGCAGTTGTCCTTCAGTGTACTGGGAACAGGAGCGAGGTCGGGCCAGCACATAGTGTCTTTGGTCCCAGATATTGTCTGGCACTGTGGTGCATCGGCACCCTTAAAACCCTTTGCTAGCACAGAGCCTCATACAGAGGAGAGCAGGAGAAACCAGGTGGACACACATCCCAAAGAATCCCTGCAGACTTCCGATACCAAGCCCAGCGGAGACGGATGGGTCTGCAAGCGTTTCACCCAAGAGGGTTCCTTCAACACTGGAGGTTATAACGAGGGCAGTGTCCCATGCGGTGAAGAGTGCTGTGAGTGAAAACCTATCATCATTTTACACGCTTCTTGCAATTGCAGCGTAGCAAAGGGTGCTCAGGTGGACGGGACGAGAAAGGCTTCCCAAAACAAGTTGCAGGGTGCTGCTCCTACATGGAATTGCGGGGTTTGTGTATTGCTGTGTGCGAGAAAGAAATCCTGGGTTGGTGTTTGTTCCTTGACTGCAGAAAGTCCTTGGAGTGAGGCTTAAGGTGACCTGTGTTCACACAGATCACTTCCGATCACACGAGGGAACGCTACAAACACTTCTTGCCACTGTGGCCTCAAGCCCACTGCAAAGGAGGCCTTTCCCCTGGTACGGGAGACGAGTTGCTCCCCTGCTCAGAAAGGCTCATGACTGAGGTTGGCTGGGCGGATGCATGGTATACCATGTGGCTTTCCCTGAAGGAACCACATACTCCTTGGTTCGAGAACATAGCGTCATCTATGCGAGACCTGTGGTACCCGACTTGCACAGGGGTTCAAATAACGCGCTCTAAGGGCTTGGCTCTGAAGCCCACACGGTGCAAACTCTTTTAAAGGCACTTGGCCATGTGCTGGTGGCGTACCTCTGCAAAGTATGGCAATGTCTCTCTGTAGGAGGTCGTCCCACGGGAAACAGAAGTTACGTTCACACGTTTGCCCCTGAGCCTAATGGCAGAGGTAAAAGATTTGTCATTTCAGAGGCTTCTCCACGGAGTTTCTGTAGAGGTGTCTCCCTCTGACTTGTAGCTCCACAGAAGCACGGTCCTCAGGCCAAGGGCAGCTTGTGCTTTCTCCTCCCTCACACCATGAAGAATTTCCTAAGGAACGGGATCCCTTTGACGTCAGCTCTCGGAACCAAGGTTTCCCCACAGTGCTCCTTTAGTGACCAGATGCTGTCCCTCTCGTGGGACACTTGAAGCGATTCCTTTCGAAACTTCCATACACAGACACTCTATCTCTTTGGTCTTTAGAAGCTGAGAGAAGCTAGCAAAGTGGGCTCAAGTCCCAGGGGCGGAACGAGGCTCATGCCTCTCCACAGAGGGCATGTAGGAACGTGTTGCTCCGAGAAGGAATGCAGAAGTCCGTTATGGGCTAGAGGATAGAAACGTGATGCACACTAATAAGAATGCCTGCAGTGGTCCCATACTGAATGTGTCATCCACCAGGTGGTTTCAGCTACATAACCGAACCGCACGTATCGGTAACGGGCATGTGGCCCTGCGTCTGGCAGGCTGTGTGAAGCCACGTGTCTGGCAAAACCTTACTGGTGGCCTGGTAAATATATCGCCCTTATGGGAAATGGTTATGTGCCCTTCTAGCTAGGTGAAAGTTGTGTTATGCCCCTTGCCCTTTCTGGGTGCGGAGTTTTGCCACGGAGTTCAAGACCAGGAGCCAATTATTTTGGAGACGTGGAAATAGCGCTTTCGCAGAGCTGCCTTCATGCTGCCCCGATCTCTGTGTTCCGTATTCGAAACGGAGTAAAGAAGCCATGGGCGGAAAGCACGGCCAGGCTGGCCCCACGCGGGATGTGCACGTGCAACTGACGAGCTAGAGGAGAGCAATGTGATACCCACAACTCTTTGGGAGCGGCCAGCTCTCATCCAGCTTCTTCCAAGCAGGTTCTGAAAGGTTTGCGCCCCTTTTCTCAACTCACCAACCACGATGTCGTTCTCACAGTGCTACGCTCTGCGTTTCTCAAGGTGATTTGGAATGAGAGCCTTTCAGACTGCAGAGGAAGGGAGTTTCTAACAGGGGAAATGAGATGTGTAACTGACAGGCTAGATGAAGGAAATTTCCTATGCAGTTGTCATTCAGTGTGCTGGGAACAAGACCCAGGTCGGTAGAGCCTCTGGTGTCTTTGTTCCCAGACATCATCTGGCACTGTGGTGCACCAGATCCCTTAAAACGCTTGGCTAACATAGAGTCATATAAAAAGAATAGCAGTAGCCATCAGGTGGACGCACATCACAAGGAAGATTTTCAGATTTCCAGTACCAGCCCTGTGGAGTCGGACGCGTCTGCAAGCGTTTCACCCGAGAGAGTTCCTGCAACACCAGCGGTCATTCCAAGTGCAGGGACGCCTGCGGTGAAGATTGCTGTGAGTGAGAAGCGTATCATTTGTACATGATTCGTGGAAGTGGATGTGGCAAAGGGTGCTCAGGTGGACGGGACGGGGAAGCTTTCCCTCAACAAGTTGAAGGGTGCTGCTCCTACATGGAATTCGGGGATCTTGGAGAGCTGGAAAGAGCAATTTCGCAGAGATGCCTTAATGCTGCCATGAGGTCTGTGTTCCATATTCGAAATAGAATAAAAGAAGCCTTGGCCGGAGGCACGAGCAGGCTCGTCCCAGACGGGATGTGCACCTGCAACTGACGAGCTAGAGGAAAACCATGTGGTACCCACAATTCTTTCGGGATTGGCCAGTTCTCATCCAGCTTGCTCCAAGCAGGTGCTGAAAGGTTTGCGCACCTTTTCTCAACACGCAAAGCACAAGTGTGTGCAAACAGTGCTTCGTTCCGTGTTTCTCAAGCTGATATGGAATGACAGCCCTGCAGACTGCACAGGAAGGGAGTTGCTCACAGGGTAAAGGGGATGTGTACCTGACAGGCTAGATGAAGAAAATTTCCTATGCAGTTGTCCTTCAGTGTACTGGGAACAGGAGCGAGGTCGGGCCAGCACATAGTGTCTTTGGTCCCAGATATTGTCTGGCACTGTGGTGCATCGGCACCCTTAAAACCCTTTGCTAGCACAGAGCCTCATACAGAGGAGAGCAGGAGAAACCAGGTGGACACACATCCCAAAGAATCCCTGCAGACTTCCGATACCAAGCCCAGCGGAGACGGATGGGTCTGCAAGCGTTTCACCCAAGAGGGTTCCTTCAACACTGGAGGTTATAACGAGGGCAGTGTCCCATGCGGTGAAGAGTGCTGTGAGTGAAAACCTATCATCATTTTACACGCTTCTTGCAATTGCAGCGTAGCAAAGGGTGCTCAGGTGGACGGGACGAGAAAGGCTTCCCAAAACAAGTTGCAGGGTGCTGCTCCTACATGGAATTCCGGGGTTTGTGTATTGCTGTGTGCGAGAAAGAAATCCTGGGTTGGTGTTTGTTCCTTGACTGCAGAAAGTCCTTGGAGTGAGGCTTAAGGTGACCTGTGTTCACACAGATCACTTCCGATCACACGAGGGAACGCTACAAACACTTCTTGCCACTGTGGCCTCAAGCCCACTGCAAAGGAGGCCTTTCCCCTGGTACGGGAGACGAGTTGCTCCCCTGCTCAGAAAGGCTCATGACTGAGGTTGGCTGGGCGGATGCATGGTATACCATGTGGCTTTCCCTGAAGGAACCACATACTCCTTGGTTCGAGAACATAGCGTCATCTATGCGAGACCTGTGGTACCCGACTTGCACAGGGGTTCAAATAACGCGCTCTAAGGGCTTGGCTCTGAAGCCCACACGGTGCAAACTCTTTTAAAGGCACTTGGCCATGTGCTGGTGGCGTACCTCTGCAAAGTATGGCAATGTCTCTCTGTAGGAGGTCGTCCCACGGGAAACAGAAGTTACGTTCACACGTTTGCCCCTGAGCCTAATGGCAGAGGTAAAAGATTTGTCATTTCAGAGGCTTCTCCACGGAGTTTCTGTAGAGGTGTCTCCCTCTGACTTGTAGCTCCACAGAAGCACGGTCCTCAGGCCAAGGGCAGCTTGTGCTTTCTCCTCCCTCACACCATGAAGAATTTCCTAAGGAACGGGATCCCTTTGACGTCAGCTCTCGGAACCAAGGTTTCCCCACAGTGCTCCTTTAGTGACCAGATGCTGTCCCTCTCGTGGGACACTTGAAGCGATTCCTTTCGAAACTTCCATACACAGACACTCTATCTCTTTGGTCTTTAGAAGCTGAGAGAAGCTAGCAAAGTGGGCTCAAGTCCCAGGGGCGGAACGAGGCTCATGCCTCTCCACAGAGGGCATGTAGGAACGTGTTGCTCCGAGAAGGAATGCAGAAGTCCGTTATGGGCTAGAGGATAGAAACGTGATGCACACTAATAAGAATGCCTGCAGTGGTCCCATACTGAATGTGTCATCCACCAGGTGGTTTCAGCTACATAACCGAACCGCACGTATCGGTAACGGGCATGTGGCCCTGCGTCTGGCAGGCTGTGTGAAGCCACGTGTCTGGCAAAACCTTACTGGTGGCCTGGTAAATATATCGCCCTTATGGGAAATGGTTATGTGCCCTTCTAGCTAGGTGAAAGTTGTGTGACGCCCCTTGCCCTTTCTGGGTGCGGAGTTTTGCCACGGAGTTCAAGACCAGGAGCCAATTATTTTGGAGACGTGGAAATAGCGCTTTCGCAGAGCTGCCTTCATGCTGCCCCGATCTCTGTGTTCCGTATTCGAAACGGAGTAAAGAAGCCATGGGCGGAAAGCACGGCCAGGCTGGCCCCACGCGGGATGTGCACGTGCAACTGACGAGCTAGAGGAGAGCAATGTGATACCCACAACTCTTTGGGAGCGGCCAGCTCTCATCCAGCTTCTTCCAAGCAGGTTCTGAAAGGTTTGCGCCCCTTTTCTCAACTCACCAACCACGATGTCGTTCTCACAGTGCTACGCTCTGCGTTTCTCAAGGTGATTTGGAATGAGAGCCTTTCAGACTGCAGAGGAAGGGAGTTTCTAACAGGGGAAATGAGATGTGTAACTGACAGGCTAGATGAAGGAAATTTCCTATGCAGTTGTCATTCAGTGTGCTGGGAACAAGACCCAGGTCGGTAGAGCCTCTGGTGTCTTTGTTCCCAGACATCATCTGGCACTGTGGTGCACCAGATCCCTTAAAACGCTTGGCTAACATAGAGTCATATAAAAAGAATAGCAGTAGCCATCAGGTGGACGCACATCACAAGGAAGATTTTCAGATTTCCAGTACCAGCCCTGTGGAGTCGGACGCGTCTGCAAGCGTTTCACCCGAGAGAGTTCCTGCAACACCAGCGGTCATTCCAAGTGCAGGGACGCCTGCGGTGAAGATTGCTGTGAGTGAGAAGCGTATCATTTGTACATGATTCGTGGAAGTGGATGTGGCAAAGGGTGCTCAGGTGGACGGGACGGGGAAGCTTTCCCTCAACAAGTTGAAGGGTGCTGCTCCTACATGGAATTCGGGGATCTTGGAGAGCTGGAAAGAGCAATTTCGCAGAGATGCCTTAATGCTGCCATGAGGTCTGTGTTCCATATTCGAAATAGAATAAAAGAAGCCTTGGCCGGAGGCACGAGCAGGCTCGTCCCAGACGGGATGTGCACCTGCAACTGACGAGCTAGAGGAAAACCATGGGGTACCCACAATTCTTTCGGGATTGGCCAGTTCTCATCCAGCTTGCTCCAAGCAGGTGCTGAAAGGTTTGCGCACCTTTTCTCAACACGCAAAGCACAAGTGTGTGCAAACAGTGCTTCGTTCCGTGTTTCTCAAGCTGATATGGAATGACAGCCCTGCAGACTGCACAGGAAGGGAGTTGCTCACAGGGTAAAGGGGATGTGTACCTGACAGGCTAGATGAAGAAAATTTCCTATGCAGTTGTCCTTCAGTGTACTGGGAACAGGAGCGAGGTCGGGCCAGCACATAGTGTCTTTGGTCCCAGATATTGTCTGGCACTGTGGTGCATCGGCACCCTTAAAACCCTTTGCTAGCACAGAGCCTCATACAGAGGAGAGCAGGAGAAACCAGGTGGACACACATCCCAAAGAATCCCTGCAGACTTCCGATACCAAGCCCAGCGGAGACGGATGGGTCTGCAAGCGTTTCACCCAAGAGGGTTCCTTCAACACTGGAGGTTATAACGAGGGCAGTGTCCCATGCGGTGAAGAGTGCTGTGAGTGAAAACCTATCATCATTTTACACGCTTCTTGCAATTGCAGCGTAGCAAAGGGTGCTCAGGTGGACGGGACGAGAAAGGCTTCCCAAAACAAGTTGCAGGGTGCTGCTCCTACATGGAATTGCGGGGTTTGTGTATTGCTGTGTGCGAGAAAGAAATCCTGGGTTGGTGTTTGTTCCTTGACTGCAGAAAGTCCTTGGAGTGAGGCTTAAGGTGACCTGTGTTCACACAGATCACTTCCGATCACACGAGGGAACGCTACAAACACTTCTTGCCACTGTGGCCTCAAGCCCACTGCAAAGGAGGCCTTTCCCCTGGTACGGGAGACGAGTTGCTCCCCTGCTCAGAAAGGCTCATGACTGAGGTTGGCTGGGCGGATGCATGGTATACCATGTGGCTTTCCCTGAAGGAACCACATACTCCTTGGTTCGAGAACATAGCGTCATCTATGCGAGACCTGTGGTACCCGACTTGCACAGGGGTTCAAATAACGCGCTCTAAGGGCTTGGCTCTGAAGCCCACACGGTGCAAACTCTTTTAAAGGCACTTGGCCATGTGCTGGTGGCGTACCTCTGCAAAGTATGGCAATGTCTCTCTGTAGGAGGTCGTCCCACGGGAAACAGAAGTTACGTTCACACGTTTGCCCCTGAGCCTAATGGCAGAGGTAAAAGATTTGTCATTTCAGAGGCTTCTCCACGGAGTTTCTGTAGAGGTGTCTCCCTCTGACTTGTAGCTCCACAGAAGCACGGTCCTCAGGCCAAGGGCAGCTTGTGCTTTCTCCTCCCTCACACCATGAAGAATTTCCTAAGGAACGGGATCCCTTTGACGTCAGCTCTCGGAACCAAGGTTTCCCCACAGTGCTCCTTTAGTGACCAGATGCTGTCCCTCTCGTGGGACACTTGAAGCGATTCCTTTCGAAACTTCCATACACAGACACTCTATCTCTTTGGTCTTTAGAAGCTGAGAGAAGCTAGCAAAGTGGGCTCAAGTCCCAGGGGCGGAACGAGGCTCATGCCTCTCCACAGAGGGCATGTAGGAACGTGTTGCTCCGAGAAGGAATGCAGAAGTCCGTTATGGGCTAGAGGATAGAAACGTGATGCACACTAATAAGAATGCCTGCAGTGGTCCCATACTGAATGTGTCATCCACCAGGTGGTTTCAGCTACATAACCGAACCGCACGTATCGGTAACGGGCATGTGGCCCTGCGTCTGGCAGGCTGTGTGAAGCCACGTGTCTGGCAAAACCTTACTGGTGGCCTGGTAAATATATCGCCCTTATGGGAAATGGTTATGTGCCCTTCTAGCTAGGTGAAAGTTGTGTTACGCCCCTTGCCCTTTCTGGGTGCGGAGTTTTGCCACGGAGTTCAAGACCAGGAGCCAATTATTTTGGAGACGTGGAAATAGCGCTTTCGCAGAGCTGCCTTCATGCTGCCCCGATCTCTGTGTTCCGTATTCGAAACGGAGTAAAGAAGCCATGGGCGGAAAGCACGGCCAGGCTGGCCCCACGCGGGATGTGCACGTGCAACTGACGAGCTAGAGGAGAGCAATGTGATACCCACAACTCTTTGGGAGCGGCCAGCTCTCATCCAGCTTCTTCCAAGCAGGTTCTGAAAGGTTTGCGCCCCTTTTCTCAACTCACCAACCACGATGTCGTTCTCACAGTGCTACGCTCTGCGTTTCTCAAGGTGATTTGGAATGAGAGCCTTTCAGACTGCAGAGGAAGGGAGTTTCTAACAGGGGAAATGAGATGTGTAACTGACAGGCTAGATGAAGGAAATTTCCTATGCAGTTGTCATTCAGTGTGCTGGGAACAAGACCCAGGTCGGTAGAGCCTCTGGTGTCTTTGTTCCCAGACATCATCTGGCACTGTGGTGCACCAGATCCCTTAAAACGCTTGGCTAACATAGAGTCATATAAAAAGAATAGCAGTAGCCATCAGGTGGACGCACATCACAAGGAAGATTTTCAGATTTCCAGTACCAGCCCTGTGGAGTCGGACGCGTCTGCAAGCGTTTCACCCGAGAGAGTTCCTGCAACACCAGCGGTCATTCCAAGTGCAGGGACGCCTGCGGTGAAGATTGCTGTGAGTGAGAAGCGTATCATTTGTACATGATTCGTGGAAGTGGATGTGGCAAAGGGTGCTCAGGTGGACGGGACGGGGAAGCTTTCCCTCAACAAGTTGAAGGGTGCTGCTCCTACATGGAATTCGGGGATCTTGGAGAGCTGGAAAGAGCAATTTCGCAGAGATGCCTTAATGCTGCCATGAGGTCTGTGTTCCATATTCGAAATAGAATAAAAGAAGCCTTGGCCGGAGGCACGAGCAGGCTCGTCCCAGACGGGATGTGCACCTGCAACTGACGAGCTAGAGGAAAACCATGGGGTACCCACAATTCTTTCGGGATTGGCCAGTTCTCATCCAGCTTGCTCCAAGCAGGTGCTGAAAGGTTTGCGCACCTTTTCTCAACACGCAAAGCACAAGTGTGTGCAAACAGTGCTTCGTTCCGTGTTTCTCAAGCTGATATGGAATGACAGCCCTGCAGACTGCACAGGAAGGGAGTTGCTCACAGGGTAAAGGGGATGTGTACCTGACAGGCTAGATGAAGAAAATTTCCTATGCAGTTGTCCTTCAGTGTACTGGGAACAGGAGCGAGGTCGGGCCAGCACATAGTGTCTTTGGTCCCAGATATTGTCTGGCACTGTGGTGCATCGGCACCCTTAAAACCCTTTGCTAGCACAGAGCCTCATACAGAGGAGAGCAGGAGAAACCAGGTGGACACACATCCCAAAGAATCCCTGCAGACTTCCGATACCAAGCCCAGCGGAGACGGATGGGTCTGCAAGCGTTTCACCCAAGAGGGTTCCTTCAACACTGGAGGTTATAACGAGGGCAGTGTCCCATGCGGTGAAGAGTGCTGTGAGTGAAAACCTATCATCATTTTACACGCTTCTTGCAATTGCAGCGTAGCAAAGGGTGCTCAGGTGGACGGGACGAGAAAGGCTTCCCAAAACAAGTTGCAGGGTGCTGCTCCTACATGGAATTCCGGGGTTTGTGTATTGCTGTGTGCGAGAAAGAAATCCTGGGTTGGTGTTTGTTCCTTGACTGCAGAAAGTCCTTGGAGTGAGGCTTAAGGTGACCTGTGTTCACACAGATCACTTCCGATCACACGAGGGAACGCTACAAACACTTCTTGCCACTGTGGCCTCAAGCCCACTGCAAAGGAGGCCTTTCCCCTGGTACGGGAGACGAGTTGCTCCCCTGCTCAGAAAGGCTCATGACTGAGGTTGGCTGGGCGGATGCATGGTATACCATGTGGCTTTCCCTGAAGGAACCACATACTCCTTGGTTCGAGAACATAGCGTCATCTATGCGAGACCTGTGGTACCCGACTTGCACAGGGGTTCAAATAACGCGCTCTAAGGGCTTGGCTCTGAAGCCCACACGGTGCAAACTCTTTTAAAGGCACTTGGCCATGTGCTGGTGGCGTACCTCTGCAAAGTATGGCAATGTCTCTCTGTAGGAGGTCGTCCCACGGGAAACAGAAGTTACGTTCACACGTTTGCCCCTGAGCCTAATGGCAGAGGTAAAAGATTTGTCATTTCAGAGGCTTCTCCACGGAGTTTCTGTAGAGGTGTCTCCCTCTGACTTGTAGCTCCACAGAAGCACGGTCCTCAGGCCAAGGGCAGCTTGTGCTTTCTCCTCCCTCACACCATGAAGAATTTCCTAAGGAACGGGATCCCTTTGACGTCAGCTCTCGGAACCAAGGTTTCCCCACAGTGCTCCTTTAGTGACCAGATGCTGTCCCTCTCGTGGGACACTTGAAGCGATTCCTTTCGAAACTTCCATACACAGACACTCTATCTCTTTGGTCTTTAGAAGCTGAGAGAAGCTAGCAAAGTGGGCTCAAGTCCCAGGGGCGGAACGAGGCTCATGCCTCTCCACAGAGGGCATGTAGGAACGTGTTGCTCCGAGAAGGAATGCAGAAGTCCGTTATGGGCTAGAGGATAGAAACGTGATGCACACTAATAAGAATGCCTGCAGTGGTCCCATACTGAATGTGTCATCCACCAGGTGGTTTCAGCTACATAACCGAACCGCACGTATCGGTAACGGGCATGTGGCCCTGCGTCTGGCAGGCTGTGTGAAGCCACGTGTCTGGCAAAACCTTACTGGTGGCCTGGTAAATATATCGCCCTTATGGGAAATGGTTATGTGCCCTTCTAGCTAGGTGAAAGTTGTGTGACGCCCCTTGCCCTTTCTGGGTGCGGAGTTTTGCCACGGAGTTCAAGACCAGGAGCCAATTATTTTGGAGACGTGGAAATAGCGCTTTCGCAGAGCTGCCTTCATGCTGCCCCGATCTCTGTGTTCCGTATTCGAAACGGAGTAAAGAAGCCATGGGCGGAAAGCACGGCCAGGCTGGCCCCACGCGGGATGTGCACGTGCAACTGACGAGCTAGAGGAGAGCAATGTGATACCCACAACTCTTTGGGAGCGGCCAGCTCTCATCCAGCTTCTTCCAAGCAGGTTCTGAAAGGTTTGCGCCCCTTTTCTCAACTCACCAACCACGATGTCGTTCTCACAGTGCTACGCTCTGCGTTTCTCAAGGTGATTTGGAATGAGAGCCTTTCAGACTGCAGAGGAAGGGAGTTTCTAACAGGGGAAATGAGATGTGTAACTGACAGGCTAGATGAAGGAAATTTCCTATGCAGTTGTCATTCAGTGTGCTGGGAACAAGACCCAGGTCGGTAGAGCCTCTGGTGTCTTTGTTCCCAGACATCATCTGGCACTGTGGTGCACCAGATCCCTTAAAACGCTTGGCTAACATAGAGTCATATAAAAAGAATAGCAGTAGCCATCAGGTGGACGCACATCACAAGGAAGATTTTCAGATTTCCAGTACCAGCCCTGTGGAGTCGGACGCGTCTGCAAGCGTTTCACCCGAGAGAGTTCCTGCAACACCAGCGGTCATTCCAAGTGCAGGGACGCCTGCGGTGAAGATTGCTGTGAGTGAGAAGCGTATCATTTGTACATGATTCGTGGAAGTGGATGTGGCAAAGGGTGCTCAGGTGGACGGGACGGGGAAGCTTTCCCTCAACAAGTTGAAGGGTGCTGCTCCTACATGGAATTCGGGGATCTTGGAGAGCTGGAAAGAGCAATTTCGCAGAGATGCCTTAATGCTGCCATGAGGTCTGTGTTCCATATTCGAAATAGAATAAAAGAAGCCTTGGCCGGAGGCACGAGCAGGCTCGTCCCAGACGGGATGTGCACCTGCAACTGACGAGCTAGAGGAAAACCATGGGGTACCCACAATTCTTTCGGGATTGGCCAGTTCTCATCCAGCTTGCTCCAAGCAGGTGCTGAAAGGTTTGCGCACCTTTTCTCAACACGCAAAGCACAAGTGTGTGCAAACAGTGCTTCGTTCCGTGTTTCTCAAGCTGATATGGAATGACAGCCCTGCAGACTGCACAGGAAGGGAGTTGCTCACAGGGTAAAGGGGATGTGTACCTGACAGGCTAGATGAAGAAAATTTCCTATGCAGTTGTCCTTCAGTGTACTGGGAACAGGAGCGAGGTCGGGCCAGCACATAGTGTCTTTGGTCCCAGATATTGTCTGGCACTGTGGTGCATCGGCACCCTTAAAACCCTTTGCTAGCACAGAGCCTCATACAGAGGAGAGCAGGAGAAACCAGGTGGACACACATCCCAAAGAATCCCTGCAGACTTCCGATACCAAGCCCAGCGGAGACGGATGGGTCTGCAAGCGTTTCACCCAAGAGGGTTCCTTCAACACTGGAGGTTATAACGAGGGCAGTGTCCCATGCGGTGAAGAGTGCTGTGAGTGAAAACCTATCATCATTTTACACGCTTCTTGCAATTGCAGCGTAGCAAAGGGTGCTCAGGTGGACGGGACGAGAAAGGCTTCCCAAAACAAGTTGCAGGGTGCTGCTCCTACATGGAATTCCGGGGTTTGTGTATTGCTGTGTGCGAGAAAGAAATCCTGGGTTGGTGTTTGTTCCTTGACTGCAGAAAGTCCTTGGAGTGAGGCTTAAGGTGACCTGTGTTCACACAGATCACTTCCGATCACACGAGGGAACGCTACAAACACTTCTTGCCACTGTGGCCTCAAGCCCACTGCAAAGGAGGCCTTTCCCCTGGTACGGGAGACGAGTTGCTCCCCTGCTCAGAAAGGCTCATGACTGAGGTTGGCTGGGCGGATGCATGGTATACCATGTGGCTTTCCCTGAAGGAACCACATACTCCTTGGTTCGAGAACATAGCGTCATCTATGCGAGACCTGTGGTACCCGACTTGCACAGGGGTTCAAATAACGCGCTCTAAGGGCTTGGCTCTGAAGCCCACACGGTGCAAACTCTTTTAAAGGCACTTGGCCATGTGCTGGTGGCGTACCTCTGCAAAGTATGGCAATGTCTCTCTGTAGGAGGTCGTCCCACGGGAAACAGAAGTTACGTTCACACGTTTGCCCCTGAGCCTAATGGCAGAGGTAAAAGATTTGTCATTTCAGAGGCTTCTCCACGGAGTTTCTGTAGAGGTGTCTCCCTCTGACTTGTAGCTCCACAGAAGCACGGTCCTCAGGCCAAGGGCAGCTTGTGCTTTCTCCTCCCTCACACCATGAAGAATTTCCTAAGGAACGGGATCCCTTTGACGTCAGCTCTCGGAACCAAGGTTTCCCCACAGTGCTCCTTTAGTGACCAGATGCTGTCCCTCTCGTGGGACACTTGAAGCGATTCCTTTCGAAACTTCCATACACAGACACTCTATCTCTTTGGTCTTTAGAAGCTGAGAGAAGCTAGCAAAGTGGGCTCAAGTCCCAGGGGCGGAACGAGGCTCATGCCTCTCCACAGAGGGCATGTAGGAACGTGTTGCTCCGAGAAGGAATGCAGAAGTCCGTTATGGGCTAGAGGATAGAAACGTGATGCACACTAATAAGAATGCCTGCAGTGGTCCCATACTGAATGTGTCATCCACCAGGTGGTTTCAGCTACATAACCGAACCGCACGTATCGGTAACGGGCATGTGGCCCTGCGTCTGGCAGGCTGTGTGAAGCCACGTGTCTGGCAAAACCTTACTGGTGGCCTGGTAAATATATCGCCCTTATGGGAAATGGTTATGTGCCCTTCTAGCTAGGTGAAAGTTGTGTGACGCCCCTTGCCCTTTCTGGGTGCGGAGTTTTGCCACGGAGTTCAAGACCAGGAGCCAATTATTTTGGAGACGTGGAAATAGCGCTTTCGCAGAGCTGCCTTCATGCTGCCCCGATCTCTGTGTTCCGTATTCGAAACGGAGTAAAGAAGCCATGGGCGGAAAGCACGGCCAGGCTGGCCCCACGCGGGATGTGCACGTGCAACTGACGAGCTAGAGGAGAGCAATGTGATACCCACAACTCTTTGGGAGCGGCCAGCTCTCATCCAGCTTCTTCCAAGCAGGTTCTGAAAGGTTTGCGCCCCTTTTCTCAACTCACCAACCACGATGTCGTTCTCACAGTGCTACGCTCTGCGTTTCTCAAGGTGATTTGGAATGAGAGCCTTTCAGACTGCAGAGGAAGGGAGTTTCTAACAGGGGAAATGAGATGTGTAACTGACAGGCTAGATGAAGGAAATTTCCTATGCAGTTGTCATTCAGTGTGCTGGGAACAAGACCCAGGTCGGTAGAGCCTCTGGTGTCTTTGTTCCCAGACATCATCTGGCACTGTGGTGCACCAGATCCCTTAAAACGCTTGGCTAACATAGAGTCATATAAAAAGAATAGCAGTAGCCATCAGGTGGACGCACATCACAAGGAAGATTTTCAGATTTCCAGTACCAGCCCTGTGGAGTCGGACGCGTCTGCAAGCGTTTCACCCGAGAGAGTTCCTGCAACACCAGCGGTCATTCCAAGTGCAGGGACGCCTGCGGTGAAGATTGCTGTGAGTGAGAAGCGTATCATTTGTACATGATTCGTGGAAGTGGATGTGGCAAAGGGTGCTCAGGTGGACGGGACGGGGAAGCTTTCCCTCAACAAGTTGAAGGGTGCTGCTCCTACATGGAATTCGGGGATCTTGGAGAGCTGGAAAGAGCAATTTCGCAGAGATGCCTTAATGCTGCCATGAGGTCTGTGTTCCATATTCGAAATAGAATAAAAGAAGCCTTGGCCGGAGGCACGAGCAGGCTCGTCCCAGACGGGATGTGCACCTGCAACTGACGAGCTAGAGGAAAACCATGGGGTACCCACAATTCTTTCGGGATTGGCCAGTTCTCATCCAGCTTGCTCCAAGCAGGTGCTGAAAGGTTTGCGCACCTTTTCTCAACACGCAAAGCACAAGTGTGTGCAAACAGTGCTTCGTTCCGTGTTTCTCAAGCTGATATGGAGTGACAGCCCTGCAGACTGCACAGGAAGGGAGTTGCTCACAGGGTAAAGGGGATGTGTACCTGACAGGCTAGATGAAGAAAATTTCCTATGCAGTTGTCCTTCAGTGTACTGGGAACAGGAGCGAGGTCGGGCCAGCACATAGTGTCTTTGGTCCCAGATATTGTCTGGCACTGTGGTGCATCGGCACCCTTAAAACCCTTTGCTAGCACAGAGCCTCATACAGAGGAGAGCAGGAGAAACCAGGTGGACACACATCCCAAAGAATCCCTGCAGACTTCCGATACCAAGCCCAGCGGAGACGGATGGGTCTGCAAGCGTTTCACCCAAGAGGGTTCCTTCAACACTGGAGGTTATAACGAGGGCAGTGTCCCATGCGGTGAAGAGTGCTGTGAGTGAAAACCTATCATCATTTTACACGCTTCTTGCAATTGCAGCGTAGCAAAGGGTGCTCAGGTGGACGGGACGAGAAAGGCTTCCCAAAACAAGTTGCAGGGTGCTGCTCCTACATGGAATTCCGGGGTTTGTGTATTGCTGTGTGCGAGAAAGAAATCCTGGGTTGGTGTTTGTTCCTTGACTGCAGAAAGTCCTTGGAGTGAGGCTTAAGGTGACCTGTGTTCACACAGATCACTTCCGATCACACGAGGGAACGCTACAAACACTTCTTGCCACTGTGGCCTCAAGCCCACTGCAAAGGAGGCCTTTCCCCTGGTATGGGAGACGAGTTGCTCCCCTGCTCAGAAAGGCTCATGACTGAGGTTGGCTGGGCGGATGCATGGTATACCATGTGGCTTTCCCTGAAGGAACCACATACTCCTTGGTTCGAGAACATAGCGTCATCTATGCGAGACCTGTGGTACCCGACTTGCACAGGGGTTCAAATAACGCGCTCTAAGGGCTTGGCTCTGAAGCCCACACGGTGCAAACTCTTTTAAAGGCACTTGGCCATGTGCTGGTGGCGTACCTCTGCAAAGTATGGCAATGTCTCTCTGTAGGAGGTCGTCCCACGGGAAACAGAAGTTACGTTCACACGTTTGCCCCTGAGCCTAATGGCAGAGGTAAAAGATTTGTCATTTCAGAGGCTTCTCCACGGAGTTTCTGTAGAGGTGTCTCCCTCTGACTTGTAGCTCCACAGAAGCACGGTCCTCAGGCCAAGGGCAGCTTGTGCTTTCTCCTCCCTCACACCATGAAGAATTTCCTAAGGAACGGGATCCCTTTGACGTCAGCTCTCGGAACCAAGGTTTCCCCACAGTGCTCCTTTAGTGACCAGATGCTGTCCCTCTCGTGGGACACTTGAAGCGATTCCTTTCGAAACTTCCATACACAGACACTCTATCTCTTTGGTCTTTAGAAGCTGAGAGAAGCTAGCAAAGTGGGCTCAAGTCCCAGGGGCGGAACGAGGCTCATGCCTCTCCACAGAGGGCATGTAGGAACGTGTTGCTCCGAGAAGGAATGCAGAAGTCCGTTATGGGCTAGAGGATAGAAACGTGATGCACACTAATAAGAATGCCTGCAGTGGTCCCATACTGAATGTGTCATCCACCAGGTGGTTTCAGCTACATAACCGAACCGCACGTATCGGTAACGGGCATGTGGCCCTGCGTCTGGCAGGCTGTGTGAAGCCACGTGTCTGGCAAAACCTTACTGGTGGCCTGGTAAATATATCGCCCTTATGGGAAATGGTTATGTGCCCTTCTAGCTAGGTGAAAGTTGTGTGACGCCCCTTG
This sequence comes from Balaenoptera ricei, assembly GCF_028023285.1. NCBI lineage: Eukaryota > Metazoa > Chordata > Mammalia > Artiodactyla > Balaenopteridae > Balaenoptera > Balaenoptera ricei. The sequence continues at coordinate 53,127,044 of NC_082660.1, forward strand.
CCCTTTCTGGGTGCGGAGTTTTGCCACGGAGTTCAAGACCAGGAGCCAATTATTTTGGAGACGTGGAAATAGCGCTTTCGCAGAGCTGCCTTCATGCTGCCCCGATCTCTGTGTTCCGTATTCGAAACGGAGTAAAGAAGCCATGGGCGGAAAGCACGGCCAGGCTGGCCCCACGCGGGATGTGCACGTGCAACTGACGAGCTAGAGGAGAGCAATGTGATACCCACAACTCTTTGGGAGCGGCCAGCTCTCATCCAGCTTCTTCCAAGCAGGTTCTGAAAGGTTTGCGCCCCTTTTCTCAACTCACCAACCACGATGTCGTTCTCACAGTGCTACGCTCTGCGTTTCTCAAGGTGATTTGGAATGAGAGCCTTTCAGACTGCAGAGGAAGGGAGTTTCTAACAGGGGAAATGAGATGTGTAACTGACAGGCTAGATGAAGGAAATTTCCTATGCAGTTGTCATTCAGTGTGCTGGGAACAAGACCCAGGTCGGTAGAGCCTCTGGTGTCTTTGTTCCCAGACATCATCTGGCACTGTGGTGCACCAGATCCCTTAAAACGCTTGGCTAACATAGAGTCATATAAAAAGAATAGCAGTAGCCATCAGGTGGACGCACATCACAAGGAAGATTTTCAGATTTCCAGTACCAGCCCTGTGGAGTCGGACGCGTCTGCAAGCGTTTCACCCGAGAGAGTTCCTGCAACACCAGCGGTCATTCCAAGTGCAGGGACGCCTGCGGTGAAGATTGCTGTGAGTGAGAAGCGTATCATTTGTACATGATTCGTGGAAGTGGATGTGGCAAAGGGTGCTCAGGTGGACGGGACGGGGAAGCTTTCCCTCAACAAGTTGAAGGGTGCTGCTCCTACATGGAATTCGGGGATCTTGGAGAGCTGGAAAGAGCAATTTCGCAGAGATGCCTTAATGCTGCCATGAGGTCTGTGTTCCATATTCGAAATAGAATAAAAGAAGCCTTGGCCGGAGGCACGAGCAGGCTCGTCCCAGACGGGATGTGCACCTGCAACTGACGAGCTAGAGGAAAACCATGGGGTACCCACAATTCTTTCGGGATTGGCCAGTTCTCATCCAGCTTGCTCCAAGCAGGTGCTGAAAGGTTTGCGCACCTTTTCTCAACACGCAAAGCACAAGTGTGTGCAAACAGTGCTTCGTTCCGTGTTTCTCAAGCTGATATGGAGTGACAGCCCTGCAGACTGCACAGGAAGGGAGTTGCTCACAGGGTAAAGGGGATGTGTACCTGACAGGCTAGATGAAGAAAATTTCCTATGCAGTTGTCCTTCAGTGTACTGGGAACAGGAGCGAGGTCGGGCCAGCACATAGTGTCTTTGGTCCCAGATATTGTCTGGCACTGTGGTGCATCGGCACCCTTAAAACCCTTTGCTAGCACAGAGCCTCATACAGAGGAGAGCAGGAGAAACCAGGTGGACACACATCCCAAAGAATCCCTGCAGACTTCCGATACCAAGCCCAGCGGAGACGGATGGGTCTGCAAGCGTTTCACCCAAGAGGGTTCCTTCAACACTGGAGGTTATAACGAGGGCAGTGTCCCATGCGGTGAAGAGTGCTGTGAGTGAAAACCTATCATCATTTTACACGCTTCTTGCAATTGCAGCGTAGCAAAGGGTGCTCAGGTGGACGGGACGAGAAAGGCTTCCCAAAACAAGTTGCAGGGTGCTGCTCCTACATGGAATTCCGGGGTTTGTGTATTGCTGTGTGCGAGAAAGAAATCCTGGGTTGGTGTTTGTTCCTTGACTGCAGAAAGTCCTTGGAGTGAGGCTTAAGGTGACCTGTGTTCACACAGATCACTTCCGATCACACGAGGGAACGCTACAAACACTTCTTGCCACTGTGGCCTCAAGCCCACTGCAAAGGAGGCCTTTCCCCTGGTACGGGAGACGAGTTGCTCCCCTGCTCAGAAAGGCTCATGACTGAGGTTGGCTGGGCGGATGCATGGTATACCATGTGGCTTTCCCTGAAGGAACCACATACTCCTTGGTTCGAGAACATAGCGTCATCTATGCGAGACCTGTGGTACCCGACTTGCACAGGGGTTCAAATAACGCGCTCTAAGGGCTTGGCTCTGAAGCCCACACGGTGCAAACTCTTTTAAAGGCACTTGGCCATGTGCTGGTGGCGTACCTCTGCAAAGTATGGCAATGTCTCTCTGTAGGAGGTCGTCCCACGGGAAACAGAAGTTACGTTCACACGTTTGCCCCTGAGCCTAATGGCAGAGGTAAAAGATTTGTCATTTCAGAGGCTTCTCCACGGAGTTTCTGTAGAGGTGTCTCCCTCTGACTTGTAGCTCCACAGAAGCACGGTCCTCAGGCCAAGGGCAGCTTGTGCTTTCTCCTCCCTCACACCATGAAGAATTTCCTAAGGAACGGGATCCCTTTGACGTCAGCTCTCGGAACCAAGGTTTCCCCACAGTGCTCCTTTAGTGACCAGATGCTGTCCCTCTCGTGGGACACTTGAAGCGATTCCTTTCGAAACGTCCATACACAGACACTCTATCTCTTTGGTCTTTAGAAGCTGAGAGAAGCTAGCAAAGTGGGCTCAAGTCCCAGGGGCGGAACGAGGCTCATGCCTCTCCACAGAGGGCATGTAGGAACGTGTTGCTCCGAGAAGGAATGCAGAAGTCCGTTATGGGCTAGAGGATAGAAACGTGATGCACACTAATAAGAATGCCTGCAGTGGTCCCATACTGAATGTGTCATCCACCAGGTGGTTTCAGCTACATAACCGAACCGCACGTATCGGTAACGGGCATGTGGCCCTGCGTCTGGCAGGCTGTGTGAAGCCACGTGTCTGGCAAAACCTTACTGGTGGCCTGGTAAATATATCGCCCTTATGGGAAATGGTTATGTGCCCTTCTAGCTAGGTGAAAGTTGTGTGACGCCCCTTGCCCTTTCTGGGTGCGGAGTTTTGCCACGGAGTTCAAGACCAGGAGCCAATTATTTTGGAGACGTGGAAATAGCGCTTTCGCAGAGCTGCCTTCATGCTGCCCCGATCTCTGTGTTCCGTATTCGAAACGGAGTAAAGAAGCCATGGGCGGAAAGCACGGCCAGGCTGGCCCCACGCGGGATGTGCACGTGCAACTGACGAGCTAGAGGAGAGCAATGTGATACCCACAACTCTTTGGGAGCGGCCAGCTCTCATCCAGCTTCTTCCAAGCAGGTTCTGAAAGGTTTGCGCCCCTTTTCTCAACTCACCAACCACGATGTCGTTCTCACAGTGCTACGCTCTGCGTTTCTCAAGGTGATTTGGAATGAGAGCCTTTCAGACTGCAGAGGAAGGGAGTTTCTAACAGGGGAAATGAGATGTGTAACTGACAGGCTAGATGAAGGAAATTTCCTATGCAGTTGTCATTCAGTGTGCTGGGAACAAGACCCAGGTCGGTAGAGCCTCTGGTGTCTTTGTTCCCAGACATCATCTGGCACTGTGGTGCACCAGATCCCTTAAAACGCTTGGCTAACATAGAGTCATATAAAAAGAATAGCAGTAGCCATCAGGTGGACGCACATCACAAGGAAGATTTTCAGATTTCCAGTACCAGCCCTGTGGAGTCGGACGCGTCTGCAAGCGTTTCACCCGAGAGAGTTCCTGCAACACCAGCGGTCATTCCAAGTGCAGGGACGCCTGCGGTGAAGATTGCTGTGAGTGAGAAGCGTATCATTTGTACATGATTCGTGGAAGTGGATGTGGCAAAGGGTGCTCAGGTGGACGGGACGGGGAAGCTTTCCCTCAACAAGTTGAAGGGTGCTGCTCCTACATGGAATTCGGGGATCTTGGAGAGCTGGAAAGAGCAATTTCGCAGAGATGCCTTAATGCTGCCATGAGGTCTGTGTTCCATATTCGAAATAGAATAAAAGAAGCCTTGGCCGGAGGCACGAGCAGGCTCGTCCCAGACGGGATGTGCACCTGCAACTGACGAGCTAGAGGAAAACCATGGGGTACCCACAATTCTTTCGGGATTGGCCAGTTCTCATCCAGCTTGCTCCAAGCAGGTGCTGAAAGGTTTGCGCACCTTTTCTCAACACGCAAAGCACAAGTGTGTGCAAACAGTGCTTCGTTCCGTGTTTCTCAAGCTGATATGGAGTGACAGCCCTGCAGACTGCACAGGAAGGGAGTTGCTCACAGGGTAAAGGGGATGTGTACCTGACAGGCTAGATGAAGAAAATTTCCTATGCAGTTGTCCTTCAGTGTACTGGGAACAGGAGCGAGGTCGGGCCAGCACATAGTGTCTTTGGTCCCAGATATTGTCTGGCACTGTGGTGCATCGGCACCCTTAAAACCCTTTGCTAGCACAGAGCCTCATACAGAGGAGAGCAGGAGAAACCAGGTGGACACACATCCCAAAGAATCCCTGCAGACTTCCGATACCAAGCCCAGCGGAGACGGATGGGTCTGCAAGCGTTTCACCCAAGAGGGTTCCTTCAACACTGGAGGTTATAACGAGGGCAGTGTCCCATGCGGTGAAGAGTGCTGTGAGTGAAAACCTATCATCATTTTACACGCTTCTTGCAATTGCAGCGTAGCAAAGGGTGCTCAGGTGGACGGGACGAGAAAGGCTTCCCAAAACAAGTTGCAGGGTGCTGCTCCTACATGGAATTCCGGGGTTTGTGTATTGCTGTGTGCGAGAAAGAAATCCTGGGTTGGTGTTTGTTCCTTGACTGCAGAAAGTCCTTGGAGTGAGGCTTAAGGTGACCTGTGTTCACACAGATCACTTCCGATCACACGAGGGAACGCTACAAACACTTCTTGCCACTGTGGCCTCAAGCCCACTGCAAAGGAGGCCTTTCCCCTGGTACGGGAGACGAGTTGCTCCCCTGCTCAGAAAGGCTCATGACTGAGGTTGGCTGGGCGGATGCATGGTATACCATGTGGCTTTCCCTGAAGGAACCACATACTCCTTGGTTCGAGAACATAGCGTCATCTATGCGAGACCTGTGGTACCCGACTTGCACAGGGGTTCAAATAACGCGCTCTAAGGGCTTGGCTCTGAAGCCCACACGGTGCAAACTCTTTTAAAGGCACTTGGCCATGTGCTGGTGGCGTACCTCTGCAAAGTATGGCAATGTCTCTCTGTAGGAGGTCGTCCCACGGGAAACAGAAGTTACGTTCACACGTTTGCCCCTGAGCCTAATGGCAGAGGTAAAAGATTTGTCATTTCAGAGGCTTCTCCACGGAGTTTCTGTAGAGGTGTCTCCCTCTGACTTGTAGCTCCACAGAAGCACGGTCCTCAGGCCAAGGGCAGCTTGTGCTTTCTCCTCCCTCACACCATGAAGAATTTCCTAAGGAACGGGATCCCTTTGACGTCAGCTCTCGGAACCAAGGTTTCCCCACAGTGCTCCTTTAGTGACCAGATGCTGTCCCTCTCGTGGGACACTTGAAGCGATTCCTTTCGAAACGTCCATACACAGACACTCTATCTCTTTGGTCTTTAGAAGCTGAGAGAAGCTAGCAAAGTGGGCTCAAGTCCCAGGGGCGGAACGAGGCTCATGCCTCTCCACAGAGGGCATGTAGGAACGTGTTGCTCCGAGAAGGAATGCAGAAGTCCGTTATGGGCTAGAGGATAGAAACGTGATGCACACTAATAAGAATGCCTGCAGTGGTCCCATACTGAATGTGTCATCCACCAGGTGGTTTCAGCTACATAACCGAACCGCACGTATCGGTAACGGGCATGTGGCCCTGCGTCTGGCAGGCTGTGTGAAGCCACGTGTCTGGCAAAACCTTACTGGTGGCCTGGTAAATATATCGCCCTTATGGGAAATGGTTATGTGCCCTTCTAGCTAGGTGAAAGTTGTGTGACGCCCCTTGCCCTTTCTGGGTGCGGAGTTTTGCCACGGAGTTCAAGACCAGGAGCCAATTATTTTGGAGACGTGGAAATAGCGCTTTCGCAGAGCTGCCTTCATGCTGCCCCGATCTCTGTGTTCCGTATTCGAAACGGAGTAAAGAAGCCATGGGCGGAAAGCACGGCCAGGCTGGCCCCACGCGGGATGTGCACGTGCAACTGACGAGCTAGAGGAGAGCAATGTGATACCCACAACTCTTTGGGAGCGGCCAGCTCTCATCCAGCTTCTTCCAAGCAGGTTCTGAAAGGTTTGCGCCCCTTTTCTCAACTCACCAACCACGATGTCGTTCTCACAGTGCTACGCTCTGCGTTTCTCAAGGTGATTTGGAATGAGAGCCTTTCAGACTGCAGAGGAAGGGAGTTTCTAACAGGGGAAATGAGATGTGTAACTGACAGGCTAGATGAAGGAAATTTCCTATGCAGTTGTCATTCAGTGTGCTGGGAACAAGACCCAGGTCGGTAGAGCCTCTGGTGTCTTTGTTCCCAGACATCATCTGGCACTGTGGTGCACCAGATCCCTTAAAACGCTTGGCTAACATAGAGTCATATAAAAAGAATAGCAGTAGCCATCAGGTGGACGCACATCACAAGGAAGATTTTCAGATTTCCAGTACCAGCCCTGTGGAGTCGGACGCGTCTGCAAGCGTTTCACCCGAGAGAGTTCCTGCAACACCAGCGGTCATTCCAAGTGCAGGGACGCCTGCGGTGAAGATTGCTGTGAGTGAGAAGCGTATCATTTGTACATGATTCGTGGAAGTGGATGTGGCAAAGGGTGCTCAGGTGGACGGGACGGGGAAGCTTTCCCTCAACAAGTTGAAGGGTGCTGCTCCTACATGGAATTCGGGGATCTTGGAGAGCTGGAAAGAGCAATTTCGCAGAGATGCCTTAATGCTGCCATGAGGTCTGTGTTCCATATTCGAAATAGAATAAAAGAAGCCTTGGCCGGAGGCACGAGCAGGCTCGTCCCAGACGGGATGTGCACCTGCAACTGACGAGCTAGAGGAAAACCATGGGGTACCCACAATTCTTTCGGGATTGGCCAGTTCTCATCCAGCTTGCTCCAAGCAGGTGCTGAAAGGTTTGCGCACCTTTTCTCAACACGCAAAGCACAAGTGTGTGCAAACAGTGCTTCGTTCCGTGTTTCTCAAGCTGATATGGAGTGACAGCCCTGCAGACTGCACAGGAAGGGAGTTGCTCACAGGGTAAAGGGGATGTGTACCTGACAGGCTAGATGAAGAAAATTTCCTATGCAGTTGTCCTTCAGTGTACTGGGAACAGGAGCGAGGTCGGGCCAGCACATAGTGTCTTTGGTCCCAGATATTGTCTGGCACTGTGGTGCATCGGCACCCTTAAAACCCTTTGCTAGCACAGAGCCTCATACAGAGGAGAGCAGGAGAAACCAGGTGGACACACATCCCAAAGAATCCCTGCAGACTTCCGATACCAAGCCCAGCGGAGACGGATGGGTCTGCAAGCGTTTCACCCAAGAGGGTTCCTTCAACACTGGAGGTTATAACGAGGGCAGTGTCCCATGCGGTGAAGAGTGCTGTGAGTGAAAACCTATCATCATTTTACACGCTTCTTGCAATTGCAGCGTAGCAAAGGGTGCTCAGGTGGACGGGACGAGAAAGGCTTCCCAAAACAAGTTGCAGGGTGCTGCTCCTACATGGAATTCCGGGGTTTGTGTATTGCTGTGTGCGAGAAAGAAATCCTGGGTTGGTGTTTGTTCCTTGACTGCAGAAAGTCCTTGGAGTGAGGCTTAAGGTGACCTGTGTTCACACAGATCACTTCCGATCACACGAGGGAACGCTACAAACACTTCTTGCCACTGTGGCCTCAAGCCCACTGCAAAGGAGGCCTTTCCCCTGGTACGGGAGACGAGTTGCTCCCCTGCTCAGAAAGGCTCATGACTGAGGTTGGCTGGGCGGATGCATGGTATACCATGTGGCTTTCCCTGAAGGAACCACATACTCCTTGGTTCGAGAACATAGCGTCATCTATGCGAGACCTGTGGTACCCGACTTGCACAGGGGTTCAAATAACGCGCTCTAAGGGCTTGGCTCTGAAGCCCACACGGTGCAAACTCTTTTAAAGGCACTTGGCCATGTGCTGGTGGCGTACCTCTGCAAAGTATGGCAATGTCTCTCTGTAGGAGGTCGTCCCACGGGAAACAGAAGTTACGTTCACACGTTTGCCCCTGAGCCTAATGGCAGAGGTAAAAGATTTGTCATTTCAGAGGCTTCTCCACGGAGTTTCTGTAGAGGTGTCTCCCTCTGACTTGTAGCTCCACAGAAGCACGGTCCTCAGGCCAAGGGCAGCTTGTGCTTTCTCCTCCCTCACACCATGAAGAATTTCCTAAGGAACGGGATCCCTTTGACGTCAGCTCTCGGAACCAAGGTTTCCCCACAGTGCTCCTTTAGTGACCAGATGCTGTCCCTCTCGTGGGACACTTGAAGCGATTCCTTTCGAAACTTCCATACACAGACACTCTATCTCTTTGGTCTTTAGAAGCTGAGAGAAGCTAGCAAAGTGGGCTCAAGTCCCAGGGGCGGAACGAGGCTCATGCCTCTCCACAGAGGGCATGTAGGAACGTGTTGCTCCGAGAAGGAATGCAGAAGTCCGTTATGGGCTAGAGGATAGAAACGTGATGCACACTAATAAGAATGCCTGCAGTGGTCCCATACTGAATGTGTCATCCACCAGGTGGTTTCAGCTACATAACCGAACCGCACGTATCGGTAACGGGCATGTGGCCCTGCGTCTGGCAGGCTGTGTGAAGCCACGTGTCTGGCAAAACCTTACTGGTGGCCTGGTAAATATATCGCCCTTATGGGAAATGGTTATGTGCCCTTCTAGCTAGGTGAAAGTTGTGTGACGCCCCTTGCCCTTTCTGGGTGCGGAGTTTTGCCACGGAGTTCAAGACCAGGAGCCAATTATTTTGGAGACGTGGAAATAGCGCTTTCGCAGAGCTGCCTTCATGCTGCCCCGATCTCTGTGTTCCGTATTCGAAACGGAGTAAAGAAGCCATGGGCGGAAAGCACGGCCAGGCTGGCCCCACGCGGGATGTGCACGTGCAACTGACGAGCTAGAGGAGAGCAATGTGATACCCACAACTCTTTGGGAGCGGCCAGCTCTCATCCAGCTTCTTCCAAGCAGGTTCTGAAAGGTTTGCGCCCCTTTTCTCAACTCACCAACCACGATGTCGTTCTCACAGTGCTACGCTCTGCGTTTCTCAAGGTGATTTGGAATGAGAGCCTTTCAGACTGCAGAGGAAGGGAGTTTCTAACAGGGGAAATGAGATGTGTAACTGACAGGCTAGATGAAGGAAATTTCCTATGCAGTTGTCATTCAGTGTGCTGGGAACAAGACCCAGGTCGGTAGAGCCTCTGGTGTCTTTGTTCCCAGACATCATCTGGCACTGTGGTGCACCAGATCCCTTAAAACGCTTGGCTAACATAGAGTCATATAAAAAGAATAGCAGTAGCCATCAGGTGGACGCACATCACAAGGAAGATTTTCAGATTTCCAGTACCAGCCCTGTGGAGTCGGACGCGTCTGCAAGCGTTTCACCCGAGAGAGTTCCTGCAACACCAGCGGTCATTCCAAGTGCAGGGACGCCTGCGGTGAAGATTGCTGTGAGTGAGAAGCGTATCATTTGTACATGATTCGTGGAAGTGGATGTGGCAAAGGGTGCTCAGGTGGACGGGACGGGGAAGCTTTCCCTCAACAAGTTGAAGGGTGCTGCTCCTACATGGAATTCGGGGATCTTGGAGAGCTGGAAAGAGCAATTTCGCAGAGATGCCTTAATGCTGCCATGAGGTCTGTGTTCCATATTCGAAATAGAATAAAAGAAGCCTTGGCCGGAGGCACGAGCAGGCTCGTCCCAGACGGGATGTGCACCTGCAACTGACGAGCTAGAGGAAAACCATGTGGTACCCACAATTCTTTCGGGATTGGCCAGTTCTCATCCAGCTTGCTCCAAGCAGGTGCTGAAAGGTTTGCGCACCTTTTCTCAACACGCAAAGCACAAGTGTGTGCAAACAGTGCTTCGTTCCGTGTTTCTCAAGCTGATATGGAATGACAGCCCTGCAGACTGCACAGGAAGGGAGTTGCTCACAGGGTAAAGGGGATGTGTACCTGACAGGCTAGATGAAGAAAATTTCCTATGCAGTTGTCCTTCAGTGTACTGGGAACAGGAGCGAGGTCGGGCCAGCACATAGTGTCTTTGGTCCCAGATATTGTCTGGCACTGTGGTGCATCGGCACCCTTAAAACCCTTTGCTAGCACAGAGCCTCATACAGAGGAGAGCAGGAGAAACCAGGTGGACACACATCCCAAAGAATCCCTGCAGACTTCCGATACCAAGCCCAGCGGAGACGGATGGGTCTGCAAGCGTTTCACCCAAGAGGGTTCCTTCAACACTGGAGGTTATAACGAGGGCAGTGTCCCATGCGGTGAAGAGTGCTGTGAGTGAAAACCTATCATCATTTTACACGCTTCTTGCAATTGCAGCGTAGCAAAGGGTGCTCAGGTGGACGGGACGAGAAAGGCTTCCCAAAACAAGTTGCAGGGTGCTGCTCCTACATGGAATTCCGGGGTTTGTGTATTGCTGTGTGCGAGAAAGAAATCCTGGGTTGGTGTTTGTTCCTTGACTGCAGAAAGTCCTTGGAGTGAGGCTTAAGGTGACCTGTGTTCACACAGATCACTTCCGATCACACGAGGGAACGCTACAAACACTTCTTGCCACTGTGGCCTCAAGCCCACTGCAAAGGAGGCCTTTCCCCTGGTACGGGAGACGAGTTGCTCCCCTGCTCAGAAAGGCTCATGACTGAGGTTGGCTGGGCGGATGCATGGTATACCATGTGGCTTTCCCTGAAGGAACCACATACTCCTTGGTTCGAGAACATAGCGTCATCTATGCGAGACCTGTGGTACCCGACTTGCACAGGGGTTCAAATAACGCGCTCTAAGGGCTTGGCTCTGAAGCCCACACGGTGCAAACTCTTTTAAAGGCACTTGGCCATGTGCTGGTGGCGTACCTCTGCAAAGTATGGCAATGTCTCTCTGTAGGAGGTCGTCCCACGGGAAACAGAAGTTACGTTCACACGTTTGCCCCTGAGCCTAATGGCAGAGGTAAAAGATTTGTCATTTCAGAGGCTTCTCCACGGAGTTTCTGTAGAGGTGTCTCCCTCTGACTTGTAGCTCCACAGAAGCACGGTCCTCAGGCCAAGGGCAGCTTGTGCTTTCTCCTCCCTCACACCATGAAGAATTTCCTAAGGAACGGGATCCCTTTGACGTCAGCTCTCGGAACCAAGGTTTCCCCACAGTGCTCCTTTAGTGACCAGATGCTGTCCCTCTCGTGGGACACTTGAAGCGATTCCTTTCGAAACTTCCATACACAGACACTCTATCTCTTTGGTCTTTAGAAGCTGAGAGAAGCTAGCAAAGTGGGCTCAAGTCCCAGGGGCGGAACGAGGCTCATGCCTCTCCACAGAGGGCATGTAGGAACGTGTTGCTCCGAGAAGGAATGCAGAAGTCCGTTATGGGCTAGAGGATAGAAACGTGATGCACACTAATAAGAATGCCTGCAGTGGTCCCATACTGAATGTGTCATCCACCAGGTGGTTTCAGCTACATAACCGAACCGCACGTATCGGTAACGGGCATGTGGCCCTGCGTCTGGCAGGCTGTGTGAAGCCACGTGTCTGGCAAAACCTTACTGGTGGCCTGGTAAATATATCGCCCTTATGGGAAATGGTTATGTGCCCTTCTAGCTAGGTGAAAGTTGTGTGACGCCCCTTGCCCTTTCTGGGTGCGGAGTTTTGCCACGGAGTTCAAGACCAGGAGCCAATTATTTTGGAGACGTGGAAATAGCGCTTTCGCAGAGCTGCCTTCATGCTGCCCCGATCTCTGTGTTCCGTATTCGAAACGGAGTAAAGAAGCCATGGGCGGAAAGCACGGCCAGGCTGGCCCCACGCGGGATGTGCACGTGCAACTGACGAGCTAGAGGAGAGCAATGTGATACCCACAACTCTTTGGGAGCGGCCAGCTCTCATCCAGCTTCTTCCAAGCAGGTTCTGAAAGGTTTGCGCCCCTTTTCTCAACTCACCAACCACGATGTCGTTCTCACAGTGCTACGCTCTGCGTTTCTCAAGGTGATTTGGAATGAGAGCCTTTCAGACTGCAGAGGAAGGGAGTTTCTAACAGGGGAAATGAGATGTGTAACTGACAGGCTAGATGAAGGAAATTTCCTATGCAGTTGTCATTCAGTGTGCTGGGAACAAGACCCAGGTCGGTAGAGCCTCTGGTGTCTTTGTTCCCAGACATCATCTGGCACTGTGGTGCACCAGATCCCTTAAAACGCTTGGCTAACATAGAGTCATATAAAAAGAATAGCAGTAGCCATCAGGTGGACGCACATCACAAGGAAGATTTTCAGATTTCCAGTACCAGCCCTGTGGAGTCGGACGCGTCTGCAAGCGTTTCACCCGAGAGAGTTCCTGCAACACCAGCGGTCATTCCAAGTGCAGGGACGCCTGCGGTGAAGATTGCTGTGAGTGAGAAGCGTATCATTTGTACATGATTCGTGGAAGTGGATGTGGCAAAGGGTGCTCAGGTGGACGGGACGGGGAAGCTTTCCCTCAACAAGTTGAAGGGTGCTGCTCCTACATGGAATTCGGGGATCTTGGAGAGCTGGAAAGAGCAATTTCGCAGAGATGCCTTAATGCTGCCATGAGGTCTGTGTTCCATATTCGAAATAGAATAAAAGAAGCCTTGGCCGGAGGCACGAGCAGGCTCGTCCCAGACGGGATGTGCACCTGCAACTGACGAGCTAGAGGAAAACCATGTGGTACCCACAATTCTTTCGGGATTGGCCAGTTCTCATCCAGCTTGCTCCAAGCAGGTGCTGAAAGGTTTGCGCACCTTTTCTCAACACGCAAAGCACAAGTGTGTGCAAACAGTGCTTCGTTCCGTGTTTCTCAAGCTGATATGGAATGACAGCCCTGCAGACTGCACAGGAAGGGAGTTGCTCACAGGGTAAAGGGGATGTGTACCTGACAGGCTAGATGAAGAAAATTTCCTATGCAGTTGTCCTTCAGTGTACTGGGAACAGGAGCGAGGTCGGGCCAGCACATAGTGTCTTTGGTCCCAGATATTGTCTGGCACTGTGGTGCATCGGCACCCTTAAAACCCTTTGCTAGCACAGAGCCTCATACAGAGGAGAGCAGGAGAAACCAGGTGGACACACATCCCAAAGAATCCCTGCAGACTTCCGATACCAAGCCCAGCGGAGACGGATGGGTCTGCAAGCGTTTCACCCAAGAGGGTTCCTTCAACACTGGAGGTTATAACGAGGGCAGTGTCCCATGCGGTCAAGAGTGCTGTGAGTGAAAACCTATCATCATTTTACACGCTTCTTGCAATTGCAGCGTAGCAAAGGGTGCTCAGGTGGACGGGACGAGAAAGGCTTCCCAAAACAAGTTGCAGGGTGCTGCTCCTACATGGAATTCCGGGGTTTGTGTATTGCTGTGTGCGAGAAAGAAATCCTGGGTTGGTGTTTGTTCCTTGACTGCAGAAAGTCCTTGGAGTGAGGCTTAAGGTGACCTGTGTTCACACAGATCACTTCCGATCACACGAGGGAACGCTACAAACACTTCTTGCCACTGTGGCCTCAAGCCCACTGCAAAGGAGGCCTTTCCCCTGGTACGGGAGACGAGTTGCTCCCCTGCTCAGAAAGGCTCATGACTGAGGTTGGCTGGGCGGATGCATGGTATACCATGTGGCTTTCCCTGAAGGAACCACATACTCCTTGGTTCGAGAACATAGCGTCATCTATGCGAGACCTGTGGTACCCGACTTGCACAGGGGTTCAAATAACGCGCTCTAAGGGCTTGGCTCTGAAGCCCACACGGTGCAAACTCTTTTAAAGGCACTTGGCCATGTGCTGGTGGCGTACCTCTGCAAAGTATGGCAATGTCTCTCTGTAGGAGGTCGTCCCACGGGAAACAGAAGTTACGTTCACACGTTTGCCCCTGAGCCTAATGGCAGAGGTAAAAGATTTGTCATTTCAGAGGCTTCTCCACGGAGTTTCTGTAGAGGTGTCTCCCTCTGACTTGTAGCTCCACAGAAGCACGGTCCTCAGGCCAAGGGCAGCTTGTGCTTTCTCCTCCCTCACACCATGAAGAATTTCCTAAGGAACGGGATCCCTTTGACGTCAGCTCTCGGAACCAAGGTTTCCCCACAGTGCTCCTTTAGTGACCAGATGCTGTCCCTCTCGTGGGACACTTGAAGCGATTCCTTTCGAAACTTCCATACACAGACACTCTATCTCTTTGGTCTTTAGAAGCTGAGAGAAGCTAGCAAAGTGGGCTCAAGTCCCAGGGGCGGAACGAGGCTCATGCCTCTCCACAGAGGGCATGTAGGAACGTGTTGCTCCGAGAAGGAATGCAGAAGTCCGTTATGGGCTAGAGGATAGAAACGTGATGCACACTAATAAGAATGCCTGCAGTGGTCCCATACTGAATGTGTCATCCACCAGGTGGTTTCAGCTACATAACCGAACCGCACGTATCGGTAACGGGCATGTGGCCCTGCGTCTGGCAGGCTGTGTGAAGCCACGTGTCTGGCAAAACCTTACTGGTGGCCTGGTAAATATATCGCCCTTATGGGAAATGGTTATGTGCCCTTCTAGCTAGGTGAAAGTTGTGTGACGCCCCTTGCCCTTTCTGGGTGCGGAGTTTTGCCACGGAGTTCAAGACCAGGAGCCAATTATTTTGGAGACGTGGAAATAGCGCTTTCGCAGAGCTGCCTTCATGCTGCCCCGATCTCTGTGTTCCGTATTCGAAACGGAGTAAAGAAGCCATGGGCGGAAAGCACGGCCAGGCTGGCCCCACGCGGGATGTGCACGTGCAACTGACGAGCTAGAGGAGAGCAATGTGATACCCACAACTCTTTGGGAGCGGCCAGCTCTCATCCAGCTTCTTCCAAGCAGGTTCTGAAAGGTTTGCGCCCCTTTTCTCAACTCACCAACCACGATGTCGTTCTCACAGTGCTACGCTCTGCGTTTCTCAAGGTGATTTGGAATGAGAGCCTTTCAGACTGCAGAGGAAGGGAGTTTCTAACAGGGGAAATGAGATGTGTAACTGACAGGCTAGATGAAGGAAATTTCCTATGCAGTTGTCATTCAGTGTGCTGGGAACAAGACCCAGGTCGGTAGAGCCTCTGGTGTCTTTGTTCCCAGACATCATCTGGCACTGTGGTGCACCAGATCCCTTAAAACGCTTGGCTAACATAGAGTCATATAAAAAGAATAGCAGTAGCCATCAGGTGGACGCACATCACAAGGAAGATTTTCAGATTTCCAGTACCAGCCCTGTGGAGTCGGACGCGTCTGCAAGCGTTTCACCCGAGAGAGTTCCTGCAACACCAGCGGTCATTCCAAGTGCAGGGACGCCTGCGGTGAAGATTGCTGTGAGTGAGAAGCGTATCATTTGTACATGATTCGTGGAAGTGGATGTGGCAAAGGGTGCTCAGGTGGACGGGACGGGGAAGCTTTCCCTCAACAAGTTGAAGGGTGCTGCTCCTACATGGAATTCGGGGATCTTGGAGAGCTGGAAAGAGCAATTTCGCAGAGATGCCTTAATGCTGCCATGAGGTCTGTGTTCCATATTCGAAATAGAATAAAAGAAGCCTTGGCCGGAGGCACGAGCAGGCTCGTCCCAGACGGGATGTGCACCTGCAACTGACGAGCTAGAGGAAAACCATGTGGTACCCACAATTCTTTCGGGATTGGCCAGTTCTCATCCAGCTTGCTCCAAGCAGGTGCTGAAAGGTTTGCGCACCTTTTCTCAACACGCAAAGCACAAGTGTGTGCAAACAGTGCTTCGTTCCGTGTTTCTCAAGCTGATATGGAGTGACAGCCCTGCAGACTGCACAGGAAGGGAGTTGCTCACAGGGTAAAGGGGATGTGTACCTGACAGGCTAGATGAAGAAAATTTCCTATGCAGTTGTCCTTCAGTGTACTGGGAACAGGAGCGAGGTCGGGCCAGCACATAGTGTCTTTGGTCCCAGATATTGTCTGGCACTGTGGTGCATCGGCACCCTTAAAACCCTTTGCTAGCACAGAGCCTCATACAGAGGAGAGCAGGAGAAACCAGGTGGACACACATCCCAAAGAATCCCTGCAGACTTCCGATACCAAGCCCAGCGGAGACGGATGGGTCTGCAAGCGTTTCACCCAAGAGGGTTCCTTCAACACTGGAGGTTATAACGAGGGCAGTGTCCCATGCGGTCAAGAGTGCTGTGAGTGAAAACCTATCATCATTTTACACGCTTCTTGCAATTGCAGCGTAGCAAAGGGTGCTCAGGTGGACGGGACGAGAAAGGCTTCCCAAAACAAGTTGCAGGGTGCTGCTCCTACATGGAATTCCGGGGTTTGTGTATTGCTGTGTGCGAGAAAGAAATCCTGGGTTGGTGTTTGTTCCTTGACTGCAGAAAGTCCTTGGAGTGAGGCTTAAGGTGACCTGTGTTCACACAGATCACTTCCGATCACACGAGGGAACGCTACAAACACTTCTTGCCACTGTGGCCTCAAGCCCACTGCAAAGGAGGCCTTTCCCCTGGTACGGGAGACGAGTTGCTCCCCTGCTCAGAAAGGCTCATGACTGAGGTTGGCTGGGCGGATGCATGGTATACCATGTGGCTTTCCCTGAAGGAACCACATACTCCTTGGTTCGAGAACATAGCGTCATCTATGCGAGACCTGTGGTACCCGACTTGCACAGGGGTTCAAATAACGCGCTCTAAGGGCTTGGCTCTGAAGCCCACATGGTGCAAACTCTTTTAAAGGCACTTGGCCATGTGCTGGTGGCGTACCTCTGCAAAGTATGGCAATGTCTCTCTGTAGGAGGTCGTCCCACGGGAAACAGAAGTTACGTTCACACGTTTGCCCCTGAGCCTAATGGCAGAGGTAAAAGATTTGTCATTTCAGAGGCTTCTCCACGGAGTTTCTGTAGAGGTGTCTCCCTCTGACTTGTAGCTCCACAGAAGCACGGTCCTCAGGCCAAGGGCAGCTTGTGCTTTCTCCTCCCTCACACCATGAAGAATTTCCTAAGGAACGGGATCCCTTTGACGTCAGCTCTCGGAACCAAGGTTTCCCCACAGTGCTCCTTTAGTGACCAGATGCTGTCCCTCTCGTGGGACACTTGAAGCGATTCCTTTCGAAACTTCCAGACACAGACACTCTATCTCTTTGGTCTTTAGAAGCTGAGAGAAGCTAGCAAAGTGGGCTCAAGTCCCAGGGGCGGAACGAGGCTCATGCCTCTCCACAGAGGGCATGTAGGAACGTGTTGCTCCGAGAAGGCATGCAGAAGTCCGTTATGGGCTAGAGGATAGAAACGTGATGCACACTAATAAGAATGCCTGCAGTGGTCCCATACTGAATGTGTCATCCACCAGGTGGTTTCAGCTACATAACCGAACCGCACGTATCGGTAACGGGCATGTGGCCCTGCGCCTGGCAGGCTGTGTGAAGCCACGTGTCTGGCAAAACCTTACTGGTGGCCTGGTAAATATATCGCCCTTATGGGAAATGGTTATGTGCCCTTCTAGCTAGGTGAAAGTTGTGTGACGCCCCTTGCCCTTTCTGGGTGCGGAGTTTTGCCACGGAGTTCAAGACCAGGAGCCAATTATTTTGGAGACGTGGAAATAGCGCTTTCGCAGAGCTGCCTTCATGCTGCCCCGATCTCTGTGTTCCGTATTCGAAACGGAGTAAAGAAGCCATGGGCGGAAAGCACGGCCAGGCTGGCCCCACGCGGGATGTGCACGTGCAACTGACGAGCTAGAGGAGAGCAATGTGATACCCACAACTCTTTGGGAGCGGCCAGCTCTCATCCAGCTTCTTCCAAGCAGGTTCTGAAAGGTTTGCGCCCCTTTTCTCAACTCACCAACCACGATGTCGTTCTCACAGTGCTACGCTCTGCGTTTCTCAAGGTGATTTGGAATGAGAGCCTTTCAGACTGCAGAGGAAGGGAGTTTCTAACAGGGGAAATGAGATGTGTAACTGACAGGCTAGATGAAGGAAATTTCCTATGCAGTTGTCATTCAGTGTGCTGGGAACAAGACCCAGGTCGGTAGAGCCTCTGGTGTCTTTGTTCCCAGACATCATCTGGCACTGTGGTGCACCAGATCCCTTAAAACGCTTGGCTAACATAGAGTCATATAAAAAGAATAGCAGTAGCCATCAGGTGGACGCACATCACAAGGAAGATTTTCAGATTTCCAGTACCAGCCCTGTGGAGTCGGACGCGTCTGCAAGCGTTTCACCCGAGAGAGTTCCTGCAACACCAGCGGTCATTCCAAGTGCAGGGACGCCTGCGGTGAAGATTGCTGTGAGTGAGAAGCGTATCATTTGTACATGATTCGTGGAAGTGGATGTGGCAAAGGGTGCTCAGGTGGACGGGACGGGGAAGCTTTCCCTCAACAAGTTGAAGGGTGCTGCTCCTACATGGAATTCGGGGATCTTGGAGAGCTGGAAAGAGCAATTTCGCAGAGATGCCTTAATGCTGCCATGAGGTCTGTGTTCCATATTCGAAATAGAATAAAAGAAGCCTTGGCCGGAGGCACGAGCAGGCTCGTCCCAGACGGGATGTGCACCTGCAACTGACGAGCTAGAGGAAAACCATGGGGTACCCACAATTCTTTCGGGATTGGCCAGTTCTCATCCAGCTTGCTCCAAGCAGGTGCTGAAAGGTTTGCGCACCTTTTCTCAACACGCAAAGCACAAGTGTGTGCAAACAGTGCTTCGTTCCGTGTTTCTCAAGCTGATATGGAGTGACAGCCCTGCAGACTGCACAGGAAGGGAGTTGCTCACAGGGTAAAGGGGATGTGTACCTGACAGGCTAGATGAAGAAAATTTCCTATGCAGTTGTCCTTCAGTGTACTGGGAACAGGAGCGAGGTCGGGCCAGCACATAGTGTCTTTGGTCCCAGATATTGTCTGGCACTGTGGTGCATCGGCACCCTTAAAACCCTTTGCTAGCACAGAGCCTCATACAGAGGAGAGCAGGAGAAACCAGGTGGACACACATCCCAAAGAATCCCTGCAGACTTCCGATACCAAGCCCAGCGGAGACGGATGGGTCTGCAAGCGTTTCACCCAAGAGGGTTCCTTCAACACTGGAGGTTATAACGAGGGCAGTGTCCCATGCGGTGAAGAGTGCTGTGAGTGAAAACCTATCATCATTTTACACGCTTCTTGCAATTGCAGCGTAGCAAAGGGTGCTCAGGTGGACGGGACGAGAAAGGCTTCCCAAAACAAGTTGCAGGGTGCTGCTCCTACATGGAATTCCGGGGTTTGTGTATTGCTGTGTGCGAGAAAGAAATCCTGGGTTGGTGTTTGTTCCTTGACTGCAGAAAGTCCTTGGAGTGAGGCTTAAGGTGACCTGTGTTCACACAGATCACTTCCGATCACACGAGGGAACGCTACAAACACTTCTTGCCACTGTGGCCTCAAGCCCACTGCAAAGGAGGCCTTTCCCCTGGTACGGGAGACGAGTTGCTCCCCTGCTCAGAAAGGCTCATGACTGAGGTTGGCTGGGCGGATGCATGGTATACCATGTGGCTTTCCCTGAAGGAACCACATACTCCTTGGTTCGAGAACATAGCGTCATCTATGCGAGACCTGTGGTACCCGACTTGCACAGGGGTTCAAATAACGCGCTCTAAGGGCTTGGCTCTGAAGCCCACACGGTGCAAACTCTTTTAAAGGCACTTGGCCATGTGCTGGTGGCGTACCTCTGCAAAGTATGGCAATGTCTCTCTGTAGGAGGTCGTCCCACGGGAAACAGAAGTTACGTTCACACGTTTGCCCCTGAGCCTAATGGCAGAGGTAAAAGATTTGTCATTTCAGAGGCTTCTCCACGGAGTTTCTGTAGAGGTGTCTCCCTCTGACTTGTAGCTCCACAGAAGCACGGTCCTCAGGCCAAGGGCAGCTTGTGCTTTCTCCTCCCTCACACCATGAAGAATTTCCTAAGGAACGGGATCCCTTTGACGTCAGCTCTCGGAACCAAGGTTTCCCCACAGTGCTCCTTTAGTGACCAGATGCTGTCCCTCTCGTGGGACACTTGAAGCGATTCCTTTCGAAACTTCCATACACAGACACTCTATCTCTTTGGTCTTTAGAAGCTGAGAGAAGCTAGCAAAGTGGGCTCAAGTCCCAGGGGCGGAACGAGGCTCATGCCTCTCCACAGAGGGCATGTAGGAACGTGTTGCTCCGAGAAGGAATGCAGAAGTCCGTTATGGGCTAGAGGATAGAAACGTGATGCACACTAATAAGAATGCCTGCAGTGGTCCCATACTGAATGTGTCATCCACCAGGTGGTTTCAGCTACATAACCGAACCGCACGTATCGGTAACGGGCATGTGGCCCTGCGTCTGGCAGGCTGTGTGAAGCCACGTGTCTGGCAAAACCTTACTGGTGGCCTGGTAAATATATCGCCCTTATGGGAAATGGTTATGTGCCCTTCTAGCTAGGTGAAAGTTGTGTGACGCCCCTTGCCCTTTCTGGGTGCGGAGTTTTGCCACGGAGTTCAAGACCAGGAGCCAATTATTTTGGAGACGTGGAAATAGCGCTTTCGCAGAGCTGCCTTCATGCTGCCCCGATCTCTGTGTTCCGTATTCGAAACGGAGTAAAGAAGCCATGGGCGGAAAGCACGGCCAGGCTGGCCCCACGCGGGATGTGCACGTGCAACTGACGAGCTAGAGGAGAGCAATGTGATACCCACAACTCTTTGGGAGCGGCCAGCTCTCATCCAGCTTCTTCCAAGCAGGTTCTGAAAGGTTTGCGCCCCTTTTCTCAACTCACCAACCACGATGTCGTTCTCACAGTGCTACGCTCTGCGTTTCTCAAGGTGATTTGGAATGAGAGCCTTTCAGACTGCAGAGGAAGGGAGTTTCTAACAGGGGAAATGAGATGTGTAACTGACAGGCTAGATGAAGGAAATTTCCTATGCAGTTGTCATTCAGTGTGCTGGGAACAAGACCCAGGTCGGTAGAGCCTCTGGTGTCTTTGTTCCCAGACATCATCTGGCACTGTGGTGCACCAGATCCCTTAAAACGCTTGGCTAACATAGAGTCATATAAAAAGAATAGCAGTAGCCATCAGGTGGACGCACATCACAAGGAAGATTTTCAGATTTCCAGTACCAGCCCTGTGGAGTCGGACGCGTCTGCAAGCGTTTCACCCGAGAGAGTTCCTGCAACACCAGCGGTCATTCCAAGTGCAGGGACGCCTGCGGTGAAGATTGCTGTGAGTGAGAAGCGTATCATTTGTACATGATTCGTGGAAGTGGATGTGGCAAAGGGTGCTCAGGTGGACGGGACGGGGAAGCTTTCCCTCAACAAGTTGAAGGGTGCTGCTCCTACATGGAATTCGGGGATCTTGGAGAGCTGGAAAGAGCAATTTCGCAGAGATGCCTTAATGCTGCCATGAGGTCTGTGTTCCATATTCGAAATAGAATAAAAGAAGCCTTGGCCGGAGGCACGAGCAGGCTCGTCCCAGACGGGATGTGCACCTGCAACTGACGAGCTAGAGGAAAACCATGGGGTACCCACAATTCTTTCGGGATTGGCCAGTTCTCATCCAGCTTGCTCCAAGCAGGTGCTGAAAGGTTTGCGCACCTTTTCTCAACACGCAAAGCACAAGTGTGTGCAAACAGTGCTTCGTTCCGTGTTTCTCAAGCTGATATGGAGTGACAGCCCTGCAGACTGCACAGGAAGGGAGTTGCTCACAGGGTAAAGGGGATGTGTACCTGACAGGCTAGATGAAGAAAATTTCCTATGCAGTTGTCCTTCAGTGTACTGGGAACAGGAGCGAGGTCGGGCCAGCACATAGTGTCTTTGGTCCCAGATATTGTCTGGCACTGTGGTGCATCGGCACCCTTAAAACCCTTTGCTAGCACAGAGCCTCATACAGAGGAGAGCAGGAGAAACCAGGTGGACACACATCCCAAAGAATCCCTGCAGACTTCCGATACCAAGCCCAGCGGAGACGGATGGGTCTGCAAGCGTTTCACCCAAGAGGGTTCCTTCAACACTGGAGGTTATAACGAGGGCAGTGTCCCATGCGGTGAAGAGTGCTGTGAGTGAAAACCTATCATCATTTTACACGCTTCTTGCAATTGCAGCGTAGCAAAGGGTGCTCAGGTGGACGGGACGAGAAAGGCTTCCCAAAACAAGTTGCAGGGTGCTGCTCCTACATGGAATTCCGGGGTTTGTGTATTGCTGTGTGCGAGAAAGAAATCCTGGGTTGGTGTTTGTTCCTTGACTGCAGAAAGTCCTTGGAGTGAGGCTTAAGGTGACCTGTGTTCACACAGATCACTTCCGATCACACGAGGGAACGCTACAAACACTTCTTGCCACTGTGGCCTCAAGCCCACTGCAAAGGAGGCCTTTCCCCTGGTACGGGAGACGAGTTGCTCCCCTGCTCAGAAAGGCTCATGACTGAGGTTGGCTGGGCGGATGCATGGTATACCATGTGGCTTTCCCTGAAGGAACCACATACTCCTTGGTTCGAGAACATAGCGTCATCTATGCGAGACCTGTGGTACCCGACTTGCACAGGGGTTCAAATAACGCGCTCTAAGGGCTTGGCTCTGAAGCCCACACGGTGCAAACTCTTTTAAAGGCACTTGGCCATGTGCTGGTGGCGTACCTCTGCAAAGTATGGCAATGTCTCTCTGTAGGAGGTCGTCCCACGGGAAACAGAAGTTACGTTCACACGTTTGCCCCTGAGCCTAATGGCAGAGGTAAAAGATTTGTCATTTCAGAGGCTTCTCCACGGAGTTTCTGTAGAGGTGTCTCCCTCTGACTTGTAGCTCCACAGAAGCACGGTCCTCAGGCCAAGGGCAGCTTGTGCTTTCTCCTCCCTCACACCATGAAGAATTTCCTAAGGAACGGGATCCCTTTGACGTCAGCTCTCGGAACCAAGGTTTCCCCACAGTGCTCCTTTAGTGACCAGATGCTGTCCCTCTCGTGGGACACTTGAAGCGATTCCTTTCGAAACTTCCATACACAGACACTCTATCTCTTTGGTCTTTAGAAGCTGAGAGAAGCTAGCAAAGTGGGCTCAAGTCCCAGGGGCGGAACGAGGCTCATGCCTCTCCACAGAGGGCATGTAGGAACGTGTTGCTCCGAGAAGGAATGCAGAAGTCCGTTATGGGCTAGAGGATAGAAACGTGATGCACACTAATAAGAATGCCTGCAGTGGTCCCATACTGAATGTGTCATCCACCAGGTGGTTTCAGCTACATAACCGAACCGCACGTATCGGTAACGGGCATGTGGCCCTGCGTCTGGCAGGCTGTGTGAAGCCACGTGTCTGGCAAAACCTTACTGGTGGCCTGGTAAATATATCGCCCTTATGGGAAATGGTTATGTGCCCTTCTAGCTAGGTGAAAGTTGTGTGACGCCCCTTGCCCTTTCTGGGTGCGGAGTTTTGCCACGGAGTTCAAGACCAGGAGCCAATTATTTTGGAGACGTGGAAATAGCGCTTTCGCAGAGCTGCCTTCATGCTGCCCCGATCTCTGTGTTCCGTATTCGAAACGGAGTAAAGAAGCCATGGGCGGAAAGCACGGCCAGGCTGGCCCCACGCGGGATGTGCACGTGCAACTGACGAGCTAGAGGAGAGCAATGTGATACCCACAACTCTTTGGGAGCGGCCAGCTCTCATCCAGCTTCTTCCAAGCAGGTTCTGAAAGGTTTGCGCCCCTTTTCTCAACTCACCAACCACGATGTCGTTCTCACAGTGCTACGCTCTGCGTTTCTCAAGGTGATTTGGAATGAGAGCCTTTCAGACTGCAGAGGAAGGGAGTTTCTAACAGGGGAAATGAGATGTGTAACTGACAGGCTAGATGAAGGAAATTTCCTATGCAGTTGTCATTCAGTGTGCTGGGAACAAGACCCAGGTCGGTAGAGCCTCTGGTGTCTTTGTTCCCAGACATCATCTGGCACTGTGGTGCACCAGATCCCTTAAAACGCTTGGCTAACATAGAGTCATATAAAAAGAATAGCAGTAGCCATCAGGTGGACGCACATCACAAGGAAGATTTTCAGATTTCCAGTACCAGCCCTGTGGAGTCGGACGCGTCTGCAAGCGTTTCACCCGAGAGAGTTCCTGCAACACCAGCGGTCATTCCAAGTGCAGGGACGCCTGCGGTGAAGATTGCTGTGAGTGAGAAGCGTATCATTTGTACATGATTCGTGGAAGTGGATGTGGCAAAGGGTGCTCAGGTGGACGGGACGGGGAAGCTTTCCCTCAACAAGTTGAAGGGTGCTGCTCCTACATGGAATTCGGGGATCTTGGAGAGCTGGAAAGAGCAATTTCGCAGAGATGCCTTAATGCTGCCATGAGGTCTGTGTTCCATATTCGAAATAGAATAAAAGAAGCCTTGGCCGGAGGCACGAGCAGGCTCGTCCCAGACGGGATGTGCACCTGCAACTGACGAGCTAGAGGAAAACCATGTGGTACCCACAATTCTTTCGGGATTGGCCAGTTCTCATCCAGCTTGCTCCAAGCAGGTGCTGAAAGGTTTGCGCACCTTTTCTCAACACGCAAAGCACAAGTGTGTGCAAACAGTGCTTCGTTCCGTGTTTCTCAAGCTGATATGGAATGACAGCCCTGCAGACTGCACAGGAAGGGAGTTGCTCACAGGGTAAAGGGGATGTGTACCTGACAGGCTAGATGAAGAAAATTTCCTATGCAGTTGTCCTTCAGTGTACTGGGAACAGGAGCGAGGTCGGGCCAGCACATAGTGTCTTTGGTCCCAGATATTGTCTGGCACTGTGGTGCATCGGCACCCTTAAAACCCTTTGCTAGCACAGAGCCTCATACAGAGGAGAGCAGGAGAAACCAGGTGGACACACATCCCAAAGAATCCCTGCAGACTTCCGATACCAAGCCCAGCGGAGACGGATGGGTCTGCAAGCGTTTCACCCAAGAGGGTTCCTTCAACACTGGAGGTTATAACGAGGGCAGTGTCCCATGCGGTGAAGAGTGCTGTGAGTGAAAACCTATCATCATTTTACACGCTTCTTGCAATTGCAGCGTAGCAAAGGGTGCTCAGGTGGACGGGACGAGAAAGGCTTCCCAAAACAAGTTGCAGGGTGCTGCTCCTACATGGAATTCCGGGGTTTGTGTATTGCTGTGTGCGAGAAAGAAATCCTGGGTTGGTGTTTGTTCCTTGACTGCAGAAAGTCCTTGGAGTGAGGCTTAAGGTGACCTGTGTTCACACAGATCACTTCCGATCACACGAGGGAACGCTACAAACACTTCTTGCCACTGTGGCCTCAAGCCCACTGCAAAGGAGGCCTTTCCCCTGGTACGGGAGACGAGTTGCTCCCCTGCTCAGAAAGGCTCATGACTGAGGTTGGCTGGGCGGATGCATGGTATACCATGTGGCTTTCCCTGAAGGAACCACATACTCCTTGGTTCGAGAACATAGCGTCATCTATGCGAGACCTGTGGTACCCGACTTGCACAGGGGTTCAAATAACGCGCTCTAAGGGCTTGGCTCTGAAGCCCACACGGTGCAAACTCTTTTAAAGGCACTTGGCCATGTGCTGGTGGCGTACCTCTGCAAAGTATGGCAATGTCTCTCTGTAGGAGGTCGTCCCACGGGAAACAGAAGTTACGTTCACACGTTTGCCCCTGAGCCTAATGGCAGAGGTAAAAGATTTGTCATTTCAGAGGCTTCTCCACGGAGTTTCTGTAGAGGTGTCTCCCTCTGACTTGTAGCTCCACAGAAGCACGGTCCTCAGGCCAAGGGCAGCTTGTGCTTTCTCCTCCCTCACACCATGAAGAATTTCCTAAGGAACGGGATCCCTTTGACGTCAGCTCTCGGAACCAAGGTTTCCCCACAGTGCTCCTTTAGTGACCAGATGCTGTCCCTCTCGTGGGACACTTGAAGCGATTCCTTTCGAAACTTCCATACACAGACACTCTATCTCTTTGGTCTTTAGAAGCTGAGAGAAGCTAGCAAAGTGGGCTCAAGTCCCAGGGGCGGAACGAGGCTCATGCCTCTCCACAGAGGGCATGTAGGAACGTGTTGCTCCGAGAAGGAATGCAGAAGTCCGTTATGGGCTAGAGGATAGAAACGTGATGCACACTAATAAGAATGCCTGCAGTGGTCCCATACTGAATGTGTCATCCACCAGGTGGTTTCAGCTACATAACCGAACCGCACGTATCGGTAACGGGCATGTGGCCCTGCGTCTGGCAGGCTGTGTGAAGCCACGTGTCTGGCAAAACCTTACTGGTGGCCTGGTAAATATATCGCCCTTATGGGAAATGGTTATGTGCCCTTCTAGCTAGGTGAAAGTTGTGTGACGCCCCTTGCCCTTTCTGGGTGCGGAGTTTTGCCACGGAGTTCAAGACCAGGAGCCAATTATTTTGGAGACGTGGAAATAGCGCTTTCGCAGAGCTGCCTTCATGCTGCCCCGATCTCTGTGTTCCGTATTCGAAACGGAGTAAAGAAGCCATGGGCGGAAAGCACGGCCAGGCTGGCCCCACGCGGGATGTGCACGTGCAACTGACGAGCTAGAGGAGAGCAATGTGATACCCACAACTCTTTGGGAGCGGCCAGCTCTCATCCAGCTTCTTCCAAGCAGGTTCTGAAAGGTTTGCGCCCCTTTTCTCAACTCACCAACCACGATGTCGTTCTCACAGTGCTACGCTCTGCGTTTCTCAAGGTGATTTGGAATGAGAGCCTTTCAGACTGCAGAGGAAGGGAGTTTCTAACAGGGGAAATGAGATGTGTAACTGACAGGCTAGATGAAGGAAATTTCCTATGCAGTTGTCATTCAGTGTGCTGGGAACAAGACCCAGGTCGGTAGAGCCTCTGGTGTCTTTGTTCCCAGACATCATCTGGCACTGTGGTGCACCAGATCCCTTAAAACGCTTGGCTAACATAGAGTCATATAAAAAGAATAGCAGTAGCCATCAGGTGGACGCACATCACAAGGAAGATTTTCAGATTTCCAGTACCAGCCCTGTGGAGTCGGACGCGTCTGCAAGCGTTTCACCCGAGAGAGTTCCTGCAACACCAGCGGTCATTCCAAGTGCAGGGACGCCTGCGGTGAAGATTGCTGTGAGTGAGAAGCGTATCATTTGTACATGATTCGTGGAAGTGGATGTGGCAAAGGGTGCTCAGGTGGACGGGACGGGGAAGCTTTCCCTCAACAAGTTGAAGGGTGCTGCTCCTACATGGAATTCGGGGATCTTGGAGAGCTGGAAAGAGCAATTTCGCAGAGATGCCTTAATGCTGCCATGAGGTCTGTGTTCCATATTCGAAATAGAATAAAAGAAGCCTTGGCCGGAGGCACGAGCAGGCTCGTCCCAGACGGGATGTGCACCTGCAACTGACGAGCTAGAGGAAAACCATGTGGTACCCACAATTCTTTCGGGATTGGCCAGTTCTCATCCAGCTTGCTCCAAGCAGGTGCTGAAAGGTTTGCGCACCTTTTCTCAACACGCAAAGCACAAGTGTGTGCAAACAGTGCTTCGTTCCGTGTTTCTCAAGCTGATATGGAATGACAGCCCTGCAGACTGCACAGGAAGGGAGTTGCTCACAGGGTAAAGGGGATGTGTACCTGACAGGCTAGATGAAGAAAATTTCCTATGCAGTTGTCCTTCAGTGTACTGGGAACAGGAGCGAGGTCGGGCCAGCACATAGTGTCTTTGGTCCCAGATATTGTCTGGCACTGTGGTGCATCGGCACCCTTAAAACCCTTTGCTAGCACAGAGCCTCATACAGAGGAGAGCAGGAGAAACCAGGTGGACACACATCCCAAAGAATCCCTGCAGACTTCCGATACCAAGCCCAGCGGAGACGGATGGGTCTGCAAGCGTTTCACCCAAGAGGGTTCCTTCAACACTGGAGGTTATAACGAGGGCAGTGTCCCATGCGGTGAAGAGTGCTGTGAGTGAAAACCTATCATCATTTTACACGCTTCTTGCAATTGCAGCGTAGCAAAGGGTGCTCAGGTGGACGGGACGAGAAAGGCTTCCCAAAACAAGTTGCAGGGTGCTGCTCCTACATGGAATTCCGGGGTTTGTGTATTGCTGTGTGCGAGAAAGAAATCCTGGGTTGGTGTTTGTTCCTTGACTGCAGAAAGTCCTTGGAGTGAGGCTTAAGGTGACCTGTGTTCACACAGATCACTTCCGATCACACGAGGGAACGCTACAAACACTTCTTGCCACTGTGGCCTCAAGCCCACTGCAAAGGAGGCCTTTCCCCTGGTACGGGAGACGAGTTGCTCCCCTGCTCAGAAAGGCTCATGACTGAGGTTGGCTGGGCGGATGCATGGTATACCATGTGGCTTTCCCTGAAGGAACCACATACTCCTTGGTTCGAGAACATAGCGTCATCTATGCGAGACCTGTGGTACCCGACTTGCACAGGGGTTCAAATAACGCGCTCTAAGGGCTTGGCTCTGAAGCCCACACGGTGCAAACTCTTTTAAAGGCACTTGGCCATGTGCTGGTGGCGTACCTCTGCAAAGTATGGCAATGTCTCTCTGTAGGAGGTCGTCCCACGGGAAACAGAAGTTACGTTCACACGTTTGCCCCTGAGCCTAATGGCAGAGGTAAAAGATTTGTCATTTCAGAGGCTTCTCCACGGAGTTTCTGTAGAGGTGTCTCCCTCTGACTTGTAGCTCCACAGAAGCACGGTCCTCAGGCCAAGGGCAGCTTGTGCTTTCTCCTCCCTCACACCATGAAGAATTTCCTAAGGAACGGGATCCCTTTGACGTCAGCTCTCGGAACCAAGGTTTCCCCACAGTGCTCCTTTAGTGACCAGATGCTGTCCCTCTCGTGGGACACTTGAAGCGATTCCTTTCGAAACTTCCATACACAGACACTCTATCTCTTTGGTCTTTAGAAGCTGAGAGAAGCTAGCAAAGTGGGCTCAAGTCCCAGGGGCGGAACGAGGCTCATGCCTCTCCACAGAGGGCATGTAGGAACGTGTTGCTCCGAGAAGGAATGCAGAAGTCCGTTATGGGCTAGAGGATAGAAACGTGATGCACACTAATAAGAATGCCTGCAGTGGTCCCATACTGAATGTGTCATCCACCAGGTGGTTTCAGCTACATAACCGAACCGCACGTATCGGTAACGGGCATGTGGCCCTGCGTCTGGCAGGCTGTGTGAAGCCACGTGTCTGGCAAAACCTTACTGGTGGCCTGGTAAATATATCGCCCTTATGGGAAATGGTTATGTGCCCTTCTAGCTAGGTGAAAGTTGTGTGACGCCCCTTGCCCTTTCTGGGTGCGGAGTTTTGCCACGGAGTTCAAGACCAGGAGCCAATTATTTTGGAGACGTGGAAATAGCGCTTTCGCAGAGCTGCCTTCATGCTGCCCCGATCTCTGTGTTCCGTATTCGAAACGGAGTAAAGAAGCCATGGGCGGAAAGCACGGCCAGGCTGGCCCCACGCGGGATGTGCACGTGCAACTGACGAGCTAGAGGAGAGCAATGTGATACCCACAACTCTTTGGGAGCGGCCAGCTCTCATCCAGCTTCTTCCAAGCAGGTTCTGAAAGGTTTGCGCCCCTTTTCTCAACTCACCAACCACGATGTCGTTCTCACAGTGCTACGCTCTGCGTTTCTCAAGGTGATTTGGAATGAGAGCCTTTCAGACTGCAGAGGAAGGGAGTTTCTAACAGGGGAAATGAGATGTGTAACTGACAGGCTAGATGAAGGAAATTTCCTATGCAGTTGTCATTCAGTGTGCTGGGAACAAGACCCAGGTCGGTAGAGCCTCTGGTGTCTTTGTTCCCAGACATCATCTGGCACTGTGGTGCACCAGATCCCTTAAAACGCTTGGCTAACATAGAGTCATATAAAAAGAATAGCAGTAGCCATCAGGTGGACGCACATCACAAGGAAGATTTTCAGATTTCCAGTACCAGCCCTGTGGAGTCGGACGCGTCTGCAAGCGTTTCACCCGAGAGAGTTCCTGCAACACCAGCGGTCATTCCAAGTGCAGGGACGCCTGCGGTGAAGATTGCTGTGAGTGAGAAGCGTATCATTTGTACATGATTCGTGGAAGTGGATGTGGCAAAGGGTGCTCAGGTGGACGGGACGGGGAAGCTTTCCCTCAACAAGTTGAAGGGTGCTGCTCCTACATGGAATTCGGGGATCTTGGAGAGCTGGAAAGAGCAATTTCGCAGAGATGCCTTAATGCTGCCATGAGGTCTGTGTTCCATATTCGAAATAGAATAAAAGAAGCCTTGGCCGGAGGCACGAGCAGGCTCGTCCCAGACGGGATGTGCACCTGCAACTGACGAGCTAGAGGAAAACCATGTGGTACCCACAATTCTTTCGGGATTGGCCAGTTCTCATCCAGCTTGCTCCAAGCAGGTGCTGAAAGGTTTGCGCACCTTTTCTCAACACGCAAAGCACAAGTGTGTGCAAACAGTGCTTCGTTCCGTGTTTCTCAAGCTGATATGGAATGACAGCCCTGCAGACTGCACAGGAAGGGAGTTGCTCACAGGGTAAAGGGGATGTGTACCTGACAGGCTAGATGAAGAAAATTTCCTATGCAGTTGTCCTTCAGTGTACTGGGAACAGGAGCGAGGTCGGGCCAGCACATAGTGTCTTTGGTCCCAGATATTGTCTGGCACTGTGGTGCATCGGCACCCTTAAAACCCTTTGCTAGCACAGAGCCTCATACAGAGGAGAGCAGGAGAAACCAGGTGGACACACATCCCAAAGAATCCCTGCAGACTTCCGATACCAAGCCCAGCGGAGACGGATGGGTCTGCAAGCGTTTCACCCAAGAGGGTTCCTTCAACACTGGAGGTTATAACGAGGGCAGTGTCCCATGCGGTCAAGAGTGCTGTGAGTGAAAACCTATCATCATTTTACACGCTTCTTGCAATTGCAGCGTAGCAAAGGGTGCTCAGGTGGACGGGACGAGAAAGGCTTCCCAAAACAAGTTGCAGGGTGCTGCTCCTACATGGAATTCCGGGGTTTGTGTATTGCTGTGTGCGAGAAAGAAATCCTGGGTTGGTGTTTGTTCCTTGACTGCAGAAAGTCCTTGGAGTGAGGCTTAAGGTGACCTGTGTTCACACAGATCACTTCCGATCACACGAGGGAACGCTACAAACACTTCTTGCCACTGTGGCCTCAAGCCCACTGCAAAGGAGGCCTTTCCCCTGGTACGGGAGACGAGTTGCTCCCCTGCTCAGAAAGGCTCATGACTGAGGTTGGCTGGGCGGATGCATGGTATACCATGTGGCTTTCCCTGAAGGAACCACATACTCCTTGGTTCGAGAACATAGCGTCATCTATGCGAGACCTGTGGTACCCGACTTGCACAGGGGTTCAAATAACGCGCTCTAAGGGCTTGGCTCTGAAGCCCACACGGTGCAAACTCTTTTAAAGGCACTTGGCCATGTGCTGGTGGCGTACCTCTGCAAAGTATGGCAATGTCTCTCTGTAGGAGGTCGTCCCACGGGAAACAGAAGTTACGTTCACACGTTTGCCCCTGAGCCTAATGGCAGAGGTAAAAGATTTGTCATTTCAGAGGCTTCTCCACGGAGTTTCTGTAGAGGTGTCTCCCTCTGACTTGTAGCTCCACAGAAGCACGGTCCTCAGGCCAAGGGCAGCTTGTGCTTTCTCCTCCCTCACACCATGAAGAATTTCCTAAGGAACGGGATCCCTTTGACGTCAGCTCTCGGAACCAAGGTTTCCCCACAGTGCTCCTTTAGTGACCAGATGCTGTCCCTCTCGTGGGACACTTGAAGCGATTCCTTTCGAAACTTCCATACACAGACACTCTATCTCTTTGGTCTTTAGAAGCTGAGAGAAGCTAGCAAAGTGGGCTCAAGTCCCAGGGGCGGAACGAGGCTCATGCCTCTCCACAGAGGGCATGTAGGAACGTGTTGCTCCGAGAAGGAATGCAGAAGTCCGTTATGGGCTAGAGGATAGAAACGTGATGCACACTAATAAGAATGCCTGCAGTGGTCCCATACTGAATGTGTCATCCACCAGGTGGTTTCAGCTACATAACCGAACCGCACGTATCGGTAACGGGCATGTGGCCCTGCGTCTGGCAGGCTGTGTGAAGCCACGTGTCTGGCAAAACCTTACTGGTGGCCTGGTAAATATATCGCCCTTATGGGAAATGGTTATGTGCCCTTCTAGCTAGGTGAAAGTTGTGTGACGCCCCTTGCCCTTTCTGGGTGCGGAGTTTTGCCACGGAGTTCAAGACCAGGAGCCAATTATTTTGGAGACGTGGAAATAGCGCTTTCGCAGAGCTGCCTTCATGCTGCCCCGATCTCTGTGTTCCGTATTCGAAACGGAGTAAAGAAGCCATGGGCGGAAAGCACGGCCAGGCTGGCCCCACGCGGGATGTGCACGTGCAACTGACGAGCTAGAGGAGAGCAATGTGATACCCACAACTCTTTGGGAGCGGCCAGCTCTCATCCAGCTTCTTCCAAGCAGGTTCTGAAAGGTTTGCGCCCCTTTTCTCAACTCACCAACCACGATGTCGTTCTCACAGTGCTACGCTCTGCGTTTCTCAAGGTGATTTGGAATGAGAGCCTTTCAGACTGCAGAGGAAGGGAGTTTCTAACAGGGGAAATGAGATGTGTAACTGACAGGCTAGATGAAGGAAATTTCCTATGCAGTTGTCATTCAGTGTGCTGGGAACAAGACCCAGGTCGGTAGAGCCTCTGGTGTCTTTGTTCCCAGACATCATCTGGCACTGTGGTGCACCAGATCCCTTAAAACGCTTGGCTAACATAGAGTCATATAAAAAGAATAGCAGTAGCCATCAGGTGGACGCACATCACAAGGAAGATTTTCAGATTTCCAGTACCAGCCCTGTGGAGTCGGACGCGTCTGCAAGCGTTTCACCCGAGAGAGTTCCTGCAACACCAGCGGTCATTCCAAGTGCAGGGACGCCTGCGGTGAAGATTGCTGTGAGTGAGAAGCGTATCATTTGTACATGATTCGTGGAAGTGGATGTGGCAAAGGGTGCTCAGGTGGACGGGACGGGGAAGCTTTCCCTCAACAAGTTGAAGGGTGCTGCTCCTACATGGAATTCGGGGATCTTGGAGAGCTGGAAAGAGCAATTTCGCAGAGATGCCTTAATGCTGCCATGAGGTCTGTGTTCCATATTCGAAATAGAATAAAAGAAGCCTTGGCCGGAGGCACGAGCAGGCTCGTCCCAGACGGGATGTGCACCTGCAACTGACGAGCTAGAGGAAAACCATGTGGTACCCACAATTCTTTCGGGATTGGCCAGTTCTCATCCAGCTTGCTCCAAGCAGGTGCTGAAAGGTTTGCGCACCTTTTCTCAACACGCAAAGCACAAGTGTGTGCAAACAGTGCTTCGTTCCGTGTTTCTCAAGCTGATATGGAATGACAGCCCTGCAGACTGCACAGGAAGGGAGTTGCTCACAGGGTAAAGGGGATGTGTACCTGACAGGCTAGATGAAGAAAATTTCCTATGCAGTTGTCCTTCAGTGTACTGGGAACAGGAGCGAGGTCGGGCCAGCACATAGTGTCTTTGGTCCCAGATATTGTCTGGCACTGTGGTGCATCGGCACCCTTAAAACCCTTTGCTAGCACAGAGCCTCATACAGAGGAGAGCAGGAGAAACCAGGTGGACACACATCCCAAAGAATCCCTGCAGACTTCCGATACCAAGCCCAGCGGAGACGGATGGGTCTGCAAGCGTTTCACCCAAGAGGGTTCCTTCAACACTGGAGGTTATAACGAGGGCAGTGTCCCATGCGGTCAAGAGTGCTGTGAGTGAAAACCTATCATCATTTTACACGCTTCTTGCAATTGCAGCGTAGCAAAGGGTGCTCAGGTGGACGGGACGAGAAAGGCTTCCCAAAACAAGTTGCAGGGTGCTGCTCCTACATGGAATTCCGGGGTTTGTGTATTGCTGTGTGCGAGAAAGAAATCCTGGGTTGGTGTTTGTTCCTTGACTGCAGAAAGTCCTTGGAGTGAGGCTTAAGGTGACCTGTGTTCACACAGATCACTTCCGATCACACGAGGGAACGCTACAAACACTTCTTGCCACTGTGGCCTCAAGCCCACTGCAAAGGAGGCCTTTCCCCTGGTACGGGAGACGAGTTGCTCCCCTGCTCAGAAAGGCTCATGACTGAGGTTGGCTGGGCGGATGCATGGTATACCATGTGGCTTTCCCTGAAGGAACCACATACTCCTTGGTTCGAGAACATAGCGTCATCTATGCGAGACCTGTGGTACCCGACTTGCACAGGGGTTCAAATAACGCGCTCTAAGGGCTTGGCTCTGAAGCCCACACGGTGCAAACTCTTTTAAAGGCACTTGGCCATGTGCTGGTGGCGTACCTCTGCAAAGTATGGCAATGTCTCTCTGTAGGAGGTCGTCCCACGGGAAACAGAAGTTACGTTCACACGTTTGCCCCTGAGCCTAATGGCAGAGGTAAAAGATTTGTCATTTCAGAGGCTTCTCCACGGAGTTTCTGTAGAGGTGTCTCCCTCTGACTTGTAGCTCCACAGAAGCACGGTCCTCAGGCCAAGGGCAGCTTGTGCTTTCTCCTCCCTCACACCATGAAGAATTTCCTAAGGAACGGGATCCCTTTGACGTCAGCTCTCGGAACCAAGGTTTCCCCACAGTGCTCCTTTAGTGACCAGATGCTGTCCCTCTCGTGGGACACTTGAAGCGATTCCTTTCGAAACTTCCATACACAGACACTCTATCTCTTTGGTCTTTAGAAGCTGAGAGAAGCTAGCAAAGTGGGCTCAAGTCCCAGGGGCGGAACGAGGCTCATGCCTCTCCACAGAGGGCATGTAGGAACGTGTTGCTCCGAGAAGGAATGCAGAAGTCCGTTATGGGCTAGAGGATAGAAACGTGATGCACACTAATAAGAATGCCTGCAGTGGTCCCATACTGAATGTGTCATCCACCAGGTGGTTTCAGCTACATAACCGAACCGCACGTATCGGTAACGGGCATGTGGCCCTGCGTCTGGCAGGCTGTGTGAAGCCACGTGTCTGGCAAAACCTTACTGGTGGCCTGGTAAATATATCGCCCTTATGGGAAATGGTTATGTGCCCTTCTAGCTAGGTGAAAGTTGTGTGACGCCCCTTGCCCTTTCTGGGTGCGGAGTTTTGCCACGGAGTTCAAGACCAGGAGCCAATTATTTTGGAGACGTGGAAATAGCGCTTTCGCAGAGCTGCCTTCATGCTGCCCCGATCTCTGTGTTCCGTATTCGAAACGGAGTAAAGAAGCCATGGGCGGAAAGCACGGCCAGGCTGGCCCCACGCGGGATGTGCACGTGCAACTGACGAGCTAGAGGAGAGCAATGTGATACCCACAACTCTTTGGGAGCGGCCAGCTCTCATCCAGCTTCTTCCAAGCAGGTTCTGAAAGGTTTGCGCCCCTTTTCTCAACTCACCAACCACGATGTCGTTCTCACAGTGCTACGCTCTGCGTTTCTCAAGGTGATTTGGAATGAGAGCCTTTCAGACTGCAGAGGAAGGGAGTTTCTAACAGGGGAAATGAGATGTGTAACTGACAGGCTAGATGAAGGAAATTTCCTATGCAGTTGTCATTCAGTGTGCTGGGAACAAGACCCAGGTCGGTAGAGCCTCTGGTGTCTTTGTTCCCAGACATCATCTGGCACTGTGGTGCACCAGATCCCTTAAAACGCTTGGCTAACATAGAGTCATATAAAAAGAATAGCAGTAGCCATCAGGTGGACGCACATCACAAGGAAGATTTTCAGATTTCCAGTACCAGCCCTGTGGAGTCGGACGCGTCTGCAAGCGTTTCACCCGAGAGAGTTCCTGCAACACCAGCGGTCATTCCAAGTGCAGGGACGCCTGCGGTGAAGATTGCTGTGAGTGAGAAGCGTATCATTTGTACATGATTCGTGGAAGTGGATGTGGCAAAGGGTGCTCAGGTGGACGGGACGGGGAAGCTTTCCCTCAACAAGTTGAAGGGTGCTGCTCCTACATGGAATTCGGGGATCTTGGAGAGCTGGAAAGAGCAATTTCGCAGAGATGCCTTAATGCTGCCATGAGGTCTGTGTTCCATATTCGAAATAGAATAAAAGAAGCCTTGGCCGGAGGCACGAGCAGGCTCGTCCCAGACGGGATGTGCACCTGCAACTGACGAGCTAGAGGAAAACCATGTGGTACCCACAATTCTTTCGGGATTGGCCAGTTCTCATCCAGCTTGCTCCAAGCAGGTGCTGAAAGGTTTGCGCACCTTTTCTCAACACGCAAAGCACAAGTGTGTGCAAACAGTGCTTCGTTCCGTGTTTCTCAAGCTGATATGGAATGACAGCCCTGCAGACTGCACAGGAAGGGAGTTGCTCACAGGGTAAAGGGGATGTGTACCTGACAGGCTAGATGAAGAAAATTTCCTATGCAGTTGTCCTTCAGTGTACTGGGAACAGGAGCGAGGTCGGGCCAGCACATAGTGTCTTTGGTCCCAGATATTGTCTGGCACTGTGGTGCATCGGCACCCTTAAAACCCTTTGCTAGCACAGAGCCTCATACAGAGGAGAGCAGGAGAAACCAGGTGGACACACATCCCAAAGAATCCCTGCAGACTTCCGATACCAAGCCCAGCGGAGACGGATGGGTCTGCAAGCGTTTCACCCAAGAGGGTTCCTTCAACACTGGAGGTTATAACGAGGGCAGTGTCCCATGCGGTCAAGAGTGCTGTGAGTGAAAACCTATCATCATTTTACACGCTTCTTGCAATTGCAGCGTAGCAAAGGGTGCTCAGGTGGACGGGACGAGAAAGGCTTCCCAAAACAAGTTGCAGGGTGCTGCTCCTACATGGAATTCCGGGGTTTGTGTATTGCTGTGTGCGAGAAAGAAATCCTGGGTTGGTGTTTGTTCCTTGACTGCAGAAAGTCCTTGGAGTGAGGCTTAAGGTGACCTGTGTTCACACAGATCACTTCCGATCACACGAGGGAACGCTACAAACACTTCTTGCCACTGTGGCCTCAAGCCCACTGCAAAGGAGGCCTTTCCCCTGGTACGGGAGACGAGTTGCTCCCCTGCTCAGAAAGGCTCATGACTGAGGTTGGCTGGGCGGATGCATGGTATACCATGTGGCTTTCCCTGAAGGAACCACATACTCCTTGGTTCGAGAACATAGCGTCATCTATGCGAGACCTGTGGTACCCGACTTGCACAGGGGTTCAAATAACGCGCTCTAAGGGCTTGGCTCTGAAGCCCACACGGTGCAAACTCTTTTAAAGGCACTTGGCCATGTGCTGGTGGCGTACCTCTGCAAAGTATGGCAATGTCTCTCTGTAGGAGGTCGTCCCACGGGAAACAGAAGTTACGTTCACACGTTTGCCCCTGAGCCTAATGGCAGAGGTAAAAGATTTGTCATTTCAGAGGCTTCTCCACGGAGTTTCTGTAGAGGTGTCTCCCTCTGACTTGTAGCTCCACAGAAGCACGGTCCTCAGGCCAAGGGCAGCTTGTGCTTTCTCCTCCCTCACACCATGAAGAATTTCCTAAGGAACGGGATCCCTTTGACGTCAGCTCTCGGAACCAAGGTTTCCCCACAGTGCTCCTTTAGTGACCAGATGCTGTCCCTCTCGTGGGACACTTGAAGCGATTCCTTTCGAAACTTCCATACACAGACACTCTATCTCTTTGGTCTTTAGAAGCTGAGAGAAGCTAGCAAAGTGGGCTCAAGTCCCAGGGGCGGAACGAGGCTCATGCCTCTCCACAGAGGGCATGTAGGAACGTGTTGCTCCGAGAAGGAATGCAGAAGTCCGTTATGGGCTAGAGGATAGAAACGTGATGCACACTAATAAGAATGCCTGCAGTGGTCCCATACTGAATGTGTCATCCACCAGGTGGTTTCAGCTACATAACCGAACCGCACGTATCGGTAACGGGCATGTGGCCCTGCGTCTGGCAGGCTGTGTGAAGCCACGTGTCTGGCAAAACCTTACTGGTGGCCTGGTAAATATATCGCCCTTATGGGAAATGGTTATGTGCCCTTCTAGCTAGGTGAAAGTTGTGTGACGCCCCTTGCCCTTTCTGGGTGCGGAGTTTTGCCACGGAGTTCAAGACCAGGAGCCAATTATTTTGGAGACGTGGAAATAGCGCTTTCGCAGAGCTGCCTTCATGCTGCCCCGATCTCTGTGTTCCGTATTCGAAACGGAGTAAAGAAGCCATGGGCGGAAAGCACGGCCAGGCTGGCCCCACGCGGGATGTGCACGTGCAACTGACGAGCTAGAGGAGAGCAATGTGATACCCACAACTCTTTGGGAGCGGCCAGCTCTCATCCAGCTTCTTCCAAGCAGGTTCTGAAAGGTTTGCGCCCCTTTTCTCAACTCACCAACCACGATGTCGTTCTCACAGTGCTACGCTCTGCGTTTCTCAAGGTGATTTGGAATGAGAGCCTTTCAGACTGCAGAGGAAGGGAGTTTCTAACAGGGGAAATGAGATGTGTAACTGACAGGCTAGATGAAGGAAATTTCCTATGCAGTTGTCATTCAGTGTGCTGGGAACAAGACCCAGGTCGGTAGAGCCTCTGGTGTCTTTGTTCCCAGACATCATCTGGCACTGTGGTGCACCAGATCCCTTAAAACGCTTGGCTAACATAGAGTCATATAAAAAGAATAGCAGTAGCCATCAGGTGGACGCACATCACAAGGAAGATTTTCAGATTTCCAGTACCAGCCCTGTGGAGTCGGACGCGTCTGCAAGCGTTTCACCCGAGAGAGTTCCTGCAACACCAGCGGTCATTCCAAGTGCAGGGACGCCTGCGGTGAAGATTGCTGTGAGTGAGAAGCGTATCATTTGTACATGATTCGTGGAAGTGGATGTGGCAAAGGGTGCTCAGGTGGACGGGACGGGGAAGCTTTCCCTCAACAAGTTGAAGGGTGCTGCTCCTACATGGAATTCGGGGATCTTGGAGAGCTGGAAAGAGCAATTTCGCAGAGATGCCTTAATGCTGCCATGAGGTCTGTGTTCCATATTCGAAATAGAATAAAAGAAGCCTTGGCCGGAGGCACGAGCAGGCTCGTCCCAGACGGGATGTGCACCTGCAACTGACGAGCTAGAGGAAAACCATGTGGTACCCACAATTCTTTCGGGATTGGCCAGTTCTCATCCAGCTTGCTCCAAGCAGGTGCTGAAAGGTTTGCGCACCTTTTCTCAACACGCAAAGCACAAGTGTGTGCAAACAGTGCTTCGTTCCGTGTTTCTCAAGCTGATATGGAATGACAGCCCTGCAGACTGCACAGGAAGGGAGTTGCTCACAGGGTAAAGGGGATGTGTACCTGACAGGCTAGATGAAGAAAATTTCCTATGCAGTTGTCCTTCAGTGTACTGGGAACAGGAGCGAGGTCGGGCCAGCACATAGTGTCTTTGGTCCCAGATATTGTCTGGCACTGTGGTGCATCGGCACCCTTAAAACCCTTTGCTAGCACAGAGCCTCATACAGAGGAGAGCAGGAGAAACCAGGTGGACACACATCCCAAAGAATCCCTGCAGACTTCCGATACCAAGCCCAGCGGAGACGGATGGGTCTGCAAGCGTTTCACCCAAGAGGGTTCCTTCAACACTGGAGGTTATAACGAGGGCAGTGTCCCATGCGGTCAAGAGTGCTGTGAGTGAAAACCTATCATCATTTTACACGCTTCTTGCAATTGCAGCGTAGCAAAGGGTGCTCAGGTGGACGGGACGAGAAAGGCTTCCCAAAACAAGTTGCAGGGTGCTGCTCCTACATGGAATTCCGGGGTTTGTGTATTGCTGTGTGCGAGAAAGAAATCCTGGGTTGGTGTTTGTTCCTTGACTGCAGAAAGTCCTTGGAGTGAGGCTTAAGGTGACCTGTGTTCACACAGATCACTTCCGATCACACGAGGGAACGCTACAAACACTTCTTGCCACTGTGGCCTCAAGCCCACTGCAAAGGAGGCCTTTCCCCTGGTACGGGAGACGAGTTGCTCCCCTGCTCAGAAAGGCTCATGACTGAGGTTGGCTGGGCGGATGCATGGTATACCATGTGGCTTTCCCTGAAGGAACCACATACTCCTTGGTTCGAGAACATAGCGTCATCTATGCGAGACCTGTGGTACCCGACTTGCACAGGGGTTCAAATAACGCGCTCTAAGGGCTTGGCTCTGAAGCCCACACGGTGCAAACTCTTTTAAAGGCACTTGGCCATGTGCTGGTGGCGTACCTCTGCAAAGTATGGCAATGTCTCTCTGTAGGAGGTCGTCCCACGGGAAACAGAAGTTACGTTCACACGTTTGCCCCTGAGCCTAATGGCAGAGGTAAAAGATTTGTCATTTCAGAGGCTTCTCCACGGAGTTTCTGTAGAGGTGTCTCCCTCTGACTTGTAGCTCCACAGAAGCACGGTCCTCAGGCCAAGGGCAGCTTGTGCTTTCTCCTCCCTCACACCATGAAGAATTTCCTAAGGAACGGGATCCCTTTGACGTCAGCTCTCGGAACCAAGGTTTCCCCACAGTGCTCCTTTAGTGACCAGATGCTGTCCCTCTCGTGGGACACTTGAAGCGATTCCTTTCGAAACTTCCATACACAGACACTCTATCTCTTTGGTCTTGAGAAGCTGAGAGAAGCTAGCAAAGTGGGCTCAAGTCCCAGGGGCGGAACGAGGCTCATGCCTCTCCACAGAGGGCATGTAGGAACGTGTTGCTCCGAGAAGGAATGCAGAAGTCCGTTATGGGCTAGAGGATAGAAACGTGATGCACACTAATAAGAATGCCTGCAGTGGTCCCATACTGAATGTGTCATCCACCAGGTGGTTTCAGCTACATAACCGAACCGCACGTATCGGTAACGGGCATGTGGCCCTGCGTCTGGCAGGCTGTGTGAAGCCACGTGTCTGGCAAAACCTTACTGGTGGCCTGGTAAATATATCGCCCTTATGGGAAATGGTTATGTGCCCTTCTAGCTAGGTGAAAGTTGTGTGACGCCCCTTGCCCTTTCTGGGTGCGGAGTTTTGCCACGGAGTTCAAGACCAGGAGCCAATTATTTTGGAGACGTGGAAATAGCGCTTTCGCAGAGCTGCCTTCATGCTGCCCCGATCTCTGTGTTCCGTATTCGAAACGGAGTAAAGAAGCCATGGGCGGAAAGCACGGCCAGGCTGGCCCCACGCGGGATGTGCACGTGCAACTGACGAGCTAGAGGAGAGCAATGTGATACCCACAACTCTTTGGGAGCGGCCAGCTCTCATCCAGCTTCTTCCAAGCAGGTTCTGAAAGGTTTGCGCCCCTTTTCTCAACTCACCAACCACGATGTCGTTCTCACAGTGCTACGCTCTGCGTTTCTCAAGGTGATTTGGAATGAGAGCCTTTCAGACTGCAGAGGAAGGGAGTTTCTAACAGGGGAAATGAGATGTGTAACTGACAGGCTAGATGAAGGAAATTTCCTATGCAGTTGTCATTCAGTGTGCTGGGAACAAGACCCAGGTCGGTAGAGCCTCTGGTGTCTTTGTTCCCAGACATCATCTGGCACTGTGGTGCACCAGATCCCTTAAAACGCTTGGCTAACATAGAGTCATATAAAAAGAATAGCAGTAGCCATCAGGTGGACGCACATCACAAGGAAGATTTTCAGATTTCCAGTACCAGCCCTGTGGAGTCGGACGCGTCTGCAAGCGTTTCACCCGAGAGAGTTCCTGCAACACCAGCGGTCATTCCAAGTGCAGGGACGCCTGCGGTGAAGATTGCTGTGAGTGAGAAGCATATCATTTGTACATGATTCGTGGAAGTGGATGTGGCAAAGGGTGCTCAGGTGGACGGGACGGGGAAGCTTTCCCTCAACAAGTTGAAGGGTGCTGCTCCTACATGGAATTCGGGGATCTTGGAGAGCTGGAAAGAGCAATTTCGCAGAGATGCCTTAATGCTGCCATGAGGTCTGTGTTCCATATTCGAAATAGAATAAAAGAAGCCTTGGCCGGAGGCACGAGCAGGCTCGTCCCAGACGGGATGTGCACCTGCAACTGACGAGCTAGAGGAAAACCATGTGGTACCCACAATTCTTTCGGGATTGGCCAGTTCTCATCCAGCTTGCTCCAAGCAGGTGCTGAAAGGTTTGCGCACCTTTTCTCAACACGCAAAGCACAAGTGTGTGCAAACAGTGCTTCGTTCCGTGTTTCTCAAGCTGATATGGAATGACAGCCCTGCAGACTGCACAGGAAGGGAGTTGCTCACAGGGTAAAGGGGATGTGTACCTGACAGGCTAGATGAAGAAAATTTCCTATGCAGTTGTCCTTCAGTGTACTGGGAACAGGAGCGAGGTCGGGCCAGCACATAGTGTCTTTGGTCCCAGATATTGTCTGGCACTGTGGTGCATCGGCACCCTTAAAACCCTTTGCTAGCACAGAGCCTCATACAGAGGAGAGCAGGAGAAACCAGGTGGACACACATCCCAAAGAATCCCTGCAGACTTCCGATACCAAGCCCAGCGGAGACGGATGGGTCTGCAAGCGTTTCACCCAAGAGGGTTCCTTCAACACTGGAGGTTATAACGAGGGCAGTGTCCCATGCGGTCAAGAGTGCTGTGAGTGAAAACCTATCATCATTTTACACGCTTCTTGCAATTGCAGCGTAGCAAAGGGTGCTCAGGTGGACGGGACGAGAAAGGCTTCCCAAAACAAGTTGCAGGGTGCTGCTCCTACATGGAATTCCGGGGTTTGTGTATTGCTGTGTGCGAGAAAGAAATCCTGGGTTGGTGTTTGTTCCTTGACTGCAGAAAGTCCTTGGAGTGAGGCTTAAGGTGACCTGTGTTCACACAGATCACTTCCGATCACACGAGGGAACGCTACAAACACTTCTTGCCACTGTGGCCTCAAGCCCACTGCAAAGGAGGCCTTTCCCCTGGTACGGGAGACGAGTTGCTCCCCTGCTCAGAAAGGCTCATGACTGAGGTTGGCTGGGCGGATGCATGGTATACCATGTGGCTTTCCCTGAAGGAACCACATACTCCTTGGTTCGAGAACATAGCGTCATCTATGCGAGACCTGTGGTACCCGACTTGCACAGGGGTTCAAATAACGCGCTCTAAGGGCTTGGCTCTGAAGCCCACACGGTGCAAACTCTTTTAAAGGCACTTGGCCATGTGCTGGTGGCGTACCTCTGCAAAGTATGGCAATGTCTCTCTGTAGGAGGTCGTCCCACGGGAAACAGAAGTTACGTTCACACGTTTGCCCCTGAGCCTAATGGCAGAGGTAAAAGATTTGTCATTTCAGAGGCTTCTCCACGGAGTTTCTGTAGAGGTGTCTCCCTCTGACTTGTAGCTCCACAGAAGCACGGTCCTCAGGCCAAGGGCAGCTTGTGCTTTCTCCTCCCTCACACCATGAAGAATTTCCTAAGGAACGGGATCCCTTTGACGTCAGCTCTCGGAACCAAGGTTTCCCCACAGTGCTCCTTTAGTGACCAGATGCTGTCCCTCTCGTGGGACACTTGAAGCGATTCCTTTCGAAACTTCCATACACAGACACTCTATCTCTTTGGTCTTGAGAAGCTGAGAGAAGCTAACAAAGTGGGCTCAAGTCCCAGGGGCGGAACGAGGCTCATGCCTCTCCACAGAGGGCATGTAGGAACGTGTTGCTCCGAGAAGGAATGCAGAAGTCCGTTATGGGCTAGAGGATAGAAACGTGATGCACACTAATAAGAATGCCTGCAGTGGTCCCATACTGAATGTGTCATCCACCAGGTGGTTTCAGCTACATAACCGAACCGCACGTATCGGTAACGGGCATGTGGCCCTGCGCCTGGCAGGCTGTGTGAAGCCACGTGTCTGGCAAAACCTTACTGGTGGCCTGGTAAATATATCGCCCTTATGGGAAATGGTTATGTGCCCTTCTAGCTAGGTGAAAGTTGTGTGACGCCCCTTGCCCTTTCTGGGTGCGGAGTTTTGCCACGGAGTTCAAGACCAGGAGCCAATTATTTTGGAGACGTGGAAATAGCGCTTTCGCAGAGCTGCCTTCATGCTGCCCCGATCTCTGTGTTCCGTATTCGAAACGGAGTAAAGAAGCCATGGGCGGAAAGCACGGCCAGGCTGGCCCCACGCGGGATGTGCACGTGCAACTGACGAGCTAGAGGAGAGCAATGTGATACCCACAACTCTTTGGGAGCGGCCAGCTCTCATCCAGCTTCTTCCAAGCAGGTTCTGAAAGGTTTGCGCCCCTTTTCTCAACTCACCAACCACGATGTCGTTCTCACAGTGCTACGCTCTGCGTTTCTCAAGGTGATTTGGAATGAGAGCCTTTCAGACTGCAGAGGAAGGGAGTTTCTAACAGGGGAAATGAGATGTGTAACTGACAGGCTAGATGAAGGAAATTTCCTATGCAGTTGTCATTCAGTGTGCTGGGAACAAGACCCAGGTCGGTAGAGCCTCTGGTGTCTTTGTTCCCAGACATCATCTGGCACTGTGGTGCACCAGATCCCTTAAAACGCTTGGCTAACATAGAGTCATATAAAAAGAATAGCAGTAGCCATCAGGTGGACGCACATCACAAGGAAGATTTTCAGATTTCCAGTACCAGCCCTGTGGAGTCGGACGCGTCTGCAAGCGTTTCACCCGAGAGAGTTCCTGCAACACCAGCGGTCATTCCAAGTGCAGGGACGCCTGCGGTGAAGATTGCTGTGAGTGAGAAGCGTATCATTTGTACATGATTCGTGGAAGTGGATGTGGCAAAGGGTGCTCAGGTGGACGGGACGGGGAAGCTTTCCCTCAACAAGTTGAAGGGTGCTGCTCCTACATGGAATTCGGGGATCTTGGAGAGCTGGAAAGAGCAATTTCGCAGA
The DNA here is from genome assembly GCF_028023285.1 of Balaenoptera ricei. Classification (NCBI taxonomy): domain Eukaryota; kingdom Metazoa; phylum Chordata; class Mammalia; order Artiodactyla; family Balaenopteridae; genus Balaenoptera; species Balaenoptera ricei. Next base: position 53,171,727 of record NC_082660.1, read on the forward strand.
GATGCCTTAATGCTGCCATGAGGTCTGTGTTCCATATTCGAAATAGAATAAAAGAAGCCTTGGCCGGAGGCACGAGCAGGCTCGTCCCAGACGGGATGTGCACCTGCAACTGACGAGCTAGAGGAAAACCATGTGGTACCCACAATTCTTTCGGGATTGGCCAGTTCTCATCCAGCTTGCTCCAAGCAGGTGCTGAAAGGTTTGCGCACCTTTTCTCAACACGCAAAGCACAAGTGTGTGCAAACAGTGCTTCGTTCCGTGTTTCTCAAGCTGATATGGAATGACAGCCCTGCAGACTGCACAGGAAGGGAGTTGCTCACAGGGTAAAGGGGATGTGTACCTGACAGGCTAGATGAAGAAAATTTCCTATGCAGTTGTCCTTCAGTGTACTGGGAACAGGAGCGAGGTCGGGCCAGCACATAGTGTCTTTGGTCCCAGATATTGTCTGGCACTGTGGTGCATCGGCACCCTTAAAACCCTTTGCTAGCACAGAGCCTCATACAGAGGAGAGCAGGAGAAACCAGGTGGACACACATCCCAAAGAATCCCTGCAGACTTCCGATACCAAGCCCAGCGGAGACGGATGGGTCTGCAAGCGTTTCACCCAAGAGGGTTCCTTCAACACTGGAGGTTATAACGAGGGCAGTGTCCCATGCGGTCAAGAGTGCTGTGAGTGAAAACCTATCATCATTTTACACGCTTCTTGCAATTGCAGCGTAGCAAAGGGTGCTCAGGTGGACGGGACGAGAAAGGCTTCCCAAAACAAGTTGCAGGGTGCTGCTCCTACATGGAATTCCGGGGTTTGTGTATTGCTGTGTGCGAGAAAGAAATCCTGGGTTGGTGTTTGTTCCTTGACTGCAGAAAGTCCTTGGAGTGAGGCTTAAGGTGACCTGTGTTCACACAGATCACTTCCGATCACACGAGGGAACGCTACAAACACTTCTTGCCACTGTGGCCTCAAGCCCACTGCAAAGGAGGCCTTTCCCCTGGTACGGGAGACGAGTTGCTCCCCTGCTCAGAAAGGCTCATGACTGAGGTTGGCTGGGCGGATGCATGGTATACCATGTGGCTTTCCCTGAAGGAACCACATACTCCTTGGTTCGAGAACATAGCGTCATCTATGCGAGACCTGTGGTACCCGACTTGCACAGGGGTTCAAATAACGCGCTCTAAGGGCTTGGCTCTGAAGCCCACACGGTGCAAACTCTTTTAAAGGCACTTGGCCATGTGCTGGTGGCGTACCTCTGCAAAGTATGGCAATGTCTCTCTGTAGGAGGTCGTCCCACGGGAAACAGAAGTTACGTTCACACGTTTGCCCCTGAGCCTAATGGCAGAGGTAAAAGATTTGTCATTTCAGAGGCTTCTCCACGGAGTTTCTGTAGAGGTGTCTCCCTCTGACTTGTAGCTCCACAGAAGCACGGTCCTCAGGCCAAGGGCAGCTTGTGCTTTCTCCTCCCTCACACCATGAAGAATTTCCTAAGGAACGGGATCCCTTTGACGTCAGCTCTCGGAACCAAGGTTTCCCCACAGTGCTCCTTTAGTGACCAGATGCTGTCCCTCTCGTGGGACACTTGAAGCGATTCCTTTCGAAACTTCCAGACACAGACACTCTATCTCTTTGGTCTTGAGAAGCTGAGAGAAGCTAACAAAGTGGGCTCAAGTCCCAGGGGCGGAACGAGGCTCATGCCTCTCCACAGAGGGCATGTAGGAACGTGTTGCTCCGAGAAGGCATGCAGAAGTCCGTTATGGGCTAGAGGATAGAAACGTGATGCACACTAATAAGAATGCCTGCAGTGGTCCCATACTGAATGTGTCATCCACCAGGTGGTTTCAGCTACATAACCGAACCGCACGTATCGGTAACGGGCATGTGGCCCTGCGCCTGGCAGGCTGTGTGAAGCCACGTGTCTGGCAAAACCTTACTGGTGGCCTGGTAAATATATCGCCCTTATGGGAAATGGTTATGTGCCCTTCTAGCTAGGTGAAAGTTGTGTGACGCCCCTTGCCCTTTCTGGGTGTGGAGTTTTGCCACGGAGTTCAAGACCAGGAGCCAATTATTTTGGAGACGTGGAAATAGCGCTTTCGCAGAGCTGCCTTCATGCTGCCCCGATCTCTGTGTTCCGTATTCGAAACGGAGTAAAGAAGCCATGGGCGGAAAGCACGGCCAGGCTGGCCCCACGCGGGATGTGCACGTGCAACTGACGAGCTAGAGGAGAGCAATGTGATACCCACAACTCTTTGGGAGCGGCCAGCTCTCATCCAGCTTCTTCCAAGCAGGTTCTGAAAGGTTTGCGCCCCTTTTCTCAACTCACCAACCACGATGTCGTTCTCACAGTGCTACGCTCTGCGTTTCTCAAGGTGATTTGGAATGAGAGCCTTTCAGACTGCAGAGGAAGGGAGTTTCTAACAGGGGAAATGAGATGTGTAACTGACAGGCTAGATGAAGGAAATTTCCTATGCAGTTGTCATTCAGTGTGCTGGGAACAAGACCCAGGTCGGTAGAGCCTCTGGTGTCTTTGTTCCCAGACATCATCTGGCACTGTGGTGCACCAGATCCCTTAAAACGCTTGGCTAACATAGAGTCATATAAAAAGAATAGCAGTAGCCATCAGGTGGACGCACATCACAAGGAAGATTTTCAGATTTCCAGTACCAGCCCTGTGGAGTCGGACGCGTCTGCAAGCGTTTCACCCGAGAGAGTTCCTGCAACACCAGCGGTCATTCCAAGTGCAGGGACGCCTGCGGTGAAGATTGCTGTGAGTGAGAAGCGTATCATTTGTACATGATTCGTGGAAGTGGATGTGGCAAAGGGTGCTCAGGTGGACGGGACGGGGAAGCTTTCCCTCAACAAGTTGAAGGGTGCTGCTCCTACATGGAATTCGGGGATCTTGGAGAGCTGGAAAGAGCAATTTCGCAGAGATGCCTTAATGCTGCCATGAGGTCTGTGTTCCATATTCGAAATAGAATAAAAGAAGCCTTGGCCGGAGGCACGAGCAGGCTCGTCCCAGACGGGATGTGCACCTGCAACTGACGAGCTAGAGGAAAACCATGTGGTACCCACAATTCTTTCGGGATTGGCCAGTTCTCATCCAGCTTGCTCCAAGCAGGTGCTGAAAGGTTTGCGCACCTTTTCTCAACACGCAAAGCACAAGTGTGTGCAAACAGTGCTTCGTTCCGTGTTTCTCAAGCTGATATGGAATGACAGCCCTGCAGACTGCACAGGAAGGGAGTTGCTCACAGGGTAAAGGGGATGTGTACCTGACAGGCTAGATGAAGAAAATTTCCTATGCAGTTGTCCTTCAGTGTACTGGGAACAGGAGCGAGGTCGGGCCAGCACATAGTGTCTTTGGTCCCAGATATTGTCTGGCACTGTGGTGCATCGGCACCCTTAAAACCCTTTGCTAGCACAGAGCCTCATACAGAGGAGAGCAGGAGAAACCAGGTGGACACACATCCCAAAGAATCCCTGCAGACTTCCGATACCAAGCCCAGCGGAGACGGATGGGTCTGCAAGCGTTTCACCCAAGAGGGTTCCTTCAACACTGGAGGTTATAACGAGGGCAGTGTCCCATGCGGTCAAGAGTGCTGTGAGTGAAAACCTATCATCATTTTACACGCTTCTTGCAATTGCAGCGTAGCAAAGGGTGCTCAGGTGGACGGGACGAGAAAGGCTTCCCAAAACAAGTTGCAGGGTGCTGCTCCTACATGGAATTCCGGGGTTTGTGTATTGCTGTGTGCGAGAAAGAAATCCTGGGTTGGTGTTTGTTCCTTGACTGCAGAAAGTCCTTGGAGTGAGGCTTAAGGTGACCTGTGTTCACACAGATCACTTCCGATCACACGAGGGAACGCTACAAACACTTCTTGCCACTGTGGCCTCAAGCCCACTGCAAAGGAGGCCTTTCCCCTGGTACGGGAGACGAGTTGCTCCCCTGCTCAGAAAGGCTCATGACTGAGGTTGGCTGGGCGGATGCATGGTATACCATGTGGCTTTCCCTGAAGGAACCACATACTCCTTGGTTCGAGAACATAGCGTCATCTATGCGAGACCTGTGGTACCCGACTTGCACAGGGGTTCAAATAACGCGCTCTAAGGGCTTGGCTCTGAAGCCCACACGGTGCAAACTCTTTTAAAGGCACTTGGCCATGTGCTGGTGGCGTACCTCTGCAAAGTATGGCAATGTCTCTCTGTAGGAGGTCGTCCCACGGGAAACAGAAGTTACGTTCACACGTTTGCCCCTGAGCCTAATGGCAGAGGTAAAAGATTTGTCATTTCAGAGGCTTCTCCACGGAGTTTCTGTAGAGGTGTCTCCCTCTGACTTGTAGCTCCACAGAAGCACGGTCCTCAGGCCAAGGGCAGCTTGTGCTTTCTCCTCCCTCACACCATGAAGAATTTCCTAAGGAACGGGATCCCTTTGACGTCAGCTCTCGGAACCAAGGTTTCCCCACAGTGCTCCTTTAGTGACCAGATGCTGTCCCTCTCGTGGGACACTTGAAGCGATTCCTTTCGAAACTTCCAGACACAGACACTCTATCTCTTTGGTCTTGAGAAGCTGAGAGAAGCTAACAAAGTGGGCTCAAGTCCCAGGGGCGGAACGAGGCTCATGCCTCTCCACAGAGGGCATGTAGGAACGTGTTGCTCCGAGAAGGCATGCAGAAGTCCGTTATGGGCTAGAGGATAGAAACGTGATGCACACTAATAAGAATGCCTGCAGTGGTCCCATACTGAATGTGTCATCCACCAGGTGGTTTCAGCTACATAACCGAACCGCACGTATCGGTAACGGGCATGTGGCCCTGCGCCTGGCAGGCTGTGTGAAGCCACGTGTCTGGCAAAACCTTACTGGTGGCCTGGTAAATATATCGCCCTTATGGGAAATGGTTATGTGCCCTTCTAGCTAGGTGAAAGTTGTGTGACGCCCCTTGCCCTTTCTGGGTGTGGAGTTTTGCCACGGAGTTCAAGACCAGGAGCCAATTATTTTGGAGACGTGGAAATAGCGCTTTCGCAGAGCTGCCTTCATGCTGCCCCGATCTCTGTGTTCCGTATTCGAAACGGAGTAAAGAAGCCATGGGCGGAAAGCACGGCCAGGCTGGCCCCACGCGGGATGTGCACGTGCAACTGACGAGCTAGAGGAGAGCAATGTGATACCCACAACTCTTTGGGAGCGGCCAGCTCTCATCCAGCTTCTTCCAAGCAGGTTCTGAAAGGTTTGCGCCCCTTTTCTCAACTCACCAACCACGATGTCGTTCTCACAGTGCTACGCTCTGCGTTTCTCAAGGTGATTTGGAATGAGAGCCTTTCAGACTGCAGAGGAAGGGAGTTTCTAACAGGGGAAATGAGATGTGTAACTGACAGGCTAGATGAAGGAAATTTCCTATGCAGTTGTCATTCAGTGTGCTGGGAACAAGACCCAGGTCGGTAGAGCCTCTGGTGTCTTTGTTCCCAGACATCATCTGGCACTGTGGTGCACCAGATCCCTTAAAACGCTTGGCTAACATAGAGTCATATAAAAAGAATAGCAGTAGCCATCAGGTGGACGCACATCACAAGGAAGATTTTCAGATTTCCAGTACCAGCCCTGTGGAGTCGGACGCGTCTGCAAGCGTTTCACCCGAGAGAGTTCCTGCAACACCAGCGGTCATTCCAAGTGCAGGGACGCCTGCGGTGAAGATTGCTGTGAGTGAGAAGCGTATCATTTGTACATGATTCGTGGAAGTGGATGTGGCAAAGGGTGCTCAGGTGGACGGGACGGGGAAGCTTTCCCTCAACAAGTTGAAGGGTGCTGCTCCTACATGGAATTCGGGGATCTTGGAGAGCTGGAAAGAGCAATTTCGCAGAGATGCCTTAATGCTGCCATGAGGTCTGTGTTCCATATTCGAAATAGAATAAAAGAAGCCTTGGCCGGAGGCACGAGCAGGCTCGTCCCAGACGGGATGTGCACCTGCAACTGACGAGCTAGAGGAAAACCATGTGGTACCCACAATTCTTTCGGGATTGGCCAGTTCTCATCCAGCTTGCTCCAAGCAGGTGCTGAAAGGTTTGCGCACCTTTTCTCAACACGCAAAGCACAAGTGTGTGCAAACAGTGCTTCGTTCCGTGTTTCTCAAGCTGATATGGAATGACAGCCCTGCAGACTGCACAGGAAGGGAGTTGCTCACAGGGTAAAGGGGATGTGTACCTGACAGGCTAGATGAAGAAAATTTCCTATGCAGTTGTCCTTCAGTGTACTGGGAACAGGAGCGAGGTCGGGCCAGCACATAGTGTCTTTGGTCCCAGATATTGTCTGGCACTGTGGTGCATCGGCACCCTTAAAACCCTTTGCTAGCACAGAGCCTCATACAGAGGAGAGCAGGAGAAACCAGGTGGACACACATCCCAAAGAATCCCTGCAGACTTCCGATACCAAGCCCAGCGGAGACGGATGGGTCTGCAAGCGTTTCACCCAAGAGGGTTCCTTCAACACTGGAGGTTATAACGAGGGCAGTGTCCCATGCGGTCAAGAGTGCTGTGAGTGAAAACCTATCATCATTTTACACGCTTCTTGCAATTGCAGCGTAGCAAAGGGTGCTCAGGTGGACGGGACGAGAAAGGCTTCCCAAAACAAGTTGCAGGGTGCTGCTCCTACATGGAATTCCGGGGTTTGTGTATTGCTGTGTGCGAGAAAGAAATCCTGGGTTGGTGTTTGTTCCTTGACTGCAGAAAGTCCTTGGAGTGAGGCTTAAGGTGACCTGTGTTCACACAGATCACTTCCGATCACACGAGGGAACGCTACAAACACTTCTTGCCACTGTGGCCTCAAGCCCACTGCAAAGGAGGCCTTTCCCCTGGTACGGGAGACGAGTTGCTCCCCTGCTCAGAAAGGCTCATGACTGAGGTTGGCTGGGCGGATGCATGGTATACCATGTGGCTTTCCCTGAAGGAACCACATACTCCTTGGTTCGAGAACATAGCGTCATCTATGCGAGACCTGTGGTACCCGACTTGCACAGGGGTTCAAATAACGCACTCTAAGGGCTTGGCTCTGAAGCCCACACGGTGCAAACTCTTTTAAAGGCACTTGGCCATGTGCTGGTGGCGTACCTCTGCAAAGTATGGCAATGTCTCTCTGTAGGAGGTCGTCCCACGGGAAACAGAAGTTACGTTCACACGTTTGCCCCTGAGCCTAATGGCAGAGGTAAAAGATTTGTCATTTCAGAGGCTTCTCCACGGAGTTTCTGTAGAGGTGTCTCCCTCTGACTTGTAGCTCCACAGAAGCACGGTCCTCAGGCCAAGGGCAGCTTGTGCTTTCTCCTCCCTCACACCATGAAGAATTTCCTAAGGAACGGGATCCCTTTGACGTCAGCTCTCGGAACCAAGGTTTCCCCACAGTGCTCCTTTAGTGACCAGATGCTGTCCCTCTCGTGGGACACTTGAAGCGATTCCTTTCGAAACTTCCAGACACAGACACTCTATCTCTTTGGTCTTGAGAAGCTGAGAGAAGCTAACAAAGTGGGCTCAAGTCCCAGGGGCGGAACGAGGCTCATGCCTCTCCACAGAGGGCATGTAGGAACGTGTTGCTCCGAGAAGGCATGCAGAAGTCCGTTATGGGCTAGAGGATAGAAACGTGATGCACACTAATAAGAATGCCTGCAGTGGTCCCATACTGAATGTGTCATCCACCAGGTGGTTTCAGCTACATAACCGAACCGCACGTATCGGTAACGGGCATGTGGCCCTGCGCCTGGCAGGCTGTGTGAAGCCACGTGTCTGGCAAAACCTTACTGGTGGCCTGGTAAATATATCGCCCTTATGGGAAATGGTTATGTGCCCTTCTAGCTAGGTGAAAGTTGTGTGACGCCCCTTCCCCTTTCTGGGTGTGGAGTTTTGCCACGGAGTTCAAGACCAGGAGCCAATTATTTTGGAGACGTTGAAATAGCGCTTTCGCAGAGCTGCCTTCATGCTGCCCCGATCTCTGTGTTCCGTATTCGAAACGGAGTAAAGAAGCCATGGGCGGAAAGCACGGCCAGGCTGGCCCCACGCGGGATGTGCACGTGCAACTGACGAGCTAGAGGAGAGCAATGTGATACCCACAACTCTTTGGGAGCGGCCAGCTCTCATCCAGCTTCTTCCAAGCAGGTTCTGAAAGGTTTGCGCCCCTTTTCTCAACTCACCAACCACGATGTCGTTCTCACAGTGCTACGCTCTGCGTTTCTCAAGGTGATTTGGAATGAGAGCCTTTCAGACTGCAGAGGAAGGGAGTTTCTAACAGGGGAAATGAGATGTGTAACTGACAGGCTAGATGAAGGAAATTTCCTATGCAGTTGTCATTCAGTGTGCTGGGAACAAGACCCAGGTCGGTAGAGCCTCTGGTGTCTTTGTTCCCAGACATCATCTGGCACTGTGGTGCACCAGATCCCTTAAAACGCTTGGCTAACATAGAGTCATATAAAAAGAATAGCAGTAGCCATCAGGTGGACGCACATCACAAGGAAGATTTTCAGATTTCCAGTACCAGCCCTGTGGAGTCGGACGCGTCTGCAAGCGTTTCACCCGAGAGAGTTCCTGCAACACCAGCGGTCATTCCAAGTGCAGGGACGCCTGCGGTGAAGATTGCTGTGAGTGAGAAGCGTATCATTTGTACATGATTCGTGGAAGTGGATGTGGCAAAGGGTGCTCAGGTGGACGGGACGGGGAAGCTTTCCCTCAACAAGTTGAAGGGTGCTGCTCCTACATGGAATTCGGGGATCTTGGAGAGCTGGAAAGAGCAATTTCGCAGAGATGCCTTAATGCTGCCATGAGGTCTGTGTTCCATATTCGAAATAGAATAAAAGAAGCCTTGGCCGGAGGCACGAGCAGGCTCGTCCCAGACGGGATGTGCACCTGCAACTGACGAGCTAGAGGAAAACCATGGGGTACCCACAATTCTTTCGGGATTGGCCAGTTCTCATCCAGCTTGCTCCAAGCAGGTGCTGAAAGGTTTGCGCACCTTTTCTCAACACGCAAAGCACAAGTGTGTGCAAACAGTGCTTCGTTCCGTGTTTCTCAAGCTGATATGGAGTGACAGCCCTGCAGACTGCACAGGAAGGGAGTTGCTCACAGGGTAAAGGGGATGTGTACCTGACAGGCTAGATGAAGAAAATTTCCTATGCAGTTGTCCTTCAGTGTACTGGGAACAGGAGCGAGGTCGGGCCAGCACATAGTGTCTTTGGTCCCAGATATTGTCTGGCACTGTGGTGCATCGGCACCCTTAAAACCCTTTGCTAGCACAGAGCCTCATACAGAGGAGAGCAGGAGAAACCAGGTGGACACACATCCCAAAGAATCCCTGCAGACTTCCGATGCCAAGCCCAGCGGAGACGGATGGGTCTGCAAGCGTTTCACCCAAGAGGGTTCCTTCAACACTGGAGGTTATAACGAGGGCAGTGTCCCATGCGGTGAAGAGTGCTGTGAGTGAAAACCTATCATCATTTTACACGCTTCTTGCAATTGCAGCGTAGCAAAGGGTGCTCAGGTGGACGGGACGAGAAAGGCTTCCCAAAACAAGTTGCAGGGTGCTGCTCCTACATGGAATTCCGGGGTTTGTGTATTGCCGTGTGCGAGAAAGAAATCCTGGGTTGGTGTTTGTTCCTTGACTGCAGAAAGTCCTTGGAGTGAGGCTTAAGGTGACCTGTGTTCACACAGATCACTTCCGATCACACGAGGGAACGCTACAAACACTTCTTGCCACTGTGGCCTCAAGCCCACTGCAAAGGAGGCCTTTCCCCTGGTACGGGAGACGAGTTGCTCCCCTGCTCAGAAAGGCTCATGACTGAGGTTGGCTGGGCGGATGCATGGTATACCATGTGGCTTTCCCTGAAGGAACCACATACTCCTTGGTTCGAGAACATAGCGTCATCTATGCGAGACCTGTGGTACCCGACTTGCACAGGGGTTCAAATAACGCGCTCTAAGGGCTTGGCTCTGAAGCCCACACGGTGCAAACTCTTTTAAAGGCACTTGGCCATGTGCTGGTGGCGTACCTCTGCAAAGTATGGCAATGTCTCTCTGTAGGAGGTCGTCCCACGGGAAACAGAAGTTACGTTCACACGTTTGCCCCTGAGCCTAATGGCAGAGGTAAAAGATTTGTCATTTCAGAGGCTTCTCCACGGAGTTTCTGTAGAGGTGTCTCCCTCTGACTTGTAGCTCCACAGAAGCACGGTCCTCAGGCCAAGGGCAGCTTGTGCTTTCTCCTCCCTCACACCATGAAGAATTTCCTAAGGAACGGGATCCCTTTGACGTCAGCTCTCGGAACCAAGGTTTCCCCACAGTGCTCCTTTAGTGACCAGATGCTGTCCCTCTCGTGGGACACTTGAAGCGATTCCTTTCGAAACTTCCATACACAGACACTCTATCTCTTTGGTCTTTAGAAGCTGAGAGAAGCTAGCAAAGTGGGCTCAAGTCCCAGGGGCGGAACGAGGCTCATGCCTCTCCACAGAGGGCATGTAGGAACGTGTTGCTCCGAGAAGGAATGCAGAAGTCCGTTATGGGCTAGAGGATAGAAACGTGATGCACACTAATAAGAATGCCTGCAGTGGTCCCATACTGAATGTGTCATCCACCAGGTGGTTTCAGCTACATAACCGAACCGCACGTATCGGTAACGGGCATGTGGCCCTGCGTCTGGCAGGCTGTGTGAAGCCACGTGTCTGGCAAAACCTTACTGGTGGCCTGGTAAATATATCGCCCTTATGGGAAATGGTTATGTGCCCTTCTAGCTAGGTGAAAGTTGTGTGACGCCCCTTGCCCTTTCTGGGTGCGGAGTTTTGCCACGGAGTTCAAGACCAGGAGCCAATTATTTTGGAGACGTGGAAATAGCGCTTTCGCAGAGCTGCCTTCATGCTGCCCCGATCTCTGTGTTCCGTATTCGAAACGGAGTAAAGAAGCCATGGGCGGAAAGCACGGCCAGGCTGGCCCCACGCGGGATGTGCACGTGCAACTGACGAGCTAGAGGAGAGCAATGTGATACCCACAACTCTTTGGGAGCGGCCAGCTCTCATCCAGCTTCTTCCAAGCAGGTTCTGAAAGGTTTGCGCCCCTTTTCTCAACTCACCAACCACGATGTCGTTCTCACAGTGCTACGCTCTGCGTTTCTCAAGGTGATTTGGAATGAGAGCCTTTCAGACTGCAGAGGAAGGGAGTTTCTAACAGGGGAAATGAGATGTGTAACTGACAGGCTAGATGAAGGAAATTTCCTATGCAGTTGTCATTCAGTGTGCTGGGAACAAGACCCAGGTCGGTAGAGCCTCTGGTGTCTTTGTTCCCAGACATCATCTGGCACTGTGGTGCACCAGATCCCTTAAAACGCTTGGCTAACATAGAGTCATATAAAAAGAATAGCAGTAGCCATCAGGTGGACGCACATCACAAGGAAGATTTTCAGATTTCCAGTACCAGCCCTGTGGAGTCGGACGCGTCTGCAAGCGTTTCACCCGAGAGAGTTCCTGCAACACCAGCGGTCATTCCAAGTGCAGGGACGCCTGCGGTGAAGATTGCTGTGAGTGAGAAGCGTATCATTTGTACATGATTCGTGGAAGTGGATGTGGCAAAGGGTGCTCAGGTGGACGGGACGGGGAAGCTTTCCCTCAACAAGTTGAAGGGTGCTGCTCCTACATGGAATTCGGGGATCTTGGAGAGCTGGAAAGAGCAATTTCGCAGAGATGCCTTAATGCTGCCATGAGGTCTGTGTTCCATATTCGAAATAGAATAAAAGAAGCCTTGGCCGGAGGCACGAGCAGGCTCGTCCCAGACGGGATGTGCACCTGCAACTGACGAGCTAGAGGAAAACCATGTGGTACCCACAATTCTTTCGGGATTGGCCAGTTCTCATCCAGCTTGCTCCAAGCAGGTGCTGAAAGGTTTGCGCACCTTTTCTCAACACGCAAAGCACAAGTGTGTGCAAACAGTGCTTCGTTCCGTGTTTCTCAAGCTGATATGGAATGACAGCCCTGCAGACTGCACAGGAAGGGAGTTGCTCACAGGGTAAAGGGGATGTGTACCTGACAGGCTAGATGAAGAAAATTTCCTATGCAGTTGTCCTTCAGTGTACTGGGAACAGGAGCGAGGTCGGGCCAGCACATAGTGTCTTTGGTCCCAGATATTGTCTGGCACTGTGGTGCATCGGCACCCTTAAAACCCTTTGCTAGCACAGAGCCTCATACAGAGGAGAGCAGGAGAAACCAGGTGGACACACATCCCAAAGAATCCCTGCAGACTTCCGATGCCAAGCCCAGCGGAGACGGATGGGTCTGCAAGCGTTTCACCCAAGAGGGTTCCTTCAACACTGGAGGTTATAACGAGGGCAGTGTCCCATGCGGTGAAGAGTGCTGTGAGTGAAAACCTATCATCATTTTACACGCTTCTTGCAATTGCAGCGTAGCAAAGGGTGCTCAGGTGGACGGGACGAGAAAGGCTTCCCAAAACAAGTTGCAGGGTGCTGCTCCTACATGGAATTCCGGGGTTTGTGTATTGCCGTGTGCGAGAAAGAAATCCTGGGTTGGTGTTTGTTCCTTGACTGCAGAAAGTCCTTGGAGTGAGGCTTAAGGTGACCTGTGTTCACACAGATCACTTCCGATCACACGAGGGAACGCTACAAACACTTCTTGCCACTGTGGCCTCAAGCCCACTGCAAAGGAGGCCTTTCCCCTGGTACGGGAGACGAGTTGCTCCCCTGCTCAGAAAGGCTCATGACTGAGGTTGGCTGGGCGGATGCATGGTATACCATGTGGCTTTCCCTGAAGGAACCACATACTCCTTGGTTCGAGAACATAGCGTCATCTATGCGAGACCTGTGGTACCCGACTTGCACAGGGGTTCAAATAACGCGCTCTAAGGGCTTGGCTCTGAAGCCCACACGGTGCAAACTCTTTTAAAGGCACTTGGCCATGTGCTGGTGGCGTACCTCTGCAAAGTATGGCAATGTCTCTCTGTAGGAGGTCGTCCCACGGGAAACAGAAGTTACGTTCACACGTTTGCCCCTGAGCCTAATGGCAGAGGTAAAAGATTTGTCATTTCAGAGGCTTCTCCACGGAGTTTCTGTAGAGGTGTCTCCCTCTGACTTGTAGCTCCACAGAAGCACGGTCCTCAGGCCAAGGGCAGCTTGTGCTTTCTCCTCCCTCACACCATGAAGAATTTCCTAAGGAACGGGATCCCTTTGACGTCAGCTCTCGGAACCAAGGTTTCCCCACAGTGCTCCTTTAGTGACCAGATGCTGTCCCTCTCGTGGGACACTTGAAGCGATTCCTTTCGAAACTTCCATACACAGACACTCTATCTCTTTGGTCTTTAGAAGCTGAGAGAAGCTAGCAAAGTGGGCTCAAGTCCCAGGGGCGGAACGAGGCTCATGCCTCTCCACAGAGGGCATGTAGGAACGTGTTGCTCCGAGAAGGAATGCAGAAGTCCGTTATGGGCTAGAGGATAGAAACGTGATGCACACTAATAAGAATGCCTGCAGTGGTCCCATACTGAATGTGTCATCCACCAGGTGGTTTCAGCTACATAACCGAACCGCACGTATCGGTAACGGGCATGTGGCCCTGCGTCTGGCAGGCTGTGTGAAGCCACGTGTCTGGCAAAACCTTACTGGTGGCCTGGTAAATATATCGCCCTTATGGGAAATGGTTATGTGCCCTTCTAGCTAGGTGAAAGTTGTGTGACGCCCCTTGCCCTTTCTGGGTGCGGAGTTTTGCCACGGAGTTCAAGACCAGGAGCCAATTATTTTGGAGACGTGGAAATAGCGCTTTCGCAGAGCTGCCTTCATGCTGCCCCGATCTCTGTGTTCCGTATTCGAAACGGAGTAAAGAAGCCATGGGCGGAAAGCACGGCCAGGCTGGCCCCACGCGGGATGTGCACGTGCAACTGACGAGCTAGAGGAGAGCAATGTGATACCCACAACTCTTTGGGAGCGGCCAGCTCTCATCCAGCTTCTTCCAAGCAGGTTCTGAAAGGTTTGCGCCCCTTTTCTCAACTCACCAACCACGATGTCGTTCTCACAGTGCTACGCTCTGCGTTTCTCAAGGTGATTTGGAATGAGAGCCTTTCAGACTGCAGAGGAAGGGAGTTTCTAACAGGGGAAATGAGATGTGTAACTGACAGGCTAGATGAAGGAAATTTCCTATGCAGTTGTCATTCAGTGTGCTGGGAACAAGACCCAGGTCGGTAGAGCCTCTGGTGTCTTTGTTCCCAGACATCATCTGGCACTGTGGTGCACCAGATCCCTTAAAACGCTTGGCTAACATAGAGTCATATAAAAAGAATAGCAGTAGCCATCAGGTGGACGCACATCACAAGGAAGATTTTCAGATTTCCAGTACCAGCCCTGTGGAGTCGGACGCGTCTGCAAGCGTTTCACCCGAGAGAGTTCCTGCAACACCAGCGGTCATTCCAAGTGCAGGGACGCCTGCGGTGAAGATTGCTGTGAGTGAGAAGCGTATCATTTGTACATGATTCGTGGAAGTGGATGTGGCAAAGGGTGCTCAGGTGGACGGGACGGGGAAGCTTTCCCTCAACAAGTTGAAGGGTGCTGCTCCTACATGGAATTCGGGGATCTTGGAGAGCTGGAAAGAGCAATTTCGCAGAGATGCCTTAATGCTGCCATGAGGTCTGTGTTCCATATTCGAAATAGAATAAAAGAAGCCTTGGCCGGAGGCACGAGCAGGCTCGTCCCAGACGGGATGTGCACCTGCAACTGACGAGCTAGAGGAAAACCATGTGGTACCCACAATTCTTTCGGGATTGGCCAGTTCTCATCCAGCTTGCTCCAAGCAGGTGCTGAAAGGTTTGCGCACCTTTTCTCAACACGCAAAGCACAAGTGTGTGCAAACAGTGCTTCGTTCCGTGTTTCTCAAGCTGATATGGAATGACAGCCCTGCAGACTGCACAGGAAGGGAGTTGCTCACAGGGTAAAGGGGATGTGTACCTGACAGGCTAGATGAAGAAAATTTCCTATGCAGTTGTCCTTCAGTGTACTGGGAACAGGAGCGAGGTCGGGCCAGCACATAGTGTCTTTGGTCCCAGATATTGTCTGGCACTGTGGTGCATCGGCACCCTTAAAACCCTTTGCTAGCACAGAGCCTCATACAGAGGAGAGCAGGAGAAACCAGGTGGACACACATCCCAAAGAATCCCTGCAGACTTCCGATGCCAAGCCCAGCGGAGACGGATGGGTCTGCAAGCGTTTCACCCAAGAGGGTTCCTTCAACACTGGAGGTTATAACGAGGGCAGTGTCCCATGCGGTGAAGAGTGCTGTGAGTGAAAACCTATCATCATTTTACACGCTTCTTGCAATTGCAGCGTAGCAAAGGGTGCTCAGGTGGACGGGACGAGAAAGGCTTCCCAAAACAAGTTGCAGGGTGCTGCTCCTACATGGAATTCCGGGGTTTGTGTATTGCCGTGTGCGAGAAAGAAATCCTGGGTTGGTGTTTGTTCCTTGACTGCAGAAAGTCCTTGGAGTGAGGCTTAAGGTGACCTGTGTTCACACAGATCACTTCCGATCACACGAGGGAACGCTACAAACACTTCTTGCCACTGTGGCCTCAAGCCCACTGCAAAGGAGGCCTTTCCCCTGGTACGGGAGACGAGTTGCTCCCCTGCTCAGAAAGGCTCATGACTGAGGTTGGCTGGGCGGATGCATGGTATACCATGTGGCTTTCCCTGAAGGAACCACATACTCCTTGGTTCGAGAACATAGCGTCATCTATGCGAGACCTGTGGTACCCGACTTGCACAGGGGTTCAAATAACGCGCTCTAAGGGCTTGGCTCTGAAGCCCACACGGTGCAAACTCTTTTAAAGGCACTTGGCCATGTGCTGGTGGCGTACCTCTGCAAAGTATGGCAATGTCTCTCTGTAGGAGGTCGTCCCACGGGAAACAGAAGTTACGTTCACACGTTTGCCCCTGAGCCTAATGGCAGAGGTAAAAGATTTGTCATTTCAGAGGCTTCTCCACGGAGTTTCTGTAGAGGTGTCTCCCTCTGACTTGTAGCTCCACAGAAGCACGGTCCTCAGGCCAAGGGCAGCTTGTGCTTTCTCCTCCCTCACACCATGAAGAATTTCCTAAGGAACGGGATCCCTTTGACGTCAGCTCTCGGAACCAAGGTTTCCCCACAGTGCTCCTTTAGTGACCAGATGCTGTCCCTCTCGTGGGACACTTGAAGCGATTCCTTTCGAAACTTCCATACACAGACACTCTATCTCTTTGGTCTTTAGAAGCTGAGAGAAGCTAGCAAAGTGGGCTCAAGTCCCAGGGGCGGAACGAGGCTCATGCCTCTCCACAGAGGGCATGTAGGAACGTGTTGCTCCGAGAAGGAATGCAGAAGTCCGTTATGGGCTAGAGGATAGAAACGTGATGCACACTAATAAGAATGCCTGCAGTGGTCCCATACTGAATGTGTCATCCACCAGGTGGTTTCAGCTACATAACCGAACCGCACGTATCGGTAACGGGCATGTGGCCCTGCGTCTGGCAGGCTGTGTGAAGCCACGTGTCTGGCAAAACCTTACTGGTGGCCTGGTAAATATATCGCCCTTATGGGAAATGGTTATGTGCCCTTCTAGCTAGGTGAAAGTTGTGTGACGCCCCTTGCCCTTTCTGGGTGCGGAGTTTTGCCACGGAGTTCAAGACCAGGAGCCAATTATTTTGGAGACGTGGAAATAGCGCTTTCGCAGAGCTGCCTTCATGCTGCCCCGATCTCTGTGTTCCGTATTCGAAACGGAGTAAAGAAGCCATGGGCGGAAAGCACGGCCAGGCTGGCCCCACGCGGGATGTGCACGTGCAACTGACGAGCTAGAGGAGAGCAATGTGATACCCACAACTCTTTGGGAGCGGCCAGCTCTCATCCAGCTTCTTCCAAGCAGGTTCTGAAAGGTTTGCGCCCCTTTTCTCAACTCACCAACCACGATGTCGTTCTCACAGTGCTACGCTCTGCGTTTCTCAAGGTGATTTGGAATGAGAGCCTTTCAGACTGCAGAGGAAGGGAGTTTCTAACAGGGGAAATGAGATGTGTAACTGACAGGCTAGATGAAGGAAATTTCCTATGCAGTTGTCATTCAGTGTGCTGGGAACAAGACCCAGGTCGGTAGAGCCTCTGGTGTCTTTGTTCCCAGACATCATCTGGCACTGTGGTGCACCAGATCCCTTAAAACGCTTGGCTAACATAGAGTCATATAAAAAGAATAGCAGTAGCCATCAGGTGGACGCACATCACAAGGAAGATTTTCAGATTTCCAGTACCAGCCCTGTGGAGTCGGACGCGTCTGCAAGCGTTTCACCCGAGAGAGTTCCTGCAACACCAGCGGTCATTCCAAGTGCAGGGACGCCTGCGGTGAAGATTGCTGTGAGTGAGAAGCGTATCATTTGTACATGATTCGTGGAAGTGGATGTGGCAAAGGGTGCTCAGGTGGACGGGACGGGGAAGCTTTCCCTCAACAAGTTGAAGGGTGCTGCTCCTACATGGAATTCGGGGATCTTGGAGAGCTGGAAAGAGCAATTTCGCAGAGATGCCTTAATGCTGCCATGAGGTCTGTGTTCCATATTCGAAATAGAATAAAAGAAGCCTTGGCCGGAGGCACGAGCAGGCTCGTCCCAGACGGGATGTGCACCTGCAACTGACGAGCTAGAGGAAAACCATGTGGTACCCACAATTCTTTCGGGATTGGCCAGTTCTCATCCAGCTTGCTCCAAGCAGGTGCTGAAAGGTTTGCGCACCTTTTCTCAACACGCAAAGCACAAGTGTGTGCAAACAGTGCTTCGTTCCGTGTTTCTCAAGCTGATATGGAATGACAGCCCTGCAGACTGCACAGGAAGGGAGTTGCTCACAGGGTAAAGGGGATGTGTACCTGACAGGCTAGATGAAGAAAATTTCCTATGCAGTTGTCCTTCAGTGTACTGGGAACAGGAGCGAGGTCGGGCCAGCACATAGTGTCTTTGGTCCCAGATATTGTCTGGCACTGTGGTGCATCGGCACCCTTAAAACCCTTTGCTAGCACAGAGCCTCATACAGAGGAGAGCAGGAGAAACCAGGTGGACACACATCCCAAAGAATCCCTGCAGACTTCCGATGCCAAGCCCAGCGGAGACGGATGGGTCTGCAAGCGTTTCACCCAAGAGGGTTCCTTCAACACTGGAGGTTATAACGAGGGCAGTGTCCCATGCGGTGAAGAGTGCTGTGAGTGAAAACCTATCATCATTTTACACGCTTCTTGCAATTGCAGCGTAGCAAAGGGTGCCCAGGTGGACGGGACGAGAAAGGCTTCCCAAAACAAGTTGCAGGGTGCTGCTCCTACATGGAATTCCGGGGTTTGTGTATTGCCGTGTGCGAGAAAGAAATCCTGGGTTGGTGTTTGTTCCTTGACTGCAGAAAGTCCTTGGAGTGAGGCTTAAGGTGACCTGTGTTCACACAGATCACTTCCGATCACACGAGGGAACGCTACAAACACTTCTTGCCACTGTGGCCTCAAGCCCACTGCAAAGGAGGCCTTTCCCCTGGTACGGGAGACGAGTTGCTCCCCTGCTCAGAAAGGCTCATGACTGAGGTTGGCTGGGCGGATGCATGGTATACCATGTGGCTTTCCCTGAAGGAACCACATACTCCTTGGTTCGAGAACATAGCGTCATCTATGCGAGACCTGTGGTACCCGACTTGCACAGGGGTTCAAATAACGCGCTCTAAGGGCTTGGCTCTGAAGCCCACACGGTGCAAACTCTTTTAAAGGCACTTGGCCATGTGCTGGTGGCGTACCTCTGCAAAGTATGGCAATGTCTCTCTGTAGGAGGTCGTCCCACGGGAAACAGAAGTTACGTTCACACGTTTGCCCCTGAGCCTAATGGCAGAGGTAAAAGATTTGTCATTTCAGAGGCTTCTCCACGGAGTTTCTGTAGAGGTGTCTCCCTCTGACTTGTAGCTCCACAGAAGCACGGTCCTCAGGCCAAGGGCAGCTTGTGCTTTCTCCTCCCTCACACCATGAAGAATTTCCTAAGGAACGGGATCCCTTTGACGTCAGCTCTCGGAACCAAGGTTTCCCCACAGTGCTCCTTTAGTGACCAGATGCTGTCCCTCTCGTGGGACACTTGAAGCGATTCCTTTCGAAACTTCCATACACAGACACTCTATCTCTTTGGTCTTTAGAAGCTGAGCGAAGCTAGCAAAGTGGGCTCAAGTCCCAGGGGCGGAACGAGGCTCATGCCTCTCCACAGAGGGCATGTAGGAACGTGTTGCTCCGAGAAGGAATGCAGAAGTCCGTTATGGGCTAGAGGATAGAAACGTGATGCACACTAATAAGAATGCCTGCAGTGGTCCCATACTGAATGTGTCATCCACCAGGTGGTTTCAGCTACATAACCGAACCGCACGTATCGGTAACGGGCATGTGGCCCTGCGTTTGGCAGGCTGTGTGAAGCCACGTGTCTGGCAAAACCTTACTGGTGGCCTGGTAAATATATCGCCCTTATGGGAAATGGTTATGTGCCCTTCTAGCTAGGTGAAAGTTGTGTTACGCCCCTTGCCCTTTCTGGGTGCGGAGTTTTGCCACGGAGTTCAAGACCAGGAGCCAATTATTTTGGAGACGTGGAAATAGCGCTTTCGCAGAGCTGCCTTCATGCTGCCCCGATCTCTGTGTTCCGTATTCGAAACGGAGTAAAGAAGCCATGGGCGGAAAGCACGGCCAGGCTGGCCCCACGCGGGATGTGCACGTGCAACTGACGAGCTAGAGGAGAGCAATGTGATACGCACAACTCTTTGGGAGCGGCCAGCTCTCATCCAGCTTCTTCCAAGCAGGTTCTGAAAGGTTTGCGCCCCTTTTCTCAACTCACCAACCACGATGTCGTTCTCACAGTGCTACGCTCTGCGTTTCTCAAGGTGATTTGGAATGAGAGCCTTTCAGACTGCAGAGGAAGGGAGTTTCTAACAGGGGAAATGAGATGTGTAACTGACAGGCTAGATGAAGGAAATTTCCTATGCAGTTGTCATTCAGTGTGCTGGGAACAAGACCCAGGTCGGTAGAGCCTCTGGTGTCTTTGTTCCCAGACATCATCTGGCACTGTGGTGCACCAGATCCCTTAAAACGCTTGGCTAACATAGAGTCATATAAAAAGAATAGCAGTAGCCTTCAGGTGGACGCACATCACAAGGAAGATTTTCAGATTTCCAGTACCAGCCCTGTGGAGTCGGACGCGTCTGCAAGCGTTTCACCCGAGAGAGTTCCTGCAACACCAGCGGTCATTCCAAGTGCAGGGACGCCTGCGGTGAAGATTGCTGTGAGTGAGAAGCGTATCATTTGTACATGATTCGTGGAAGTGGATGTGGCAAAGGGTGCTCAGGTGGACGGGACGGGGAAGCTTTCCCTCAACAAGTTGAAGGGTGCTGCTCCTACATGGAATTCGGGGATCTTGGAGAGCTGGAAAGAGCAATTTTGCAGAGATGCCTTAATGCTGCCATGAGGTCTGTGTTCCATATTCGAAATAGAATAAAAGAAGCCTTGGCCGGAGGCACGAGCAGGCTCGTCCCAGACGGGATGTGCACCTGCAACTGACGAGCTAGAGGAAAACCATGTGGTACCCACAATTCTTTCGGGATTGGCCAGTTCTCATCCAGCTTGCTCCAAGCAGGTGCTGAAAGGTTTGCGCACCTTTTCTCAACACGCAAAGCACAAGTGTGTGCAAACAGTGCTTCGTTCCGTGTTTCTCAAGCTGATATGGAATGACAGCCCTGCAGACTGCACAGGAAGGGAGTTGCTCACAGGGTAAAGGGGATGTGTACCTGACAGGCTAGATGAAGAAAATTTCCTATGCAGTTGTCCTTCAGTGTACTGGGAACAGGAGCGAGGTCGGGCCAGCACATAGTGTCTTTGGTCCCAGATATTGTCTGGCACTGTGGTGCATCGGCACCCTTAAAACCCTTTGCTAGCACAGAGCCTCATACAGAGGAGAGCAGGAGAAACCAGGTGGACACACATCCCAAAGAATCCCTGCAGACTTCCGATGCCAAGCCCAGCGGAGACGGATGGGTCTGCAAGCGTTTCACCCAAGAGGGTTCCTTCAACACTGGAGGTTATAACGAGGGCAGTGTCCCATGCGGTGAAGAGTGCTGTGAGTGAAAACCTATCATCATTTTACACGCTTCTTGCAATTGCAGCGTAGCAAAGGGTGCCCAGGTGGACGGGACGAGAAAGGCTTCCCAAAACAAGTTGCAGGGTGCTGCTCCTACATGGAATTCCGGGGTTTGTGTATTGCCGTGTGCGAGAAAGAAATCCTGGGTTGGTGTTTGTTCCTTGACTGCAGAAAGTCCTTGGAGTGAGGCTTAAGGTGACCTGTGTTCACACAGATCACTTCCGATCACACGAGGGAACGCTACAAACACTTCTTGCCACTGTGGCCTCAAGCCCACTGCAAAGGAGGCCTTTCCCCTGGTACGGGAGACGAGTTGCTCCCCTGCTCAGAAAGGCTCATGACTGAGGTTGGCTGGGCGGATGCATGGTATACCATGTGGCTTTCCCTGAAGGAACCACATACTCCTTGGTTCGAGAACATAGCGTCATCTATGCGAGACCTGTGGTACCCGACTTGCACAGGGGTTCAAATAACGCGCTCTAAGGGCTTGGCTCTGAAGCCCACACGGTGCAAACTCTTTTAAAGGCACTTGGCCATGTGCTGGTGGCGTACCTCTGCAAAGTATGGCAATGTCTCTCTGTAGGAGGTCGTCCCACGGGAAACAGAAGTTACGTTCACACGTTTGCCCCTGAGCCTAATGGCAGAGGTAAAAGATTTGTCATTTCAGAGGCTTCTCCACGGAGTTTCTGTAGAGGTGTCTCCCTCTGACTTGTAGCTCCACAGAAGCACGGTCCTCAGGCCAAGGGCAGCTTGTGCTTTCTCCTCCCTCACACCATGAAGAATTTCCTAAGGAACGGGATCCCTTTGACGTCAGCTCTCGGAACCAAGGTTTCCCCACAGTGCTCCTTTAGTGACCAGATGCTGTCCCTCTCGTGGGACACTTGAAGCGATTCCTTTCGAAACTTCCAGACACAGACACTCTATCTCTTTGGTCTTGAGAAGCTGAGAGAAGCTAGCAAAGTGGGCTCAAGTCCCAGGGGCGGAACGAGGCTCATGCCTCTCCACAGAGGGCATGTAGGAACGTGTTGCTCCGAGAAGGAATGCAGAAGTCCGTTATGGGCTAGAGGATAGAAACGTGATGCACACTAATAAGAATGCCTGCAGTGGTCCCATACTGAATGTGTCATCCACCAGGTGGTTTCAGCTACATAACCGAACCGCACGTATCGGTAACGGGCATGTGGCCCTGCGTCTGGCAGGCTGTGTGAAGCCACGTGTCTGGCAAAACCTTACTGGTGGCCTGGTAAATATATCGCCCTTATGGGAAATGGTTATGTGCCCTTCTAGCTAGGTGAAAGTTGTGTGACGCCCCTTGCCCTTTCTGGGTGCGGAGTTTTGCCACGGAGTTCAAGACCAGGAGCCAATTATTTTGGAGACGTGGAAATAGCGCTTTCGCAGAGCTGCCTTCATGCTGCCCCGATCTCTGTGTTCCGTATTCGAAACGGAGTAAAGAAGCCATGGGCGGAAAGCACGGCCAGGCTGGCCCCACACGGGATGTGCACGTGCAACTGACGAGCTAGAGGAGAGCAATGTGATACCCACAACTCTTTGGGAGCGGCCAGCTCTCATCCAGCTTCTTCCAAGCAGGTTCTGAAAGGTTTGCGCCCCTTTTCTCAACTCACCAACCACGATGTCGTTCTCACAGTGCTACGCTCTGCGTTTCTCAAGGTGATTTGGAATGAGAGCCTTTCAGACTGCAGAGGAAGGGAGTTTCTAACAGGGGAAATGAGATGTGTAACTGACAGGCTAGATGAAGGAAATTTCCTATGCAGTTGTCATTCAGTGTGCTGGGAACAAGACCCAGGTCGGTAGAGCCTCTGGTGTCTTTGTTCCCAGACATCATCTGGCACTGTGGTGCACCAGATCCCTTAAAACGCTTGGCTAACATAGAGTCATATAAAAAGAATAGCAGTAGCCATCAGGTGGACGCACATCACAAGGAAGATTTTCAGATTTCCAGTACCAGCCCTGTGGAGTCGGACGCGTCTGCAAGCGTTTCACCCGAGAGAGTTCCTGCAACACCAGCGGTCATTCCAAGTGCAGGGACGCCTGCGGTGAAGATTGCTGTGAGTGAGAAGCGTATCATTTGTACATGATTCGTGGAAGTGGATGTGGCAAAGGGTGCTCAGGTGGACGGGACGGGGAAGCTTTCCCTCAACAAGTTGAAGGGTGCTGCTCCTACATGGAATTCGGGGATCTTGGAGAGCTGGAAAGAGCAATTTCGCAGAGATGCCTTAATGCTGCCATGAGGTCTGTGTTCCATATTCGAAATAGAATAAAAGAAGCCTTGGCCGGAGGCACGAGCAGGCTCGTCCCAGACGGGATGTGCACCTGCAACTGACGAGCTAGAGGAAAACCATGTGGTACCCACAATTCTTTCGGGATTGGCCAGTTCTCATCCAGCTTGCTCCAAGCAGGTGCTGAAAGGTTTGCGCACCTTTTCTCAACACGCAAAGCACAAGTGTGTGCAAACAGTGCTTCGTTCCGTGTTTCTCAAGCTGATATGGAATGACAGCCCTGCAGACTGCACAGGAAGGGAGTTGCTCACAGGGTAAAGGGGATGTGTACCTGACAGGCTAGATGAAGAAAATTTCCTATGCAGTTGTCCTTCAGTGTACTGGGAACAGGAGCGAGGTCGGGCCAGCACATAGTGTCTTTGGTCCCAGATATTGTCTGGCACTGTGGTGCATCGGCACCCTTAAAACCCTTTGCTAGCACAGAGCCTCATACAGAGGAGAGCAGGAGAAACCAGGTGGACACACATCCCAAAGAATCCCTGCAGACTTCCGATGCCAAGCCCAGCGGAGACGGATGGGTCTGCAAGCGTTTCACCCAAGAGGGTTCCTTCAACACTGGAGGTTATAACGAGGGCAGTGTCCCATGCGGTGAAGAGTGCTGTGAGTGAAAACCTATCATCATTTTACACGCTTCTTGCAATTGCAGCGTAGCAAAGGGTGCCCAGGTGGACGGGACGAGAAAGGCTTCCCAAAACAAGTTGCAGGGTGCTGCTCCTACATGGAATTCCGGGGTTTGTGTATTGCCGTGTGCGAGAAAGAAATCCTGGGTTGGTGTTTGTTCCTTGACTGCAGAAAGTCCTTGGAGTGAGGCTTAAGGTGACCTGTGTTCACACAGATCACTTCCGATCACACGAGGGAACGCTACAAACACTTCTTGCCACTGTGGCCTCAAGCCCACTGCAAAGGAGGCCTTTCCCCTGGTACGGGAGACGAGTTGCTCCCCTGCTCAGAAAGGCTCATGACTGAGGTTGGCTGGGCGGATGCATGGTATACCATGTGGCTTTCCCTGAAGGAACCACATACTCCTTGGTTCGAGAACATAGCGTCATCTATGCGAGACCTGTGGTACCCGACTTGCACAGGGGTTCAAATAACGCGCTCTAAGGGCTTGGCTCTGAAGCCCACACGGTGCAAACTCTTTTAAAGGCACTTGGCCATGTGCTGGTGGCGTACCTCTGCAAAGTATGGCAATGTCTCTCTGTAGGAGGTCGTCCCACGGGAAACAGAAGTTACGTTCACACGTTTGCCCCTGAGCCTAATGGCAGAGGTAAAAGATTTGTCATTTCAGAGGCTTCTCCACGGAGTTTCTGTAGAGGTGTCTCCCTCTGACTTGTAGCTCCACAGAAGCACGGTCCTCAGGCCAAGGGCAGCTTGTGCTTTCTCCTCCCTCACACCATGAAGAATTTCCTAAGGAACGGGATCCCTTTGACGTCAGCTCTCGGAACCAAGGTTTCCCCACAGTGCTCCTTTAGTGACCAGATGCTGTCCCTCTCGTGGGACACTTGAAGCGATTCCTTTCGAAACTTCCAGACACAGACACTCTATCTCTTTGGTCTTGAGAAGCTGAGAGAAGCTAGCAAAGTGGGCTCAAGTCCCAGGGGCGGAACGAGGCTCATGCCTCTCCACAGAGGGCATGTAGGAACGTGTTGCTCCGAGAAGGAATGCAGAAGTCCGTTATGGGCTAGAGGATAGAAACGTGATGCACACTAATAAGAATGCCTGCAGTGGTCCCATACTGAATGTGTCATCCACCAGGTGGTTTCAGCTACATAACCGAACCGCACGTATCGGTAACGGGCATGTGGCCCTGCGCCTGGCAGGCTGTGTGAAGCCACGTGTCTGGCAAAACCTTACTGGTGGCCTGGTAAATATATCGCCCTTATGGGAAATGGTTATGTGCCCTTCTAGCTAGGTGAAAGTTGTGTGACGCCCCTTGCCCTTTCTGGGTGTGGAGTTTTGCCACGGAGTTCAAGACCAGGAGCCAATTATTTTGGAGACGTGGAAATAGCGCTTTCGCAGAGCTGCCTTCATGCTGCCCCGATCTCTGTGTTCCGTATTCGAAACGGAGTAAAGAAGCCATGGGCGGAAAGCACGGCCAGGCTGGCCCCACGCGGGATGTGCACGTGCAACTGACGAGCTAGAGGAGAGCAATGTGATACCCACAACTCTTTGGGAGCGGCCAGCTCTCATCCAGCTTCTTCCAAGCAGGTTCTGAAAGGTTTGCGCCCCTTTTCTCAACTCACCAACCACGATGTCGTTCTCACAGTGCTACGCTCTGCGTTTCTCAAGGTGATTTGGAATGAGAGCCTTTCAGACTGCAGAGGAAGGGAGTTTCTAACAGGGGAAATGAGATGTGTAACTGACAGGCTAGATGAAGGAAATTTCCTATGCAGTTGTCATTCAGTGTGCTGGGAACAAGACCCAGGTCGGTAGAGCCTCTGGTGTCTTTGTTCCCAGACATCATCTGGCACTGTGGTGCACCAGATCCCTTAAAACGCTTGGCTAACATAGAGTCATATAAAAAGAATAGCAGTAGCCATCAGGTGGACGCACATCACAAGGAAGATTTTCAGATTTCCAGTACCAGCCCTGTGGAGTCGGACGCGTCTGCAAGCGTTTCACCCGAGAGAGTTCCTGCAACACCAGCGGTCATTCCAAGTGCAGGGACGCCTGCGGTGAAGATTGCTGTGAGTGAGAAGCGTATCATTTGTACATGATTCGTGGAAGTGGATGTGGCAAAGGGTGCTCAGGTGGACGGGACGGGGAAGCTTTCCCTCAACAAGTTGAAGGGTGCTGCTCCTACATGGAATTCGGGGATCTTGGAGAGCTGGAAAGAGCAATTTCGCAGAGATGCCTTAATGCTGCCATGAGGTCTGTGTTCCATATTCGAAATAGAATAAAAGAAGCCTTGGCCGGAGGCACGAGCAGGCTCGTCCCAGACGGGATGTGCACCTGCAACTGACGAGCTAGAGGAAAACCATGTGGTACCCACAATTCTTTCGGGATTGGCCAGTTCTCATCCAGCTTGCTCCAAGCAGGTGCTGAAAGGTTTGCGCACCTTTTCTCAACACGCAAAGCACAAGTGTGTGCAAACAGTGCTTCGTTCCGTGTTTCTCAAGCTGATATGGAATGACAGCCCTGCAGACTGCACAGGAAGGGAGTTGCTCACAGGGTAAAGGGGATGTGTACCTGACAGGCTAGATGAAGAAAATTTCCTATGCAGTTGTCCTTCAGTGTACTGGGAACAGGAGCGAGGTCGGGCCAGCACATAGTGTCTTTGGTCCCAGATATTGTCTGGCACTGTGGTGCATCGGCACCCTTAAAACCCTTTGCTAGCACAGAGCCTCATACAGAGGAGAGCAGGAGAAACCAGGTGGACACACATCCCAAAGAATCCCTGCAGACTTCCGATGCCAAGCCCAGCGGAGACGGATGGGTCTGCAAGCGTTTCACCCAAGAGGGTTCCTTCAACACTGGAGGTTATAACGAGGGCAGTGTCCCATGCGGTGAAGAGTGCTGTGAGTGAAAACCTATCATCATTTTACACGCTTCTTGCAATTGCAGCGTAGCAAAGGGTGCCCAGGTGGACGGGACGAGAAAGGCTTCCCAAAACAAGTTGCAGGGTGCTGCTCCTACATGGAATTCCGGGGTTTGTGTATTGCCGTGTGCGAGAAAGAAATCCTGGGTTGGTGTTTGTTCCTTGACTGCAGAAAGTCCTTGGAGTGAGGCTTAAGGTGACCTGTGTTCACACAGATCACTTCCGATCACACGAGGGAACGCTACAAACACTTCTTGCCACTGTGGCCTCAAGCCCACTGCAAAGGAGGCCTTTCCCCTGGTACGGGAGACGAGTTGCTCCCCTGCTCAGAAAGGCTCATGACTGAGGTTGGCTGGGCGGATGCATGGTATACCATGTGGCTTTCCCTGAAGGAACCACATACTCCTTGGTTCGAGAACATAGCGTCATCTATGCGAGACCTGTGGTACCCGACTTGCACAGGGGTTCAAATAACGCGCTCTAAGGGCTTGGCTCTGAAGCCCACACGGTGCAAACTCTTTTAAAGGCACTTGGCCATGTGCTGGTGGCGTACCTCTGCAAAGTATGGCAATGTCTCTCTGTAGGAGGTCGTCCCACGGGAAACAGAAGTTACGTTCACACGTTTGCCCCTGAGCCTAATGGCAGAGGTAAAAGATTTGTCATTTCAGAGGCTTCTCCACGGAGTTTCTGTAGAGGTGTCTCCCTCTGACTTGTAGCTCCACAGAAGCACGGTCCTCAGGCCAAGGGCAGCTTGTGCTTTCTCCTCCCTCACACCATGAAGAATTTCCTAAGGAACGGGATCCCTTTGACGTCAGCTCTCGGAACCAAGGTTTCCCCACAGTGCTCCTTTAGTGACCAGATGCTGTCCCTCTCGTGGGACACTTGAAGCGATTCCTTTCGAAACTTCCATACACAGACACTCTATCTCTTTGGTCTTTAGAAGCTGAGAGAAGCTAGCAAAGTGGGCTCAAGTCCCAGGGGCGGAACGAGGCTCATGCCTCTCCACAGAGGGCATGTAGGAACGTGTTGCTCCGAGAAGGAATGCAGAAGTCCGTTATGGGCTAGAGGATAGAAACGTGATGCACACTAATAAGAATGCCTGCAGTGGTCCCATACTGAATGTGTCATCCACCAGGTGGTTTCAGCTACATAACCGAACCGCACGTATCGGTAACGGGCATGTGGCCCTGCGCCTGGCAGGCTGTGTGAAGCCACGTGTCTGGCAAAACCTTACTGGTGGCCTGGTAAATATATCGCCCTTATGGGAAATGGTTATGTGCCCTTCTAGCTAGGTGAAAGTTGTGTGACGCCCCTTGCCCTTTCTGGGTGCGGAGTTTTGCCACGGAGTTCAAGACCAGGAGCCAATTATTTTGGAGACGTGGAAATAGCGCTTTCGCAGAGCTGCCTTCATGCTGCCCCGATCTCTGTGTTCCGTATTCGAAACGGAGTAAAGAAGCCATGGGCGGAAAGCACGGCCAGGCTGGCCCCACGCGGGATGTGCACGTGCAACTGACGAGCTAGAGGAGAGCAATGTGATACCCACAACTCTTTGGGAGCGGCCAGCTCTCATCCAGCTTCTTCCAAGCAGGTTCTGAAAGGTTTGCGCCCCTTTTCTCAACTCACCAACCACGATGTCGTTCTCACAGTGCTACGCTCTGCGTTTCTCAAGGTGATTTGGAATGAGAGCCTTTCAGACTGCAGAGGAAGGGAGTTTCTAACAGGGGAAATGAGATGTGTAACTGACAGGCTAGATGAAGGAAATTTCCTATGCAGTTGTCATTCAGTGTGCTGGGAACAAGACCCAGGTCGGTAGAGCCTCTGGTGTCTTTGTTCCCAGACATCATCTGGCACTGTGGTGCACCAGATCCCTTAAAACGCTTGGCTAACATAGAGTCATATAAAAAGAATAGCAGTAGCCATCAGGTGGACGCACATCACAAGGAAGATTTTCAGATTTCCAGTACCAGCCCTGTGGAGTCGGACGCGTCTGCAAGCGTTTCACCCGAGAGAGTTCCTGCAACACCAGCGGTCATTCCAAGTGCAGGGACGCCTGCGGTGAAGATTGCTGTGAGTGAGAAGCGTATCATTTGTACATGATTCGTGGAAGTGGATGTGGCAAAGGGTGCTCAGGTGGACGGGACGGGGAAGCTTTCCCTCAACAAGTTGAAGGGTGCTGCTCCTACATGGAATTCGGGGATCTTGGAGAGCTGGAAAGAGCAATTTCGCAGAGATGCCTTAATGCTGCCATGAGGTCTGTGTTCCATATTCGAAATAGAATAAAAGAAGCCTTGGCCGGAGGCACGAGCAGGCTCGTCCCAGACGGGATGTGCACCTGCAACTGACGAGCTAGAGGAAAACCATGTGGTACCCACAATTCTTTCGGGATTGGCCAGTTCTCATCCAGCTTGCTCCAAGCAGGTGCTGAAAGGTTTGCGCACCTTTTCTCAACACGCAAAGCACAAGTGTGTGCAAACAGTGCTTCGTTCCGTGTTTCTCAAGCTGATATGGAATGACAGCCCTGCAGACTGCACAGGAAGGGAGTTGCTCACAGGGTAAAGGGGATGTGTACCTGACAGGCTAGATGAAGAAAATTTCCTATGCAGTTGTCCTTCAGTGTACTGGGAACAGGAGCGAGGTCGGGCCAGCACATAGTGTCTTTGGTCCCAGATATTGTCTGGCACTGTGGTGCATCGGCACCCTTAAAACCCTTTGCTAGCACAGAGCCTCATACAGAGGAGAGCAGGAGAAACCAGGTGGACACACATCCCAAAGAATCCCTGCAGACTTCCGATACCAAGCCCAGCGGAGACGGATGGGTCTGCAAGCGTTTCACCCAAGAGGGTTCCTTCAACACTGGAGGTTATAACGAGGGCAGTGTCCCATGCGGTCAAGAGTGCTGTGAGTGAAAACCTATCATCATTTTACACGCTTCTTGCAATTGCAGCGTAGCAAAGGGTGCTCAGGTGGACGGGACGAGAAAGGCTTCCCAAAACAAGTTGCAGGGTGCTGCTCCTACATGGAATTCCGGGGTTTGTGTATTGCTGTGTGCGAGAAAGAAATCCTGGGTTGGTGTTTGTTCCTTGACTGCAGAAAGTCCTTGGAGTGAGGCTTAAGGTGACCTGTGTTCACACAGATCACTTCCGATCACACGAGGGAACGCTACAAACACTTCTTGCCACTGTGGCCTCAAGCCCACTGCAAAGGAGGCCTTTCCCCTGGTACGGGAGACGAGTTGCTCCCCTGCTCAGAAAGGCTCATGACTGAGGTTGGCTGGGCGGATGCATGGTATACCATGTGGCTTTCCCTGAAGGAACCACATACTCCTTGGTTCGAGAACATAGCGTCATCTATGCGAGACCTGTGGTACCCGACTTGCACAGGGGTTCAAATAACGCGCTCTAAGGGCTTGGCTCTGAAGCCCACACGGTGCAAACTCTTTTAAAGGCACTTGGCCATGTGCTGGTGGCGTACCTCTGCAAAGTATGGCAATGTCTCTCTGTAGGAGGTCGTCCCACGGGAAACAGAAGTTACGTTCACACGTTTGCCCCTGAGCCTAATGGCAGAGGTAAAAGATTTGTCATTTCAGAGGCTTCTCCACGGAGTTTCTGTAGAGGTGTCTCCCTCTGACTTGTAGCTCCACAGAAGCACGGTCCTCAGGCCAAGGGCAGCTTGTGCTTTCTCCTCCCTCACACCATGAAGAATTTCCTAAGGAACGGGATCCCTTTGACGTCAGCTCTCGGAACCAAGGTTTCCCCACAGTGCTCCTTTAGTGACCAGATGCTGTCCCTCTCGTGGGACACTTGAAGCGATTCCTTTCGAAACTTCCAGACACAGACACTCTATCTCTTTGGTCTTGAGAAGCTGAGAGAAGCTAACAAAGTGGGCTCAAGTCCCAGGGGCGGAACGAGGCTCATGCCTCTCCACAGAGGGCATGTAGGAACGTGTTGCTCCGAGAAGGCATGCAGAAGTCCGTTATGGGCTAGAGGATAGAAACGTGATGCACACTAATAAGAATGCCTGCAGTGGTCCCATACTGAATGTGTCATCCACCAGGTGGTTTCAGCTACATAACCGAACCGCACGTATCGGTAACGGGCATGTGGCCCTGCGCCTGGCAGGCTGTGTGAAGCCACGTGTCTGGCAAAACCTTACTGGTGGCCTGGTAAATATATCGCCCTTATGGGAAATGGTTATGTGCCCTTCTAGCTAGGTGAAAGTTGTGTGACGCCCCTTGCCCTTTCTGGGTGTGGAGTTTTGCCACGGAGTTCAAGACCAGGAGCCAATTATTTTGGAGACGTGGAAATAGCGCTTTCGCAGAGCTGCCTTCATGCTGCCCCGATCTCTGTGTTCCGTATTCGAAACGGAGTAAAGAAGCCATGGGCGGAAAGCACGGCCAGGCTGGCCCCACGCGGGATGTGCACGTGCAACTGACGAGCTAGAGGAGAGCAATGTGATACCCACAACTCTTTGGGAGCGGCCAGCTCTCATCCAGCTTCTTCCAAGCAGGTTCTGAAAGGTTTGCGCCCCTTTTCTCAACTCACCAACCACGATGTCGTTCTCACAGTGCTACGCTCTGCGTTTCTCAAGGTGATTTGGAATGAGAGCCTTTCAGACTGCAGAGGAAGGGAGTTTCTAACAGGGGAAATGAGATGTGTAACTGACAGGCTAGATGAAGGAAATTTCCTATGCAGTTGTCATTCAGTGTGCTGGGAACAAGACCCAGGTCGGTAGAGCCTCTGGTGTCTTTGTTCCCAGACATCATCTGGCACTGTGGTGCACCAGATCCCTTAAAACGCTTGGCTAACATAGAGTCATATAAAAAGAATAGCAGTAGCCATCAGGTGGACGCACATCACAAGGAAGATTTTCAGATTTCCAGTACCAGCCCTGTGGAGTCGGACGCGTCTGCAAGCGTTTCACCCGAGAGAGTTCCTGCAACACCAGCGGTCATTCCAAGTGCAGGGACGCCTGCGGTGAAGATTGCTGTGAGTGAGAAGCGTATCATTTGTACATGATTCGTGGAAGTGGATGTGGCAAAGGGTGCTCAGGTGGACGGGACGGGGAAGCTTTCCCTCAACAAGTTGAAGGGTGCTGCTCCTACATGGAATTCGGGGATCTTGGAGAGCTGGAAAGAGCAATTTCGCAGAGATGCCTTAATGCTGCCATGAGGTCTGTGTTCCATATTCGAAATAGAATAAAAGAAGCCTTGGCCGGAGGCACGAGCAGGCTCGTCCCAGACGGGATGTGCACCTGCAACTGACGAGCTAGAGGAAAACCATGTGGTACCCACAATTCTTTCGGGATTGGCCAGTTCTCATCCAGCTTGCTCCAAGCAGGTGCTGAAAGGTTTGCGCACCTTTTCTCAACACGCAAAGCACAAGTGTGTGCAAACAGTGCTTCGTTCCGTGTTTCTCAAGCTGATATGGAATGACAGCCCTGCAGACTGCACAGGAAGGGAGTTGCTCACAGGGTAAAGGGGATGTGTACCTGACAGGCTAGATGAAGAAAATTTCCTATGCAGTTGTCCTTCAGTGTACTGGGAACAGGAGCGAGGTCGGGCCAGCACATAGTGTCTTTGGTCCCAGATATTGTCTGGCACTGTGGTGCATCGGCACCCTTAAAACCCTTTGCTAGCACAGAGCCTCATACAGAGGAGAGCAGGAGAAACCAGGTGGACACACATCCCAAAGAATCCCTGCAGACTTCCGATGCCAAGCCCAGCGGAGACGGATGGGTCTGCAAGCGTTTCACCCAAGAGGGTTCCTTCAACACTGGAGGTTATAACGAGGGCAGTGTCCCATGCGGTCAAGAGTGCTGTGAGTGAAAACCTATCATCATTTTACACGCTTCTTGCAATTGCAGCGTAGCAAAGGGTGCTCAGGTGGACGGGACGAGAAAGGCTTCCCAAAACAAGTTGCAGGGTGCTGCTCCTACATGGAATTCCGGGGTTTGTGTATTGCCGTGTGCGAGAAAGAAATCCTGGGTTGGTGTTTGTTCCTTGACTGCAGAAAGTCCTTGGAGTGAGGCTTAAGGTGACCTGTGTTCACACAGATCACTTCCGATCACACGAGGGAACGCTACAAACACTTCTTGCCACTGTGGCCTCAAGCCCACTGCAAAGGAGGCCTTTCCCCTGGTACGGGAGACGAGTTGCTCCCCTGCTCAGAAAGGCTCATGACTGAGGTTGGCTGGGCGGATGCATGGTATACCATGTGGCTTTCCCTGAAGGAACCACATACTCCTTGGTTCGAGAACATAGCGTCATCTATGCGAGACCTGTGGTACCCGACTTGCACAGGGGTTCAAATAACGCGCTCTAAGGGCTTGGCTCTGAAGCCCACACGGTGCAAACTCTTTTAAAGGCACTTGGCCATGTGCTGGTGGCGTACCTCTGCAAAGTATGGCAATGTCTCTCTGTAGGAGGTCGTCCCACGGGAAACAGAAGTTACGTTCACACGTTTGCCCCTGAGCCTAATGGCAGAGGTAAAAGATTTGTCATTTCAGAGGCTTCTCCACGGAGTTTCTGTAGAGGTGTCTCCCTCTGACTTGTAGCTCCACAGAAGCACGGTCCTCAGGCCAAGGGCAGCTTGTGCTTTCTCCTCCCTCACACCATGAAGAATTTCCTAAGGAACGGGATCCCTTTGACGTCAGCTCTCGGAACCAAGGTTTCCCCACAGTGCTCCTTTAGTGACCAGATGCTGTCCCTCTCGTGGGACACTTGAAGCGATTCCTTTCGAAACTTCCAGACACAGACACTCTATCTCTTTGGTCTTGAGAAGCTGAGAGAAGCTAACAAAGTGGGCTCAAGTCCCAGGGGCGGAACGAGGCTCATGCCTCTCCACAGAGGGCATGTAGGAACGTGTTGCTCCGAGAAGGCATGCAGAAGTCCGTTATGGGCTAGAGGATAGAAACGTGATGCACACTAATAAGAATGCCTGCAGTGGTCCCATACTGAATGTGTCATCCACCAGGTGGTTTCAGCTACATAACCGAACCGCACGTATCGGTAACGGGCATGTGGCCCTGCGCCTGGCAGGCTGTGTGAAGCCACGTGTCTGGCAAAACCTTACTGGTGGCCTGGTAAATATATCGCCCTTATGGGAAATGGTTATGTGCCCTTCTAGCTAGGTGAAAGTTGTGTGACGCCCCTTGCCCTTTCTGGGTGTGGAGTTTTGCCACGGAGTTCAAGACCAGGAGCCAATTATTTTGGAGACGTGGAAATAGCGCTTTCGCAGAGCTGCCTTCATGCTGCCCCGATCTCTGTGTTCCGTATTCGAAACGGAGTAAAGAAGCCATGGGCGGAAAGCACGGCCAGGCTGGCCCCACGCGGGATGTGCACGTGCAACTGACGAGCTAGAGGAGAGCAATGTGATACCCACAACTCTTTGGGAGCGGCCAGCTCTCATCCAGCTTCTTCCAAGCAGGTTCTGAAAGGTTTGCGCCCCTTTTCTCAACTCACCAACCACGATGTCGTTCTCACAGTGCTACGCTCTGCGTTTCTCAAGGTGATTTGGAATGAGAGCCTTTCAGACTGCAGAGGAAGGGAGTTTCTAACAGGGGAAATGAGATGTGTAACTGACAGGCTAGATGAAGGAAATTTCCTATGCAGTTGTCATTCAGTGTGCTGGGAACAAGACCCAGGTCGGTAGAGCCTCTGGTGTCTTTGTTCCCAGACATCATCTGGCACTGTGGTGCACCAGATCCCTTAAAACGCTTGGCTAACATAGAGTCATATAAAAAGAATAGCAGTAGCCATCAGGTGGACGCACATCACAAGGAAGATTTTCAGATTTCCAGTACCAGCCCTGTGGAGTCGGACGCGTCTGCAAGCGTTTCACCCGAGAGAGTTCCTGCAACACCAGCGGTCATTCCAAGTGCAGGGACGCCTGCGGTGAAGATTGCTGTGAGTGAGAAGCGTATCATTTGTACATGATTCGTGGAAGTGGATGTGGCAAAGGGTGCTCAGGTGGACGGGACGGGGAAGCTTTCCCTCAACAAGTTGAAGGGTGCTGCTCCTACATGGAATTCGGGGATCTTGGAGAGCTGGAAAGAGCAATTTCGCAGAGATGCCTTAATGCTGCCATGAGGTCTGTGTTCCATATTCGAAATAGAATAAAAGAAGCCTTGGCCGGAGGCACGAGCAGGCTCGTCCCAGACGGGATGTGCACCTGCAACTGACGAGCTAGAGGAAAACCATGTGGTACCCACAATTCTTTCGGGATTGGCCAGTTCTCATCCAGCTTGCTCCAAGCAGGTGCTGAAAGGTTTGCGCACCTTTTCTCAACACGCAAAGCACAAGTGTGTGCAAACAGTGCTTCGTTCCGTGTTTCTCAAGCTGATATGGAATGACAGCCCTGCAGACTGCACAGGAAGGGAGTTGCTCACAGGGTAAAGGGGATGTGTACCTGACAGGCTAGATGAAGAAAATTTCCTATGCAGTTGTCCTTCAGTGTACTGGGAACAGGAGCGAGGTCGGGCCAGCACATAGTGTCTTTGGTCCCAGATATTGTCTGGCACTGTGGTGCATCGGCACCCTTAAAACCCTTTGCTAGCACAGAGCCTCATACAGAGGAGAGCAGGAGAAACCAGGTGGACACACATCCCAAAGAATCCCTGCAGACTTCCGATGCCAAGCCCAGCGGAGACGGATGGGTCTGCAAGCGTTTCACCCAAGAGGGTTCCTTCAACACTGGAGGTTATAACGAGGGCAGTGTCCCATGCGGTGAAGAGTGCTGTGAGTGAAAACCTATCATCATTTTACACGCTTCTTGCAATTGCAGCGTAGCAAAGGGTGCTCAGGTGGACGGGACGAGAAAGGCTTCCCAAAACAAGTTGCAGGGTGCTGCTCCTACATGGAATTCCGGGGTTTGTGTATTGCCGTGTGCGAGAAAGAAATCCTGGGTTGGTGTTTGTTCCTTGACTGCAGAAAGTCCTTGGAGTGAGGCTTAAGGTGACCTGTGTTCACACAGATCACTTCCGATCACACGAGGGAACGCTACAAACACTTCTTGCCACTGTGGCCTCAAGCCCACTGCAAAGGAGGCCTTTCCCCTGGTACGGGAGACGAGTTGCTCCCCTGCTCAGAAAGGCTCATGACTGAGGTTGGCTGGGCGGATGCATGGTATACCATGTGGCTTTCCCTGAAGGAACCACATACTCCTTGGTTCGAGAACATAGCGTCATCTATGCGAGACCTGTGGTACCCGACTTGCACAGGGGTTCAAATAACGCGCTCTAAGGGCTTGGCTCTGAAGCCCACACGGTGCAAACTCTTTTAAAGGCACTTGGCCATGTGCTGGTGGCGTACCTCTGCAAAGTATGGCAATGTCTCTCTGTAGGAGGTCGTCCCACGGGAAACAGAAGTTACGTTCACACGTTTGCCCCTGAGCCTAATGGCAGAGGTAAAAGATTTGTCATTTCAGAGGCTTCTCCACGGAGTTTCTGTAGAGGTGTCTCCCTCTGACTTGTAGCTCCACAGAAGCACGGTCCTCAGGCCAAGGGCAGCTTGTGCTTTCTCCTCCCTCACACCATGAAGAATTTCCTAAGGAACGGGATCCCTTTGACGTCAGCTCTCGGAACCAAGGTTTCCCCACAGTGCTCCTTTAGTGACCAGATGCTGTCCCTCTCGTGGGACACTTGAAGCGATTCCTTTCGAAACTTCCAGACACAGACACTCTATCTCTTTGGTCTTGAGAAGCTGAGAGAAGCTAACAAAGTGGGCTCAAGTCCCAGGGGCGGAACGAGGCTCATGCCTCTCCACAGAGGGCATGTAGGAACGTGTTGCTCCGAGAAGGCATGCAGAAGTCTGTTATGGGCTAGAGGATAGAAACGTGATGCACACTAATAAGAATGCCTGCAGTGGTCCCATACTGAATGTGTCATCCACCAGGTGGTTTCAGCTACATAACCGAACCGCACGTATCGGTAACGGGCATGTGGCCCTGCGCCTGGCAGGCTGTGTGAAGCCACGTGTCTGGCAAAACCTTACTGGTGGCCTGGTAAATATATCGCCCTTATGGGAAATGGTTATGTGCCCTTCTAGCTAGGTGAAAGTTGTGTGACGCCCCTTGCCCTTTCTGGGTGTGGAGTTTTGCCACGGAGTTCAAGACCAGGAGCCAATTATTTTGGAGACGTGGAAATAGCGCTTTCGCAGAGCTGCCTTCATGCTGCCCCGATCTCTGTGTTCCGTATTCGAAACGGAGTAAAGAAGCCATGGGCGGAAAGCACGGCCAGGCTGGCCCCACGCGGGATGTGCACGTGCAACTGACGAGCTAGAGGAGAGCAATGTGATACCCACAACTCTTTGGGAGCGGCCAGCTCTCATCCAGCTTCTTCCAAGCAGGTTCTGAAAGGTTTGCGCCCCTTTTCTCAACTCACCAACCACGATGTCGTTCTCACAGTGCTACGCTCTGCGTTTCTCAAGGTGATTTGGAATGAGAGCCTTTCAGACTGCAGAGGAAGGGAGTTTCTAACAGGGGAAATGAGATGTGTAACTGACAGGCTAGATGAAGGAAATTTCCTATGCAGTTGTCATTCAGTGTGCTGGGAACAAGACCCAGGTCGGTAGAGCCTCTGGTGTCTTTGTTCCCAGACATCATCTGGCACTGTGGTGCACCAGATCCCTTAAAACGCTTGGCTAACATAGAGTCATATAAAAAGAATAGCAGTAGCCATCAGGTGGACGCACATCACAAGGAAGATTTTCAGATTTCCAGTACCAGCCCTGTGGAGTCGGACGCGTCTGCAAGCGTTTCACCCGAGAGAGTTCCTGCAACACCAGCGGTCATTCCAAGTGCAGGGACGCCTGCGGTGAAGATTGCTGTGAGTGAGAAGCGTATCATTTGTACATGATTCGTGGAAGTGGATGTGGCAAAGGGTGCTCAGGTGGACGGGACGGGGAAGCTTTCCCTCAACAAGT
Source organism: Balaenoptera ricei (assembly GCF_028023285.1). Lineage (NCBI taxonomy): Eukaryota > Metazoa > Chordata > Mammalia > Artiodactyla > Balaenopteridae > Balaenoptera > Balaenoptera ricei. The sequence goes on from NC_082660.1 coordinate 53,209,596, forward strand.
TGAAGGGTGCTGCTCCTACATGGAATTCGGGGATCTTGGAGAGCTGGAAAGAGCAATTTCGCAGAGATGCCTTAATGCTGCCATGAGGTCTGTGTTCCATATTCGAAATAGAATAAAAGAAGCCTTGGCCGGAGGCACGAGCAGGCTCGTCCCAGACGGGATGTGCACCTGCAACTGACGAGCTAGAGGAAAACCATGTGGTACCCACAATTCTTTCGGGATTGGCCAGTTCTCATCCAGCTTGCTCCAAGCAGGTGCTGAAAGGTTTGCGCACCTTTTCTCAACACGCAAAGCACAAGTGTGTGCAAACAGTGCTTCGTTCCGTGTTTCTCAAGCTGATATGGAATGACAGCCCTGCAGACTGCACAGGAAGGGAGTTGCTCACAGGGTAAAGGGGATGTGTACCTGACAGGCTAGATGAAGAAAATTTCCTATGCAGTTGTCCTTCAGTGTACTGGGAACAGGAGCGAGGTCGGGCCAGCACATAGTGTCTTTGGTCCCAGATATTGTCTGGCACTGTGGTGCATCGGCACCCTTAAAACCCTTTGCTAGCACAGAGCCTCATACAGAGGAGAGCAGGAGAAACCAGGTGGACACACATCCCAAAGAATCCCTGCAGACTTCCGATACCAAGCCCAGCGGAGACGGATGGGTCTGCAAGCGTTTCACCCAAGAGGGTTCCTTCAACACTGGAGGTTATAACGAGGGCAGTGTCCCATGCGGTCAAGAGTGCTGTGAGTGAAAACCTATCATCATTTTACACGCTTCTTGCAATTGCAGCGTAGCAAAGGGTGCTCAGGTGGACGGGACGAGAAAGGCTTCCCAAAACAAGTTGCAGGGTGCTGCTCCTACATGGAATTCCGGGGTTTGTGTATTGCCGTGTGCGAGAAAGAAATCCTGGGTTGGTGTTTGTTCCTTGACTGCAGAAAGTCCTTGGAGTGAGGCTTAAGGTGACCTGTGTTCACACAGATCACTTCCGATCACACGAGGGAACGCTACAAACACTTCTTGCCACTGTGGCCTCAAGCCCACTGCAAAGGAGGCCTTTCCCCTGGTACGGGAGACGAGTTGCTCCCCTGCTCAGAAAGGCTCATGACTGAGGTTGGCTGGGCGGATGCATGGTATACCATGTGGCTTTCCCTGAAGGAACCACATACTCCTTGGTTCGAGAACATAGCGTCATCTATGCGAGACCTGTGGTACCCGACTTGCACAGGGGTTCAAATAACGCGCTCTAAGGGCTTGGCTCTGAAGCCCACACGGTGCAAACTCTTTTAAAGGCACTTGGCCATGTGCTGGTGGCGTACCTCTGCAAAGTATGGCAATGTCTCTCTGTAGGAGGTCGTCCCACGGGAAACAGAAGTTACGTTCACACGTTTGCCCCTGAGCCTAATGGCAGAGGTAAAAGATTTGTCATTTCAGAGGCTTCTCCATGGAGTTTCTGTAGAGGTGTCTCCCTCTGACTTGTAGCTCCACAGAAGCACGGTCCTCAGGCCAAGGGCAGCTTGTGCTTTCTCCTCCCTCACACCATGAAGAATTTCCTAAGGAACGGGATCCCTTTGACGTCAGCTCTCGGAACCAAGGTTTCCCCACAGTGCTCCTTTAGTGACCAGATGCTGTCCCTCTCGTGGGACACTTGAAGCGATTCCTTTCGAAACTTCCAGACACAGACACTCTATCTCTTTGGTCTTGAGAAGCTGAGAGAAGCTAACAAAGTGGGCTCAAGTCCCAGGGGCGGAACGAGGCTCATGCCTCTCCACAGAGGGCATGTAGGAACGTGTTGCTCCGAGAAGGCATGCAGAAGTCCGTTATGGGCTAGAGGATAGAAACGTGATGCACACTAATAAGAATGCCTGCAGTGGTCCCATACTGAATGTGTCATCCACCAGGTGGTTTCAGCTACATAACCGAACCGCACGTATCGGTAACGGGCATGTGGCCCTGCGCCTGGCAGGCTGTGTGAAGCCACGTGTCTGGCAAAACCTTACTGGTGGCCTGGTAAATATATCGCCCTTATGGGAAATGGTTATGTGCCCTTCTAGCTAGGTGAAAGTTGTGTGACGCCCCTTGCCCTTTCTGGGTGCGGAGTTTTGCCACGGAGTTCAAGACCAGGAGCCAATTATTTTGGAGACGTGGAAATAGCGCTTTCGCAGAGCTGCCTTCATGCTGCCCCGATCTCTGTGTTCCGTATTCGAAACGGAGTAAAGAAGCCATGGGCGGAAAGCACGGCCAGGCTGGCCCCACACGGGATGTGCACGTGCAACTGACGAGCTAGAGGAGAGCAATGTGATACCCACAACTCTTTGGGAGCGGCCAGCTCTCATCCAGCTTCTTCCAAGCAGGTTCTGAAAGGTTTGCGCCCCTTTTCTCAACTCACCAACCACGATGTCGTTCTCACAGTGCTACGCTCTGCGTTTCTCAAGGTGATTTGGAATGAGAGCCTTTCAGACTGCAGAGGAAGGGAGTTTCTAACAGGGGAAATGAGATGTGTAACTGACAGGCTAGATGAAGGAAATTTCCTATGCAGTTGTCATTCAGTGTGCTGGGAACAAGACCCAGGTCGGTAGAGCCTCTGGTGTCTTTGTTCCCAGACATCATCTGGCACTGTGGTGCACCAGATCCCTTAAAACGCTTGGCTAACATAGAGTCATATAAAAAGAATAGCAGTAGCCATCAGGTGGACGCACATCACAAGGAAGATTTTCAGATTTCCAGTACCAGCCCTGTGGAGTCGGACGCGTCTGCAAGCGTTTCACCCGAGAGAGTTCCTGCAACACCAGCGGTCATTCCAAGTGCAGGGACGCCTGCGGTGAAGATTGCTGTGAGTGAGAAGCGTATCATTTGTACATGATTCGTGGAAGTGGATGTGGCAAAGGGTGCTCAGGTGGACGGGACGGGGAAGCTTTCCCTCAACAAGTTGAAGGGTGCTGCTCCTACATGGAATTCGGGGATCTTGGAGAGCTGGAAAGAGCAATTTCGCAGAGATGCCTTAATGCTGCCATGAGGTCTGTGTTCCATATTCGAAATAGAATAAAAGAAGCCTTGGCCGGAGGCACGAGCAGGCTCGTCCCAGACGGGATGTGCACCTGCAACTGACGAGCTAGAGGAAAACCATGTGGTACCCACAATTCTTTCGGGATTGGCCAGTTCTCATCCAGCTTGCTCCAAGCAGGTGCTGAAAGGTTTGCGCACCTTTTCTCAACACGCAAAGCACAAGTGTGTGCAAACAGTGCTTCGTTCCGTGTTTCTCAAGCTGATATGGAATGACAGCCCTGCAGACTGCACAGGAAGGGAGTTGCTCACAGGGTAAAGGGGATGTGTACCTGACAGGCTAGATGAAGAAAATTTCCTATGCAGTTGTCCTTCAGTGTACTGGGAACAGGAGCGAGGTCGGGCCAGCACATAGTGTCTTTGGTCCCAGATATTGTCTGGCACTGTGGTGCATCGGCACCCTTAAAACCCTTTGCTAGCACAGAGCCTCATACAGAGGAGAGCAGGAGAAACCAGGTGGACACACATCCCAAAGAATCCCTGCAGACTTCCGATACCAAGCCCAGCGGAGACGGATGGGTCTGCAAGCGTTTCACCCAAGAGGGTTCCTTCAACACTGGAGGTTATAACGAGGGCAGTGTCCCATGCGGTCAAGAGTGCTGTGAGTGAAAACCTATCATCATTTTACACGCTTCTTGCAATTGCAGCGTAGCAAAGGGTGCTCAGGTGGACGGGACGAGAAAGGCTTCCCAAAACAAGTTGCAGGGTGCTGCTCCTACATGGAATTCCGGGGTTTGTGTATTGCCGTGTGCGAGAAAGAAATCCTGGGTTGGTGTTTGTTCCTTGACTGCAGAAAGTCCTTGGAGTGAGGCTTAAGGTGACCTGTGTTCACACAGATCACTTCCGATCACACGAGGGAACGCTACAAACACTTCTTGCCACTGTGGCCTCAAGCCCACTGCAAAGGAGGCCTTTCCCCTGGTACGGGAGACGAGTTGCTCCCCTGCTCAGAAAGGCTCATGACTGAGGTTGGCTGGGCGGATGCATGGTATACCATGTGGCTTTCCCTGAAGGAACCACATACTCCTTGGTTCGAGAACATAGCGTCATCTATGCGAGACCTGTGGTACCCGACTTGCACAGGGGTTCAAATAACGCGCTCTAAGGGCTTGGCTCTGAAGCCCACACGGTGCAAACTCTTTTAAAGGCACTTGGCCATGTGCTGGTGGCGTACCTCTGCAAAGTATGGCAATGTCTCTCTGTAGGAGGTCGTCCCACGGGAAACAGAAGTTACGTTCACACGTTTGCCCCTGAGCCTAATGGCAGAGGTAAAAGATTTGTCATTTCAGAGGCTTCTCCACGGAGTTTCTGTAGAGGTGTCTCCCTCTGACTTGTAGCTCCACAGAAGCACGGTCCTCAGGCCAAGGGCAGCTTGTGCTTTCTCCTCCCTCACACCATGAAGAATTTCCTAAGGAACGGGATCCCTTTGACGTCAGCTCTCGGAACCAAGGTTTCCCCACAGTGCTCCTTTAGTGACCAGATGCTGTCCCTCTCGTGGGACACTTGAAGCGATTCCTTTCGAAACTTCCAGACACAGACACTCTATCTCTTTGGTCTTGAGAAGCTGAGAGAAGCTAACAAAGTGGGCTCAAGTCCCAGGGGCGGAACGAGGCTCATGCCTCTCCACAGAGGGCATGTAGGAACGTGTTGCTCCGAGAAGGCATGCAGAAGTCCGTTATGGGCTAGAGGATAGAAACGTGATGCACACTAATAAGAATGCCTGCAGTGGTCCCATACTGAATGTGTCATCCACCAGGTGGTTTCAGCTACATAACCGAACCGCACGTATCGGTAACGGGCATGTGGCCCTGCGCCTGGCAGGCTGTGTGAAGCCACGTGTCTGGCAAAACCTTACTGGTGGCCTGGTAAATATATCGCCCTTATGGGAAATGGTTATGTGCCCTTCTAGCTAGGTGAAAGTTGTGTGACGCCCCTTGCCCTTTCTGGGTGTGGAGTTTTGCCACGGAGTTCAAGACCAGGAGCCAATTATTTTGGAGACGTGGAAATAGCGCTTTCGCAGAGCTGCCTTCATGCTGCCCCGATCTCTGTGTTCCGTATTCGAAACGGAGTAAAGAAGCCATGGGCGGAAAGCACGGCCAGGCTGGCCCCACGCGGGATGTGCACGTGCAACTGACGAGCTAGAGGAGAGCAATGTGATACCCACAACTCTTTGGGAGCGGCCAGCTCTCATCCAGCTTCTTCCAAGCAGGTTCTGAAAGGTTTGCGCCCCTTTTCTCAACTCACCAACCACGATGTCGTTCTCACAGTGCTACGCTCTGCGTTTCTCAAGGTGATTTGGAATGAGAGCCTTTCAGACTGCAGAGGAAGGGAGTTTCTAACAGGGGAAATGAGATGTGTAACTGACAGGCTAGATGAAGGAAATTTCCTATGCAGTTGTCATTCAGTGTGCTGGGAACAAGACCCAGGTCGGTAGAGCCTCTGGTGTCTTTGTTCCCAGACATCATCTGGCACTGTGGTGCACCAGATCCCTTAAAACGCTTGGCTAACATAGAGTCATATAAAAAGAATAGCAGTAGCCATCAGGTGGACGCACATCACAAGGAAGATTTTCAGATTTCCAGTACCAGCCCTGTGGAGTCGGACGCGTCTGCAAGCGTTTCACCCGAGAGAGTTCCTGCAACACCAGCGGTCATTCCAAGTGCAGGGACGCCTGCGGTGAAGATTGCTGTGAGTGAGAAGCGTATCATTTGTACATGATTCGTGGAAGTGGATGTGGCAAAGGGTGCTCAGGTGGACGGGACGGGGAAGCTTTCCCTCAACAAGTTGAAGGGTGCTGCTCCTACATGGAATTCGGGGATCTTGGAGAGCTGGAAAGAGCAATTTCGCAGAGATGCCTTAATGCTGCCATGAGGTCTGTGTTCCATATTCGAAATAGAATAAAAGAAGCCTTGGCCGGAGGCACGAGCAGGCTCGTCCCAGACGGGATGTGCACCTGCAACTGACGAGCTAGAGGAAAACCATGGGGTACCCACAATTCTTTCGGGATTGGCCAGTTCTCATCCAGCTTGCTCCAAGCAGGTGCTGAAAGGTTTGCGCACCTTTTCTCAACACGCAAAGCACAAGTGTGTGCAAACAGTGCTTCGTTCCGTGTTTCTCAAGCTGATATGGAGTGACAGCCCTGCAGACTGCACAGGAAGGGAGTTGCTCACAGGGTAAAGGGGATGTGTACCTGACAGGCTAGATGAAGAAAATTTCCTATGCAGTTGTCCTTCAGTGTACTGGGAACAGGAGCGAGGTCGGGCCAGCACATAGTGTCTTTGGTCCCAGATATTGTCTGGCACTGTGGTGCATCGGCACCCTTAAAACCCTTTGCTAGCACAGAGCCTCATACAGAGGAGAGCAGGAGAAACCAGGTGGACACACATCCCAAAGAATCCCTGCAGACTTCCGATGCCAAGCCCAGCGGAGACGGATGGGTCTGCAAGCGTTTCACCCAAGAGGGTTCCTTCAACACTGGAGGTTATAACGAGGGCAGTGTCCCATGCGGTGAAGAGTGCTGTGAGTGAAAACCTATCATCATTTTACACGCTTCTTGCAATTGCAGCGTAGCAAAGGGTGCCCAGGTGGACGGGACGAGAAAGGCTTCCCAAAACAAGTTGCAGGGTGCTGCTCCTACATGGAATTCCGGGGTTTGTGTATTGCCGTGTGCGAGAAAGAAATCCTGGGTTGGTGTTTGTTCCTTGACTGCAGAAAGTCCTTGGAGTGAGGCTTAAGGTGACCTGTGTTCACACAGATCACTTCCGATCACACGAGGGAACGCTACAAACACTTCTTGCCACTGTGGCCTCAAGCCCACTGCAAAGGAGGCCTTTCCCCTGGTACGGGAGACGAGTTGCTCCCCTGCTCAGAAAGGCTCATGACTGAGGTTGGCTGGGCGGATGCATGGTATACCATGTGGCTTTCCCTGAAGGAACCACATACTCCTTGGTTCGAGAACATAGCGTCATCTATGCGAGACCTGTGGTACCCGACTTGCACAGGGGTTCAAATAACGCGCTCTAAGGGCTTGGCTCTGAAGCCCACACGGTGCAAACTCTTTTAAAGGCACTTGGCCATGTGCTGGTGGCGTACCTCTGCAAAGTATGGCAATGTCTCTCTGTAGGAGGTCGTCCCACGGGAAACAGAAGTTACGTTCACACGTTTGCCCCTGAGCCTAATGGCAGAGGTAAAAGATTTGTCATTTCAGAGGCTTCTCCACGGAGTTTCTGTAGAGGTGTCTCCCTCTGACTTGTAGCTCCACAGAAGCACGGTCCTCAGGCCAAGGGCAGCTTGTGCTTTCTCCTCCCTCACACCATGAAGAATTTCCTAAGGAACGGGATCCCTTTGACGTCAGCTCTCGGAACCAAGGTTTCCCCACAGTGCTCCTTTAGTGACCAGATGCTGTCCCTCTCGTGGGACACTTGAAGCGATTCCTTTCGAAACTTCCATACACAGACACTCTATCTCTTTGGTCTTTAGAAGCTGAGCGAAGCTAGCAAAGTGGGCTCAAGTCCCAGGGGCGGAACGAGGCTCATGCCTCTCCACAGAGGGCATGTAGGAACGTGTTGCTCCGAGAAGGAATGCAGAAGTCCGTTATGGGCTAGAGGATAGAAACGTGATGCACACTAATAAGAATGCCTGCAGTGGTCCCATACTGAATGTGTCATCCACCAGGTGGTTTCAGCTACATAACCGAACCGCACGTATCGGTAACGGGCATGTGGCCCTGCGTCTGGCAGGCTGTGTGAAGCCACGTGTCTGGCAAAACCTTACTGGTGGCCTGGTAAATATATCGCCCTTATGGGAAATGGTTATGTGCCCTTCTAGCTAGGTGAAAGTTGTGTGACGCCCCTTGCCCTTTCTGGGTGCGGAGTTTTGCCACGGAGTTCAAGACCAGGAGCCAATTATTTTGGAGACGTGGAAATAGCGCTTTCGCAGAGCTGCCTTCATGCTGCCCCGATCTCTGTGTTCCGTATTCGAAACGGAGTAAAGAAGCCATGGGCGGAAAGCACGGCCAGGCTGGCCCCACGCGGGATGTGCACGTGCAACTGACGAGCTAGAGGAGAGCAATGTGATACCCACAACTCTTTGGGAGCGGCCAGCTCTCATCCAGCTTCTTCCAAGCAGGTTCTGAAAGGTTTGCGCCCCTTTTCTCAACTCACCAACCACGATGTCGTTCTCACAGTGCTACGCTCTGCGTTTCTCAAGGTGATTTGGAATGAGAGCCTTTCAGACTGCAGAGGAAGGGAGTTTCTAACAGGGGAAATGAGATGTGTAACTGACAGGCTAGATGAAGGAAATTTCCTATGCAGTTGTCATTCAGTGTGCTGGGAACAAGACCCAGGTCGGTAGAGCCTCTGGTGTCTTTGTTCCCAGACATCATCTGGCACTGTGGTGCACCAGATCCCTTAAAACGCTTGGCTAACATAGAGTCATATAAAAAGAATAGCAGTAGCCATCAGGTGGACGCACATCACAAGGAAGATTTTCAGATTTCCAGTACCAGCCCTGTGGAGTCGGACGCGTCTGCAAGCGTTTCACCCGAGAGAGTTCCTGCAACACCAGCGGTCATTCCAAGTGCAGGGACGCCTGCGGTGAAGATTGCTGTGAGTGAGAAGCGTATCATTTGTACATGATTCGTGGAAGTGGATGTGGCAAAGGGTGCTCAGGTGGACGGGACGGGGAAGCTTTCCCTCAACAAGTTGAAGGGTGCTGCTCCTACATGGAATTCGGGGATCTTGGAGAGCTGGAAAGAGCAATTTCGCAGAGATGCCTTAATGCTGCCATGAGGTCTGTGTTCCATATTCGAAATAGAATAAAAGAAGCCTTGGCCGGAGGCACGAGCAGGCTCGTCCCAGACGGGATGTGCACCTGCAACTGACGAGCTAGAGGAAAACCATGGGGTACCCACAATTCTTTCGGGATTGGCCAGTTCTCATCCAGCTTGCTCCAAGCAGGTGCTGAAAGGTTTGCGCACCTTTTCTCAACACGCAAAGCACAAGTGTGTGCAAACAGTGCTTCGTTCCGTGTTTCTCAAGCTGATATGGAGTGACAGCCCTGCAGACTGCACAGGAAGGGAGTTGCTCACAGGGTAAAGGGGATGTGTACCTGACAGGCTAGATGAAGAAAATTTCCTATGCAGTTGTCCTTCAGTGTACTGGGAACAGGAGCGAGGTCGGGCCAGCACATAGTGTCTTTGGTCCCAGATATTGTCTGGCACTGTGGTGCATCGGCACCCTTAAAACCCTTTGCTAGCACAGAGCCTCATACAGAGGAGAGCAGGAGAAACCAGGTGGACACACATCCCAAAGAATCCCTGCAGACTTCCGATGCCAAGCCCAGCGGAGACGGATGGGTCTGCAAGCGTTTCACCCAAGAGGGTTCCTTCAACACTGGAGGTTATAACGAGGGCAGTGTCCCATGCGGTGAAGAGTGCTGTGAGTGAAAACCTATCATCATTTTACACGCTTCTTGCAATTGCAGCGTAGCAAAGGGTGCTCAGGTGGACGGGACGAGAAAGGCTTCCCAAAACAAGTTGCAGGGTGCTGCTCCTACATGGAATTCCGGGGTTTGTGTATTGCTGTGTGCGAGAAAGAAATCCTGGGTTGGTGTTTGTTCCTTGACTGCAGAAAGTCCTTGGAGTGAGGCTTAAGGTGACCTGTGTTCACACAGATCACTTCCGATCACACGAGGGAACGCTACAAACACTTCTTGCCACTGTGGCCTCAAGCCCACTGCAAAGGAGGCCTTTCCCCTGGTACGGGAGACGAGTTGCTCCCCTGCTCAGAAAGGCTCATGACTGAGGTTGGCTGGGCGGATGCATGGTATACCATGTGGCTTTCCCTGAAGGAACCACATACTCCTTGGTTCGAGAACATAGCGTCATCTATGCGAGACCTGTGGTACCCGACTTGCACAGGGGTTCAAATAACGCGCTCTAAGGGCTTGGCTCTGAAGCCCACACGGTGCAAACTCTTTTAAAGGCACTTGGCCATGTGCTGGTGGCGTACCTCTGCAAAGTATGGCAATGTCTCTCTGTAGGAGGTCGTCCCACGGGAAACAGAAGTTACGTTCACACGTTTGCCCCTGAGCCTAATGGCAGAGGTAAAAGATTTGTCATTTCAGAGGCTTCTCCACGGAGTTTCTGTAGAGGTGTCTCCCTCTGACTTGTAGCTCCACAGAAGCACGGTCCTCAGGCCAAGGGCAGCTTGTGCTTTCTCCTCCCTCACACCATGAAGAATTTCCTAAGGAACGGGATCCCTTTGACGTCAGCTCTCGGAACCAAGGTTTCCCCACAGTGCTCCTTTAGTGACCAGATGCTGTCCCTCTCGTGGGACACTTGAAGCGATTCCTTTCGAAACTTCCATACACAGACACTCTATCTCTTTGGTCTTTAGAAGCTGAGAGAAGCTAGCAAAGTGGGCTCAAGTCCCAGGGGCGGAACGAGGCTCATGCCTCTCCACAGAGGGCATGTAGGAACGTGTTGCTCCGAGAAGGAATGCAGAAGTCCGTTATGGGCTAGAGGATAGAAACGTGATGCACACTAATAAGAATGCCTGCAGTGGTCCCATACTGAATGTGTCATCCACCAGGTGGTTTCAGCTACATAACCGAACCGCACGTATCGGTAACGGGCATGTGGCCCTGCGTCTGGCAGGCTGTGTGAAGCCACGTGTCTGGCAAAACCTTACTGGTGGCCTGGTAAATATATCGCCCTTATGGGAAATGGTTATGTGCCCTTCTAGCTAGGTGAAAGTTGTGTGACGCCCCTTGCCCTTTCTGGGTGCGGAGTTTTGCCACGGAGTTCAAGACCAGGAGCCAATTATTTTGGAGACGTGGAAATAGCGCTTTCGCAGAGCTGCCTTCATGCTGCCCCGATCTCTGTGTTCCGTATTCGAAACGGAGTAAAGAAGCCATGGGCGGAAAGCACGGCCAGGCTGGCCCCACGCGGGATGTGCACGTGCAACTGACGAGCTAGAGGAGAGCAATGTGATACCCACAACTCTTTGGGAGCGGCCAGCTCTCATCCAGCTTCTTCCAAGCAGGTTCTGAAAGGTTTGCGCCCCTTTTCTCAACTCACCAACCACGATGTCGTTCTCACAGTGCTACGCTCTGCGTTTCTCAAGGTGATTTGGAATGAGAGCCTTTCAGACTGCAGAGGAAGGGAGTTTCTAACAGGGGAAATGAGATGTGTAACTGACAGGCTAGATGAAGGAAATTTCCTATGCAGTTGTCATTCAGTGTGCTGGGAACAAGACCCAGGTCGGTAGAGCCTCTGGTGTCTTTGTTCCCAGACATCATCTGGCACTGTGGTGCACCAGATCCCTTAAAACGCTTGGCTAACATAGAGTCATATAAAAAGAATAGCAGTAGCCATCAGGTGGACGCACATCACAAGGAAGATTTTCAGATTTCCAGTACCAGCCCTGTGGAGTCGGACGCGTCTGCAAGCGTTTCACCCGAGAGAGTTCCTGCAACACCAGCGGTCATTCCAAGTGCAGGGACGCCTGCGGTGAAGATTGCTGTGAGTGAGAAGCGTATCATTTGTACATGATTCGTGGAAGTGGATGTGGCAAAGGGTGCTCAGGTGGACGGGACGGGGAAGCTTTCCCTCAACAAGTTGAAGGGTGCTGCTCCTACATGGAATTCGGGGATCTTGGAGAGCTGGAAAGAGCAATTTCGCAGAGATGCCTTAATGCTGCCATGAGGTCTGTGTTCCATATTCGAAATAGAATAAAAGAAGCCTTGGCCGGAGGCACGAGCAGGCTCGTCCCAGACGGGATGTGCACCTGCAACTGACGAGCTAGAGGAAAACCATGGGGTACCCACAATTCTTTCGGGATTGGCCAGTTCTCATCCAGCTTGCTCCAAGCAGGTGCTGAAAGGTTTGCGCACCTTTTCTCAACACGCAAAGCACAAGTGTGTGCAAACAGTGCTTCGTTCCGTGTTTCTCAAGCTGATATGGAGTGACAGCCCTGCAGACTGCACAGGAAGGGAGTTGCTCACAGGGTAAAGGGGATGTGTACCTGACAGGCTAGATGAAGAAAATTTCCTATGCAGTTGTCCTTCAGTGTACTGGGAACAGGAGCGAGGTCGGGCCAGCACATAGTGTCTTTGGTCCCAGATATTGTCTGGCACTGTGGTGCATCGGCACCCTTAAAACCCTTTGCTAGCACAGAGCCTCATACAGAGGAGAGCAGGAGAAACCAGGTGGACACACATCCCAAAGAATCCCTGCAGACTTCCGATACCAAGCCCAGCGGAGACGGATGGGTCTGCAAGCGTTTCACCCAAGAGGGTTCCTTCAACACTGGAGGTTATAACGAGGGCAGTGTCCCATGCGGTGAAGAGTGCTGTGAGTGAAAACCTATCATCATTTTACACGCTTCTTGCAATTGCAGCGTAGCAAAGGGTGCTCAGGTGGACGGGACGAGAAAGGCTTCCCAAAACAAGTTGCAGGGTGCTGCTCCTACATGGAATTCCGGGGTTTGTGTATTGCTGTGTGCGAGAAAGAAATCCTGGGTTGGTGTTTGTTCCTTGACTGCAGAAAGTCCTTGGAGTGAGGCTTAAGGTGACCTGTGTTCACACAGATCACTTCCGATCACACGAGGGAACGCTACAAACACTTCTTGCCACTGTGGCCTCAAGCCCACTGCAAAGGAGGCCTTTCCCCTGGTACGGGAGACGAGTTGCTCCCCTGCTCAGAAAGGCTCATGACTGAGGTTGGCTGGGCGGATGCATGGTATACCATGTGGCTTTCCCTGAAGGAACCACATACTCCTTGGTTCGAGAACATAGCGTCATCTATGCGAGACCTGTGGTACCCGACTTGCACAGGGGTTCAAATAACGCGCTCTAAGGGCTTGGCTCTGAAGCCCACACGGTGCAAACTCTTTTAAAGGCACTTGGCCATGTGCTGGTGGCGTACCTCTGCAAAGTATGGCAATGTCTCTCTGTAGGAGGTCGTCCCACGGGAAACAGAAGTTACGTTCACACGTTTGCCCCTGAGCCTAATGGCAGAGGTAAAAGATTTGTCATTTCAGAGGCTTCTCCACGGAGTTTCTGTAGAGGTGTCTCCCTCTGACTTGTAGCTCCACAGAAGCACGGTCCTCAGGCCAAGGGCAGCTTGTGCTTTCTCCTCCCTCACACCATGAAGAATTTCCTAAGGAACGGGATCCCTTTGACGTCAGCTCTCGGAACCAAGGTTTCCCCACAGTGCTCCTTTAGTGACCAGATGCTGTCCCTCTCGTGGGACACTTGAAGCGATTCCTTTCGAAACTTCCATACACAGACACTCTATCTCTTTGGTCTTTAGAAGCTGAGAGAAGCTAGCAAAGTGGGCTCAAGTCCCAGGGGCGGAACGAGGCTCATGCCTCTCCACAGAGGGCATGTAGGAACGTGTTGCTCCGAGAAGGAATGCAGAAGTCCGTTATGGGCTAGAGGATAGAAACGTGATGCACACTAATAAGAATGCCTGCAGTGGTCCCATACTGAATGTGTCATCCACCAGGTGGTTTCAGCTACATAACCGAACCGCACGTATCGGTAACGGGCATGTGGCCCTGCGTCTGGCAGGCTGTGTGAAGCCACGTGTCTGGCAAAACCTTACTGGTGGCCTGGTAAATATATCGCCCTTATGGGAAATGGTTATGTGCCCTTCTAGCTAGGTGAAAGTTGTGTGACGCCCCTTGCCCTTTCTGGGTGCGGAGTTTTGCCACGGAGTTCAAGACCAGGAGCCAATTATTTTGGAGACGTGGAAATAGCGCTTTCGCAGAGCTGCCTTCATGCTGCCCCGATCTCTGTGTTCCGTATTCGAAACGGAGTAAAGAAGCCATGGGCGGAAAGCACGGCCAGGCTGGCCCCACGCGGGATGTGCACGTGCAACTGACGAGCTAGAGGAGAGCAATGTGATACCCACAACTCTTTGGGAGCGGCCAGCTCTCATCCAGCTTCTTCCAAGCAGGTTCTGAAAGGTTTGCGCCCCTTTTCTCAACTCACCAACCACGATGTCGTTCTCACAGTGCTACGCTCTGCGTTTCTCAAGGTGATTTGGAATGAGAGCCTTTCAGACTGCAGAGGAAGGGAGTTTCTAACAGGGGAAATGAGATGTGTAACTGACAGGCTAGATGAAGGAAATTTCCTATGCAGTTGTCATTCAGTGTGCTGGGAACAAGACCCAGGTCGGTAGAGCCTCTGGTGTCTTTGTTCCCAGACATCATCTGGCACTGTGGTGCACCAGATCCCTTAAAACGCTTGGCTAACATAGAGTCATATAAAAAGAATAGCAGTAGCCATCAGGTGGACGCACATCACAAGGAAGATTTTCAGATTTCCAGTACCAGCCCTGTGGAGTCGGACGCGTCTGCAAGCGTTTCACCCGAGAGAGTTCCTGCAACACCAGCGGTCATTCCAAGTGCAGGGACGCCTGCGGTGAAGATTGCTGTGAGTGAGAAGCGTATCATTTGTACATGATTCGTGGAAGTGGATGTGGCAAAGGGTGCTCAGGTGGACGGGACGGGGAAGCTTTCCCTCAACAAGTTGAAGGGTGCTGCTCCTACATGGAATTCGGGGATCTTGGAGAGCTGGAAAGAGCAATTTCGCAGAGATGCCTTAATGCTGCCATGAGGTCTGTGTTCCATATTCGAAATAGAATAAAAGAAGCCTTGGCCGGAGGCACGAGCAGGCTCGTCCCAGACGGGATGTGCACCTGCAACTGACGAGCTAGAGGAAAACCATGTGGTACCCACAATTCTTTCGGGATTGGCCAGTTCTCATCCAGCTTGCTCCAAGCAGGTGCTGAAAGGTTTGCGCACCTTTTCTCAACACGCAAAGCACAAGTGTGTGCAAACAGTGCTTCGTTCCGTGTTTCTCAAGCTGATATGGAATGACAGCCCTGCAGACTGCACAGGAAGGGAGTTGCTCACAGGGTAAAGGGGATGTGTACCTGACAGGCTAGATGAAGAAAATTTCCTATGCAGTTGTCCTTCAGTGTACTGGGAACAGGAGCGAGGTCGGGCCAGCACATAGTGTCTTTGGTCCCAGATATTGTCTGGCACTGTGGTGCATCGGCACCCTTAAAACCCTTTGCTAGCACAGAGCCTCATACAGAGGAGAGCAGGAGAAACCAGGTGGACACACATCCCAAAGAATCCCTGCAGACTTCCGATACCAAGCCCAGCGGAGACGGATGGGTCTGCAAGCGTTTCACCCAAGAGGGTTCCTTCAACACTGGAGGTTATAACGAGGGCAGTGTCCCATGCGGTCAAGAGTGCTGTGAGTGAAAACCTATCATCATTTTACACGCTTCTTGCAATTGCAGCGTAGCAAAGGGTGCTCAGGTGGACGGGACGAGAAAGGCTTCCCAAAACAAGTTGCAGGGTGCTGCTCCTACATGGAATTCCGGGGTTTGTGTATTGCTGTGTGCGAGAAAGAAATCCTGGGTTGGTGTTTGTTCCTTGACTGCAGAAAGTCCTTGGAGTGAGGCTTAAGGTGACCTGTGTTCACACAGATCACTTCCGATCACACGAGGGAACGCTACAAACACTTCTTGCCACTGTGGCCTCAAGCCCACTGCAAAGGAGGCCTTTCCCCTGGTACGGGAGACGAGTTGCTCCCCTGCTCAGAAAGGCTCATGACTGAGGTTGGCTGGGCGGATGCATGGTATACCATGTGGCTTTCCCTGAAGGAACCACATACTCCTTGGTTCGAGAACATAGCGTCATCTATGCGAGACCTGTGGTACCCGACTTGCACAGGGGTTCAAATAACGCGCTCTAAGGGCTTGGCTCTGAAGCCCACACGGTGCAAACTCTTTTAAAGGCACTTGGCCATGTGCTGGTGGCGTACCTCTGCAAAGTATGGCAATGTCTCTCTGTAGGAGGTCGTCCCACGGGAAACAGAAGTTACGTTCACACGTTTGCCCCTGAGCCTAATGGCAGAGGTAAAAGATTTGTCATTTCAGAGGCTTCTCCACGGAGTTTCTGTAGAGGTGTCTCCCTCTGACTTGTAGCTCCACAGAAGCACGGTCCTCAGGCCAAGGGCAGCTTGTGCTTTCTCCTCCCTCACACCATGAAGAATTTCCTAAGGAACGGGATCCCTTTGACGTCAGCTCTCGGAACCAAGGTTTCCCCACAGTGCTCCTTTAGTGACCAGATGCTGTCCCTCTCGTGGGACACTTGAAGCGATTCCTTTCGAAACTTCCATACACAGACACTCTATCTCTTTGGTCTTTAGAAGCTGAGAGAAGCTAGCAAAGTGGGCTCAAGTCCCAGGGGCGGAACGAGGCTCATGCCTCTCCACAGAGGGCATGTAGGAACGTGTTGCTCCGAGAAGGAATGCAGAAGTCCGTTATGGGCTAGAGGATAGAAACGTGATGCACACTAATAAGAATGCCTGCAGTGGTCCCATACTGAATGTGTCATCCACCAGGTGGTTTCAGCTACATAACCGAACCGCACGTATCGGTAACGGGCATGTGGCCCTGCGCCTGGCAGGCTGTGTGAAGCCACGTGTCTGGCAAAACCTTACTGGTGGCCTGGTAAATATATCGCCCTTATGGGAAATGGTTATGTGCCCTTCTAGCTAGGTGAAAGTTGTGTGACGCCCCTTGCCCTTTCTGGGTGCGGAGTTTTGCCACGGAGTTCAAGACCAGGAGCCAATTATTTTGGAGACGTGGAAATAGCGCTTTCGCAGAGCTGCCTTCATGCTGCCCCGATCTCTGTGTTCCGTATTCGAAACGGAGTAAAGAAGCCATGGGCGGAAAGCACGGCCAGGCTGGCCCCACGCGGGATGTGCACGTGCAACTGACGAGCTAGAGGAGAGCAATGTGATACCCACAACTCTTTGGGAGCGGCCAGCTCTCATCCAGCTTCTTCCAAGCAGGTTCTGAAAGGTTTGCGCCCCTTTTCTCAACTCACCAACCACGATGTCGTTCTCACAGTGCTACGCTCTGCGTTTCTCAAGGTGATTTGGAATGAGAGCCTTTCAGACTGCAGAGGAAGGGAGTTTCTAACAGGGGAAATGAGATGTGTAACTGACAGGCTAGATGAAGGAAATTTCCTATGCAGTTGTCATTCAGTGTGCTGGGAACAAGACCCAGGTCGGTAGAGCCTCTGGTGTCTTTGTTCCCAGACATCATCTGGCACTGTGGTGCACCAGATCCCTTAAAACGCTTGGCTAACATAGAGTCATATAAAAAGAATAGCAGTAGCCATCAGGTGGACGCACATCACAAGGAAGATTTTCAGATTTCCAGTACCAGCCCTGTGGAGTCGGACGCGTCTGCAAGCGTTTCACCCGAGAGAGTTCCTGCAACACCAGCGGTCATTCCAAGTGCAGGGACGCCTGCGGTGAAGATTGCTGTGAGTGAGAAGCGTATCATTTGTACATGATTCGTGGAAGTGGATGTGGCAAAGGGTGCTCAGGTGGACGGGACGGGGAAGCTTTCCCTCAACAAGTTGAAGGGTGCTGCTCCTACATGGAATTCGGGGATCTTGGAGAGCTGGAAAGAGCAATTTCGCAGAGATGCCTTAATGCTGCCATGAGGTCTGTGTTCCATATTCGAAATAGAATAAAAGAAGCCTTGGCCGGAGGCACGAGCAGGCTCGTCCCAGACGGGATGTGCACCTGCAACTGACGAGCTAGAGGAAAACCATGTGGTACCCACAATTCTTTCGGGATTGGCCAGTTCTCATCCAGCTTGCTCCAAGCAGGTGCTGAAAGGTTTGCGCACCTTTTCTCAACACGCAAAGCACAAGTGTGTGCAAACAGTGCTTCGTTCCGTGTTTCTCAAGCTGATATGGAATGACAGCCCTGCAGACTGCACAGGAAGGGAGTTGCTCACAGGGTAAAGGGGATGTGTACCTGACAGGCTAGATGAAGAAAATTTCCTATGCAGTTGTCCTTCAGTGTACTGGGAACAGGAGCGAGGTCGGGCCAGCACATAGTGTCTTTGGTCCCAGATATTGTCTGGCACTGTGGTGCATCGGCACCCTTAAAACCCTTTGCTAGCACAGAGCCTCATACAGAGGAGAGCAGGAGAAACCAGGTGGACACACATCCCAAAGAATCCCTGCAGACTTCCGATACCAAGCCCAGCGGAGACGGATGGGTCTGCAAGCGTTTCACCCAAGAGGGTTCCTTCAACACTGGAGGTTATAACGAGGGCAGTGTCCCATGCGGTGAAGAGTGCTGTGAGTGAAAACCTATCATCATTTTACACGCTTCTTGCAATTGCAGCGTAGCAAAGGGTGCTCAGGTGGACGGGACGAGAAAGGCTTCCCAAAACAAGTTGCAGGGTGCTGCTCCTACATGGAATTCCGGGGTTTGTGTATTGCTGTGTGCGAGAAAGAAATCCTGGGTTGGTGTTTGTTCCTTGACTGCAGAAAGTCCTTGGAGTGAGGCTTAAGGTGACCTGTGTTCACACAGATCACTTCCGATCACACGAGGGAACGCTACAAACACTTCTTGCCACTGTGGCCTCAAGCCCACTGCAAAGGAGGCCTTTCCCCTGGTACGGGAGACGAGTTGCTCCCCTGCTCAGAAAGGCTCATGACTGAGGTTGGCTGGGCGGATGCATGGTATACCATGTGGCTTTCCCTGAAGGAACCACATACTCCTTGGTTCGAGAACATAGCGTCATCTATGCGAGACCTGTGGTACCCGACTTGCACAGGGGTTCAAATAACGCGCTCTAAGGGCTTGGCTCTGAAGCCCACACGGTGCAAACTCTTTTAAAGGCACTTGGCCATGTGCTGGTGGCGTACCTCTGCAAAGTATGGCAATGTCTCTCTGTAGGAGGTCGTCCCACGGGAAACAGAAGTTACGTTCACACGTTTGCCCCTGAGCCTAATGGCAGAGGTAAAAGATTTGTCATTTCAGAGGCTTCTCCACGGAGTTTCTGTAGAGGTGTCTCCCTCTGACTTGTAGCTCCACAGAAGCACGGTCCTCAGGCCAAGGGCAGCTTGTGCTTTCTCCTCCCTCACACCATGAAGAATTTCCTAAGGAACGGGATCCCTTTGACGTCAGCTCTCGGAACCAAGGTTTCCCCACAGTGCTCCTTTAGTGACCAGATGCTGTCCCTCTCGTGGGACACTTGAAGCGATTCCTTTCGAAACTTCCATACACAGACACTCTATCTCTTTGGTCTTTAGAAGCTGAGAGAAGCTAGCAAAGTGGGCTCAAGTCCCAGGGGCGGAACGAGGCTCATGCCTCTCCACAGAGGGCATGTAGGAACGTGTTGCTCCGAGAAGGAATGCAGAAGTCCGTTATGGGCTAGAGGATAGAAACGTGATGCACACTAATAAGAATGCCTGCAGTGGTCCCATACTGAATGTGTCATCCACCAGGTGGTTTCAGCTACATAACCGAACCGCACGTATCGGTAACGGGCATGTGGCCCTGCGTCTGGCAGGCTGTGTGAAGCCACGTGTCTGGCAAAACCTTACTGGTGGCCTGGTAAATATATCGCCCTTATGGGAAATGGTTATGTGCCCTTCTAGCTAGGTGAAAGTTGTGTGACGCCCCTTGCCCTTTCTGGGTGCGGAGTTTTGCCACGGAGTTCAAGACCAGGAGCCAATTATTTTGGAGACGTGGAAATAGCGCTTTCGCAGAGCTGCCTTCATGCTGCCCCGATCTCTGTGTTCCGTATTCGAAACGGAGTAAAGAAGCCATGGGCGGAAAGCACGGCCAGGCTGGCCCCACGCGGGATGTGCACGTGCAACTGACGAGCTAGAGGAGAGCAATGTGATACCCACAACTCTTTGGGAGCGGCCAGCTCTCATCCAGCTTCTTCCAAGCAGGTTCTGAAAGGTTTGCGCCCCTTTTCTCAACTCACCAACCACGATGTCGTTCTCACAGTGCTACGCTCTGCGTTTCTCAAGGTGATTTGGAATGAGAGCCTTTCAGACTGCAGAGGAAGGGAGTTTCTAACAGGGGAAATGAGATGTGTAACTGACAGGCTAGATGAAGGAAATTTCCTATGCAGTTGTCATTCAGTGTGCTGGGAACAAGACCCAGGTCGGTAGAGCCTCTGGTGTCTTTGTTCCCAGACATCATCTGGCACTGTGGTGCACCAGATCCCTTAAAACGCTTGGCTAACATAGAGTCATATAAAAAGAATAGCAGTAGCCATCAGGTGGACGCACATCACAAGGAAGATTTTCAGATTTCCAGTACCAGCCCTGTGGAGTCGGACGCGTCTGCAAGCGTTTCACCCGAGAGAGTTCCTGCAACACCAGCGGTCATTCCAAGTGCAGGGACGCCTGCGGTGAAGATTGCTGTGAGTGAGAAGCGTATCATTTGTACATGATTCGTGGAAGTGGATGTGGCAAAGGGTGCTCAGGTGGACGGGACGGGGAAGCTTTCCCTCAACAAGTTGAAGGGTGCTGCTCCTACATGGAATTCGGGGATCTTGGAGAGCTGGAAAGAGCAATTTCGCAGAGATGCCTTAATGCTGCCATGAGGTCTGTGTTCCATATTCGAAATAGAATAAAAGAAGCCTTGGCCGGAGGCACGAGCAGGCTCGTCCCAGACGGGATGTGCACCTGCAACTGACGAGCTAGAGGAAAACCATGTGGTACCCACAATTCTTTCGGGATTGGCCAGTTCTCATCCAGCTTGCTCCAAGCAGGTGCTGAAAGGTTTGCGCACCTTTTCTCAACACGCAAAGCACAAGTGTGTGCAAACAGTGCTTCGTTCCGTGTTTCTCAAGCTGATATGGAATGACAGCCCTGCAGACTGCACAGGAAGGGAGTTGCTCACAGGGTAAAGGGGATGTGTACCTGACAGGCTAGATGAAGAAAATTTCCTATGCAGTTGTCCTTCAGTGTACTGGGAACAGGAGCGAGGTCGGGCCAGCACATAGTGTCTTTGGTCCCAGATATTGTCTGGCACTGTGGTGCATCGGCACCCTTAAAACCCTTTGCTAGCACAGAGCCTCATACAGAGGAGAGCAGGAGAAACCAGGTGGACACACATCCCAAAGAATCCCTGCAGACTTCCGATACCAAGCCCAGCGGAGACGGATGGGTCTGCAAGCGTTTCACCCAAGAGGGTTCCTTCAACACTGGAGGTTATAACGAGGGCAGTGTCCCATGCGGTCAAGAGTGCTGTGAGTGAAAACCTATCATCATTTTACACGCTTCTTGCAATTGCAGCGTAGCAAAGGGTGCTCAGGTGGACGGGACGAGAAAGGCTTCCCAAAACAAGTTGCAGGGTGCTGCTCCTACATGGAATTCCGGGGTTTGTGTATTGCTGTGTGCGAGAAAGAAATCCTGGGTTGGTGTTTGTTCCTTGACTGCAGAAAGTCCTTGGAGTGAGGCTTAAGGTGACCTGTGTTCACACAGATCACTTCCGATCACACGAGGGAACGCTACAAACACTTCTTGCCACTGTGGCCTCAAGCCCACTGCAAAGGAGGCCTTTCCCCTGGTACGGGAGACGAGTTGCTCCCCTGCTCAGAAAGGCTCATGACTGAGGTTGGCTGGGCGGATGCATGGTATACCATGTGGCTTTCCCTGAAGGAACCACATACTCCTTGGTTCGAGAACATAGCGTCATCTATGCGAGACCTGTGGTACCCGACTTGCACAGGGGTTCAAATAACGCGCTCTAAGGGCTTGGCTCTGAAGCCCACACGGTGCAAACTCTTTTAAAGGCACTTGGCCATGTGCTGGTGGCGTACCTCTGCAAAGTATGGCAATGTCTCTCTGTAGGAGGTCGTCCCACGGGAAACAGAAGTTACGTTCACACGTTTGCCCCTGAGCCTAATGGCAGAGGTAAAAGATTTGTCATTTCAGAGGCTTCTCCACGGAGTTTCTGTAGAGGTGTCTCCCTCTGACTTGTAGCTCCACAGAAGCACGGTCCTCAGGCCAAGGGCAGCTTGTGCTTTCTCCTCCCTCACACCATGAAGAATTTCCTAAGGAACGGGATCCCTTTGACGTCAGCTCTCGGAACCAAGGTTTCCCCACAGTGCTCCTTTAGTGACCAGATGCTGTCCCTCTCGTGGGACACTTGAAGCGATTCCTTTCGAAACTTCCATACACAGACACTCTATCTCTTTGGTCTTTAGAAGCTGAGAGAAGCTAGCAAAGTGGGCTCAAGTCCCAGGGGCGGAACGAGGCTCATGCCTCTCCACAGAGGGCATGTAGGAACGTGTTGCTCCGAGAAGGAATGCAGAAGTCCGTTATGGGCTAGAGGATAGAAACGTGATGCACACTAATAAGAATGCCTGCAGTGGTCCCATACTGAATGTGTCATCCACCAGGTGGTTTCAGCTACATAACCGAACCGCACGTATCGGTAACGGGCATGTGGCCCTGCGTCTGGCAGGCTGTGTGAAGCCACGTGTCTGGCAAAACCTTACTGGTGGCCTGGTAAATATATCGCCCTTATGGGAAATGGTTATGTGCCCTTCTAGCTAGGTGAAAGTTGTGTGACGCCCCTTGCCCTTTCTGGGTGCGGAGTTTTGCCACGGAGTTCAAGACCAGGAGCCAATTATTTTGGAGACGTGGAAATAGCGCTTTCGCAGAGCTGCCTTCATGCTGCCCCGATCTCTGTGTTCCGTATTCGAAACGGAGTAAAGAAGCCATGGGCGGAAAGCACGGCCAGGCTGGCCCCACGCGGGATGTGCACGTGCAACTGACGAGCTAGAGGAGAGCAATGTGATACCCACAACTCTTTGGGAGCGGCCAGCTCTCATCCAGCTTCTTCCAAGCAGGTTCTGAAAGGTTTGCGCCCCTTTTCTCAACTCACCAACCACGATGTCGTTCTCACAGTGCTACGCTCTGCGTTTCTCAAGGTGATTTGGAATGAGAGCCTTTCAGACTGCAGAGGAAGGGAGTTTCTAACAGGGGAAATGAGATGTGTAACTGACAGGCTAGATGAAGGAAATTTCCTATGCAGTTGTCATTCAGTGTGCTGGGAACAAGACCCAGGTCGGTAGAGCCTCTGGTGTCTTTGTTCCCAGACATCATCTGGCACTGTGGTGCACCAGATCCCTTAAAACGCTTGGCTAACATAGAGTCATATAAAAAGAATAGCAGTAGCCATCAGGTGGACGCACATCACAAGGAAGATTTTCAGATTTCCAGTACCAGCCCTGTGGAGTCGGACGCGTCTGCAAGCGTTTCACCCGAGAGAGTTCCTGCAACACCAGCGGTCATTCCAAGTGCAGGGACGCCTGCGGTGAAGATTGCTGTGAGTGAGAAGCGTATCATTTGTACATGATTCGTGGAAGTGGATGTGGCAAAGGGTGCTCAGGTGGACGGGACGGGGAAGCTTTCCCTCAACAAGTTGAAGGGTGCTGCTCCTACATGGAATTCGGGGATCTTGGAGAGCTGGAAAGAGCAATTTCGCAGAGATGCCTTAATGCTGCCATGAGGTCTGTGTTCCATATTCGAAATAGAATAAAAGAAGCCTTGGCCGGAGGCACGAGCAGGCTCGTCCCAGACGGGATGTGCACCTGCAACTGACGAGCTAGAGGAAAACCATGTGGTACCCACAATTCTTTCGGGATTGGCCAGTTCTCATCCAGCTTGCTCCAAGCAGGTGCTGAAAGGTTTGCGCACCTTTTCTCAACACGCAAAGCACAAGTGTGTGCAAACAGTGCTTCGTTCCGTGTTTCTCAAGCTGATATGGAATGACAGCCCTGCAGACTGCACAGGAAGGGAGTTGCTCACAGGGTAAAGGGGATGTGTACCTGACAGGCTAGATGAAGAAAATTTCCTATGCAGTTGTCCTTCAGTGTACTGGGAACAGGAGCGAGGTCGGGCCAGCACATAGTGTCTTTGGTCCCAGATATTGTCTGGCACTGTGGTGCATCGGCACCCTTAAAACCCTTTGCTAGCACAGAGCCTCATACAGAGGAGAGCAGGAGAAACCAGGTGGACACACATCCCAAAGAATCCCTGCAGACTTCCGATACCAAGCCCAGCGGAGACGGATGGGTCTGCAAGCGTTTCACCCAAGAGGGTTCCTTCAACACTGGAGGTTATAACGAGGGCAGTGTCCCATGCGGTCAAGAGTGCTGTGAGTGAAAACCTATCATCATTTTACACGCTTCTTGCAATTGCAGCGTAGCAAAGGGTGCTCAGGTGGACGGGACGAGAAAGGCTTCCCAAAACAAGTTGCAGGGTGCTGCTCCTACATGGAATTCCGGGGTTTGTGTATTGCTGTGTGCGAGAAAGAAATCCTGGGTTGGTGTTTGTTCCTTGACTGCAGAAAGTCCTTGGAGTGAGGCTTAAGGTGACCTGTGTTCACACAGATCACTTCCGATCACACGAGGGAACGCTACAAACACTTCTTGCCACTGTGGCCTCAAGCCCACTGCAAAGGAGGCCTTTCCCCTGGTACGGGAGACGAGTTGCTCCCCTGCTCAGAAAGGCTCATGACTGAGGTTGGCTGGGCGGATGCATGGTATACCATGTGGCTTTCCCTGAAGGAACCACATACTCCTTGGTTCGAGAACATAGCGTCATCTATGCGAGACCTGTGGTACCCGACTTGCACAGGGGTTCAAATAACGCGCTCTAAGGGCTTGGCTCTGAAGCCCACACGGTGCAAACTCTTTTAAAGGCACTTGGCCATGTGCTGGTGGCGTACCTCTGCAAAGTATGGCAATGTCTCTCTGTAGGAGGTCGTCCCACGGGAAACAGAAGTTACGTTCACACGTTTGCCCCTGAGCCTAATGGCAGAGGTAAAAGATTTGTCATTTCAGAGGCTTCTCCACGGAGTTTCTGTAGAGGTGTCTCCCTCTGACTTGTAGCTCCACAGAAGCACGGTCCTCAGGCCAAGGGCAGCTTGTGCTTTCTCCTCCCTCACACCATGAAGAATTTCCTAAGGAACGGGATCCCTTTGACGTCAGCTCTCGGAACCAAGGTTTCCCCACAGTGCT
Organism: Balaenoptera ricei; assembly: GCF_028023285.1. Classification (NCBI taxonomy): domain Eukaryota; kingdom Metazoa; phylum Chordata; class Mammalia; order Artiodactyla; family Balaenopteridae; genus Balaenoptera; species Balaenoptera ricei. The sequence goes on from NC_082660.1 coordinate 53,234,539, forward strand.
CCTTTAGTGACCAGATGCTGTCCCTCTCGTGGGACACTTGAAGCGATTCCTTTCGAAACTTCCAGACACAGACACTCTATCTCTTTGGTCTTGAGAAGCTGAGAGAAGCTAACAAAGTGGGCTCAAGTCCCAGGGGCGGAACGAGGCTCATGCCTCTCCACAGAGGGCATGTAGGAACGTGTTGCTCCGAGAAGGCATGCAGAAGTCCGTTATGGGCTAGAGGATAGAAACGTGATGCACACTAATAAGAATGCCTGCAGTGGTCCCATACTGAATGTGTCATCCACCAGGTGGTTTCAGCTACATAACCGAACCGCACGTATCGGTAACGGGCATGTGGCCCTGCGCCTGGCAGGCTGTGTGAAGCCACGTGTCTGGCAAAACCTTACTGGTGGCCTGGTAAATATATCGCCCTTATGGGAAATGGTTATGTGCCCTTCTAGCTAGGTGAAAGTTGTGTGACGCCCCTTGCCCTTTCTGGGTGTGGAGTTTTGCCACGGAGTTCAAGACCAGGAGCCAATTATTTTGGAGACGTGGAAATAGCGCTTTCGCAGAGCTGCCTTCATGCTGCCCCGATCTCTGTGTTCCGTATTCGAAACGGAGTAAAGAAGCCATGGGCGGAAAGCACGGCCAGGCTGGCCCCACGCGGGATGTGCACGTGCAACTGACGAGCTAGAGGAGAGCAATGTGATACCCACAACTCTTTGGGAGCGGCCAGCTCTCATCCAGCTTCTTCCAAGCAGGTTCTGAAAGGTTTGCGCCCCTTTTCTCAACTCACCAACCACGATGTCGTTCTCACAGTGCTACGCTCTGCGTTTCTCAAGGTGATTTGGAATGAGAGCCTTTCAGACTGCAGAGGAAGGGAGTTTCTAACAGGGGAAATGAGATGTGTAACTGACAGGCTAGATGAAGGAAATTTCCTATGCAGTTGTCATTCAGTGTGCTGGGAACAAGACCCAGGTCGGTAGAGCCTCTGGTGTCTTTGTTCCCAGACATCATCTGGCACTGTGGTGCACCAGATCCCTTAAAACGCTTGGCTAACATAGAGTCATATAAAAAGAATAGCAGTAGCCATCAGGTGGACGCACATCACAAGGAAGATTTTCAGATTTCCAGTACCAGCCCTGTGGAGTCGGACGCGTCTGCAAGCGTTTCACCCGAGAGAGTTCCTGCAACACCAGCGGTCATTCCAAGTGCAGGGACGCCTGCGGTGAAGATTGCTGTGAGTGAGAAGCGTATCATTTGTACATGATTCGTGGAAGTGGATGTGGCAAAGGGTGCTCAGGTGGACGGGACGGGGAAGCTTTCCCTCAACAAGTTGAAGGGTGCTGCTCCTACATGGAATTCGGGGATCTTGGAGAGCTGGAAAGAGCAATTTCGCAGAGATGCCTTAATGCTGCCATGAGGTCTGTGTTCCATATTCGAAATAGAATAAAAGAAGCCTTGGCCGGAGGCACGAGCAGGCTCGTCCCAGACGGGATGTGCACCTGCAACTGACGAGCTAGAGGAAAACCATGTGGTACCCACAATTCTTTCGGGATTGGCCAGTTCTCATCCAGCTTGCTCCAAGCAGGTGCTGAAAGGTTTGCGCACCTTTTCTCAACACGCAAAGCACAAGTGTGTGCAAACAGTGCTTCGTTCCGTGTTTCTCAAGCTGATATGGAATGACAGCCCTGCAGACTGCACAGGAAGGGAGTTGCTCACAGGGTAAAGGGGATGTGTACCTGACAGGCTAGATGAAGAAAATTTCCTATGCAGTTGTCCTTCAGTGTACTGGGAACAGGAGCGAGGTCGGGCCAGCACATAGTGTCTTTGGTCCCAGATATTGTCTGGCACTGTGGTGCATCGGCACCCTTAAAACCCTTTGCTAGCACAGAGCCTCATACAGAGGAGAGCAGGAGAAACCAGGTGGACACACATCCCAAAGAATCCCTGCAGACTTCCGATACCAAGCCCAGCGGAGACGGATGGGTCTGCAAGCGTTTCACCCAAGAGGGTTCCTTCAACACTGGAGGTTATAACGAGGGCAGTGTCCCATGCGGTCAAGAGTGCTGTGAGTGAAAACCTATCATCATTTTACACGCTTCTTGCAATTGCAGCGTAGCAAAGGGTGCTCAGGTGGACGGGACGAGAAAGGCTTCCCAAAACAAGTTGCAGGGTGCTGCTCCTACATGGAATTCCGGGGTTTGTGTATTGCTGTGTGCGAGAAAGAAATCCTGGGTTGGTGTTTGTTCCTTGACTGCAGAAAGTCCTTGGAGTGAGGCTTAAGGTGACCTGTGTTCACACAGATCACTTCCGATCACACGAGGGAACGCTACAAACACTTCTTGCCACTGTGGCCTCAAGCCCACTGCAAAGGAGGCCTTTCCCCTGGTACGGGAGACGAGTTGCTCCCCTGCTCAGAAAGGCTCATGACTGAGGTTGGCTGGGCGGATGCATGGTATACCATGTGGCTTTCCCTGAAGGAACCACATACTCCTTGGTTCGAGAACATAGCGTCATCTATGCGAGACCTGTGGTACCCGACTTGCACAGGGGTTCAAATAACGCGCTCTAAGGGCTTGGCTCTGAAGCCCACACGGTGCAAACTCTTTTAAAGGCACTTGGCCATGTGCTGGTGGCGTACCTCTGCAAAGTATGGCAATGTCTCTCTGTAGGAGGTCGTCCCACGGGAAACAGAAGTTACGTTCACACGTTTGCCCCTGAGCCTAATGGCAGAGGTAAAAGATTTGTCATTTCAGAGGCTTCTCCACGGAGTTTCTGTAGAGGTGTCTCCCTCTGACTTGTAGCTCCACAGAAGCACGGTCCTCAGGCCAAGGGCAGCTTGTGCTTTCTCCTCCCTCACACCATGAAGAATTTCCTAAGGAACGGGATCCCTTTGACGTCAGCTCTCGGAACCAAGGTTTCCCCACAGTGCTCCTTTAGTGACCAGATGCTGTCCCTCTCGTGGGACACTTGAAGCGATTCCTTTCGAAACTTCCAGACACAGACACTCTATCTCTTTGGTCTTGAGAAGCTGAGAGAAGCTAACAAAGTGGGCTCAAGTCCCAGGGGCGGAACGAGGCTCATGCCTCTCCACAGAGGGCATGTAGGAACGTGTTGCTCCGAGAAGGCATGCAGAAGTCCGTTATGGGCTAGAGGATAGAAACGTGATGCACACTAATAAGAATGCCTGCAGTGGTCCCATACTGAATGTGTCATCCACCAGGTGGTTTCAGCTACATAACCGAACCGCACGTATCGGTAACGGGCATGTGGCCCTGCGCCTGGCAGGCTGTGTGAAGCCACGTGTCTGGCAAAACCTTACTGGTGGCCTGGTAAATATATCGCCCTTATGGGAAATGGTTATGTGCCCTTCTAGCTAGGTGAAAGTTGTGTGACGCCCCTTGCCCTTTCTGGGTGTGGAGTTTTGCCACGGAGTTCAAGACCAGGAGCCAATTATTTTGGAGACGTTGAAATAGCGCTTTCGCAGAGCTGCCTTCATGCTGCCCCGATCTCTGTGTTCCGTATTCGAAACGGAGTAAAGAAGCCATGGGCGGAAAGCACGGCCAGGCTGGCCCCACGCGGGATGTGCACGTGCAACTGACGAGCTAGAGGAGAGCAATGTGATACCCACAACTCTTTGGGAGCGGCCAGCTCTCATCCAGCTTCTTCCAAGCAGGTTCTGAAAGGTTTGCGCCCCTTTTCTCAACTCACCAACCACGATGTCGTTCTCACAGTGCTACGCTCTGCGTTTCTCAAGGTGATTTGGAATGAGAGCCTTTCAGACTGCAGAGGAAGGGAGTTTCTAACAGGGGAAATGAGATGTGTAACTGACAGGCTAGATGAAGGAAATTTCCTATGCAGTTGTCATTCAGTGTGCTGGGAACAAGACCCAGGTCGGTAGAGCCTCTGGTGTCTTTGTTCCCAGACATCATCTGGCACTGTGGTGCACCAGATCCCTTAAAACGCTTGGCTAACATAGAGTCATATAAAAAGAATAGCAGTAGCCATCAGGTGGACGCACATCACAAGGAAGATTTTCAGATTTCCAGTACCAGCCCTGTGGAGTCGGACGCGTCTGCAAGCGTTTCACCCGAGAGAGTTCCTGCAACACCAGCGGTCATTCCAAGTGCAGGGACGCCTGCGGTGAAGATTGCTGTGAGTGAGAAGCGTATCATTTGTACATGATTCGTGGAAGTGGATGTGGCAAAGGGTGCTCAGGTGGACGGGACGGGGAAGCTTTCCCTAAACAAGTTGAAGGGTGCTGCTCCTACATGGAATTCGGGGATCTTGGAGAGCTGGAAAGAGCAATTTCGCAGAGATGCCTTAATGCTGCCATGAGGTCTGTGTTCCATATTCGAAATAGAATAAAAGAAGCCTTGGCCGGAGGCACGAGCAGGCTCGTCCCAGACGGGATGTGCACCTGCAACTGACGAGCTAGAGGAAAACCATGGGGTACCCACAATTCTTTCGGGATTGGCCAGTTCTCATCCAGCTTGCTCCAAGCAGGTGCTGAAAGGTTTGCGCACCTTTTCTCAACACGCAAAGCACAAGTGTGTGCAAACAGTGCTTCGTTCCGTGTTTCTCAAGCTGATATGGAGTGACAGCCCTGCAGACTGCACAGGAAGGGAGTTGCTCACAGGGTAAAGGGGATGTGTACCTGACAGGCTAGATGAAGAAAATTTCCTATGCAGTTGTCCTTCAGTGTACTGGGAACAGGAGCGAGGTCGGGCCAGCACATAGTGTCTTTGGTCCCAGATATTGTCTGGCACTGTGGTGCATCGGCACCCTTAAAACCCTTTGCTAGCACAGAGCCTCATACAGAGGAGAGCAGGAGAAACCAGGTGGACACACATCCCAAAGAATCCCTGCAGACTTCCGATGCCAAGCCCAGCGGAGACGGATGGGTCTGCAAGCGTTTCACCCAAGAGGGTTCCTTCAACACTGGAGGTTATAACGAGGGCAGTGTCCCATGCGGTGAAGAGTGCTGTGAGTGAAAACCTATCATCATTTTACACGCTTCTTGCAATTGCAGCGTAGCAAAGGGTGCTCAGGTGGACGGGACGAGAAAGGCTTCCCAAAACAAGTTGCAGGGTGCTGCTCCTACATGGAATTCCGGGGTTTGTGTATTGCCGTGTGCGAGAAAGAAATCCTGGGTTGGTGTTTGTTCCTTGACTGCAGAAAGTCCTTGGAGTGAGGCTTAAGGTGACCTGTGTTCACACAGATCACTTCCGATCACACGAGGGAACGCTACAAACACTTCTTGCCACTGTGGCCTCAAGCCCACTGCAAAGGAGGCCTTTCCCCTGGTACGGGAGACGAGTTGCTCCCCTGCTCAGAAAGGCTCATGACTGAGGTTGGCTGGGCGGATGCATGGTATACCATGTGGCTTTCCCTGAAGGAACCACATACTCCTTGGTTCGAGAACATAGCGTCATCTATGCGAGACCTGTGGTACCCGACTTGCACAGGGGTTCAAATAACGCGCTCTAAGGGCTTGGCTCTGAAGCCCACACGGTGCAAACTCTTTTAAAGGCACTTGGCCATGTGCTGGTGGCGTACCTCTGCAAAGTATGGCAATGTCTCTCTGTAGGAGGTCGTCCCACGGGAAACAGAAGTTACGTTCACACGTTTGCCCCTGAGCCTAATGGCAGAGGTAAAAGATTTGTCATTTCAGAGGCTTCTCCACGGAGTTTCTGTAGAGGTGTCTCCCTCTGACTTGTAGCTCCACAGAAGCACGGTCCTCAGGCCAAGGGCAGCTTGTGCTTTCTCCTCCCTCACACCATGAAGAATTTCCTAAGGAACGGGATCCCTTTGACGTCAGCTCTCGGAACCAAGGTTTCCCCACAGTGCTCCTTTAGTGACCAGATGCTGTCCCTCTCGTGGGACACTTGAAGCGATTCCTTTCGAAACTTCCATACACAGACACTCTATCTCTTTGGTCTTTAGAAGCTGAGAGAAGCTAGCAAAGTGGGCTCAAGTCCCAGGGGCGGAACGAGGCTCATGCCTCTCCACAGAGGGCATGTAGGAACGTGTTGCTCCGAGAAGGAATGCAGAAGTCCGTTATGGGCTAGAGGATAGAAACGTGATGCACACTAATAAGAATGCCTGCAGTGGTCCCATACTGAATGTGTCATCCACCAGGTGGTTTCAGCTACATAACCGAACCGCACGTATCGGTAACGGGCATGTGGCCCTGCGTCTGGCAGGCTGTGTGAAGCCACGTGTCTGGCAAAACCTTACTGGTGGCCTGGTAAATATATCGCCCTTATGGGAAATGGTTATGTGCCCTTCTAGCTAGGTGAAAGTTGTGTGACGCCCCTTGCCCTTTCTGGGTGCGGAGTTTTGCCACGGAGTTCAAGACCAGGAGCCAATTATTTTGGAGACGTGGAAATAGCGCTTTCGCAGAGCTGCCTTCATGCTGCCCCGATCTCTGTGTTCCGTATTCGAAACGGAGTAAAGAAGCCATGGGCGGAAAGCACGGCCAGGCTGGCCCCACGCGGGATGTGCACGTGCAACTGACGAGCTAGAGGAGAGCAATGTGATACCCACAACTCTTTGGGAGCGGCCAGCTCTCATCCAGCTTCTTCCAAGCAGGTTCTGAAAGGTTTGCGCCCCTTTTCTCAACTCACCAACCACGATGTCGTTCTCACAGTGCTACGCTCTGCGTTTCTCAAGGTGATTTGGAATGAGAGCCTTTCAGACTGCAGAGGAAGGGAGTTTCTAACAGGGGAAATGAGATGTGTAACTGACAGGCTAGATGAAGGAAATTTCCTATGCAGTTGTCATTCAGTGTGCTGGGAACAAGACCCAGGTCGGTAGAGCCTCTGGTGTCTTTGTTCCCAGACATCATCTGGCACTGTGGTGCACCAGATCCCTTAAAACGCTTGGCTAACATAGAGTCATATAAAAAGAATAGCAGTAGCCATCAGGTGGACGCACATCACAAGGAAGATTTTCAGATTTCCAGTACCAGCCCTGTGGAGTCGGACGCGTCTGCAAGCGTTTCACCCGAGAGAGTTCCTGCAACACCAGCGGTCATTCCAAGTGCAGGGACGCCTGCGGTGAAGATTGCTGTGAGTGAGAAGCGTATCATTTGTACATGATTCGTGGAAGTGGATGTGGCAAAGGGTGCTCAGGTGGACGGGACGGGGAAGCTTTCCCTCAACAAGTTGAAGGGTGCTGCTCCTACATGGAATTCGGGGATCTTGGAGAGCTGGAAAGAGCAATTTCGCAGAGATGCCTTAATGCTGCCATGAGGTCTGTGTTCCATATTCGAAATAGAATAAAAGAAGCCTTGGCCGGAGGCACGAGCAGGCTCGTCCCAGACGGGATGTGCACCTGCAACTGACGAGCTAGAGGAAAACCATGTGGTACCCACAATTCTTTCGGGATTGGCCAGTTCTCATCCAGCTTGCTCCAAGCAGGTGCTGAAAGGTTTGCGCACCTTTTCTCAACACGCAAAGCACAAGTGTGTGCAAACAGTGCTTCGTTCCGTGTTTCTCAAGCTGATATGGAATGACAGCCCTGCAGACTGCACAGGAAGGGAGTTGCTCACAGGGTAAAGGGGATGTGTACCTGACAGGCTAGATGAAGAAAATTTCCTATGCAGTTGTCCTTCAGTGTACTGGGAACAGGAGCGAGGTCGGGCCAGCACATAGTGTCTTTGGTCCCAGATATTGTCTGGCACTGTGGTGCATCGGCACCCTTAAAACCCTTTGCTAGCACAGAGCCTCATACAGAGGAGAGCAGGAGAAACCAGGTGGACACACATCCCAAAGAATCCCTGCAGACTTCCGATGCCAAGCCCAGCGGAGACGGATGGGTCTGCAAGCGTTTCACCCAAGAGGGTTCCTTCAACACTGGAGGTTATAACGAGGGCAGTGTCCCATGCGGTGAAGAGTGCTGTGAGTGAAAACCTATCATCATTTTACACGCTTCTTGCAATTGCAGCGTAGCAAAGGGTGCTCAGGTGGACGGGACGAGAAAGGCTTCCCAAAACAAGTTGCAGGGTGCTGCTCCTACATGGAATTCCGGGGTTTGTGTATTGCCGTGTGCGAGAAAGAAATCCTGGGTTGGTGTTTGTTCCTTGACTGCAGAAAGTCCTTGGAGTGAGGCTTAAGGTGACCTGTGTTCACACAGATCACTTCCGATCACACGAGGGAACGCTACAAACACTTCTTGCCACTGTGGCCTCAAGCCCACTGCAAAGGAGGCCTTTCCCCTGGTACGGGAGACGAGTTGCTCCCCTGCTCAGAAAGGCTCATGACTGAGGTTGGCTGGGCGGATGCATGGTATACCATGTGGCTTTCCCTGAAGGAACCACATACTCCTTGGTTCGAGAACATAGCGTCATCTATGCGAGACCTGTGGTACCCGACTTGCACAGGGGTTCAAATAACGCGCTCTAAGGGCTTGGCTCTGAAGCCCACACGGTGCAAACTCTTTTAAAGGCACTTGGCCATGTGCTGGTGGCGTACCTCTGCAAAGTATGGCAATGTCTCTCTGTAGGAGGTCGTCCCACGGGAAACAGAAGTTACGTTCACACGTTTGCCCCTGAGCCTAATGGCAGAGGTAAAAGATTTGTCATTTCAGAGGCTTCTCCACGGAGTTTCTGTAGAGGTGTCTCCCTCTGACTTGTAGCTCCACAGAAGCACGGTCCTCAGGCCAAGGGCAGCTTGTGCTTTCTCCTCCCTCACACCATGAAGAATTTCCTAAGGAACGGGATCCCTTTGACGTCAGCTCTCGGAACCAAGGTTTCCCCACAGTGCTCCTTTAGTGACCAGATGCTGTCCCTCTCGTGGGACACTTGAAGCGATTCCTTTCGAAACTTCCATACACAGACACTCTATCTCTTTGGTCTTTAGAAGCTGAGAGAAGCTAGCAAAGTGGGCTCAAGTCCCAGGGGCGGAACGAGGCTCATGCCTCTCCACAGAGGGCATGTAGGAACGTGTTGCTCCGAGAAGGAATGCAGAAGTCCGTTATGGGCTAGAGGATAGAAACGTGATGCACACTAATAAGAATGCCTGCAGTGGTCCCATACTGAATGTGTCATCCACCAGGTGGTTTCAGCTACATAACCGAACCGCACGTATCGGTAACGGGCATGTGGCCCTGCGTCTGGCAGGCTGTGTGAAGCCACGTGTCTGGCAAAACCTTACTGGTGGCCTGGTAAATATATCGCCCTTATGGGAAATGGTTATGTGCCCTTCTAGCTAGGTGAAAGTTGTGTGACGCCCCTTGCCCTTTCTGGGTGCGGAGTTTTGCCACGGAGTTCAAGACCAGGAGCCAATTATTTTGGAGACGTGGAAATAGCGCTTTCGCAGAGCTGCCTTCATGCTGCCCCGATCTCTGTGTTCCGTATTCGAAACGGAGTAAAGAAGCCATGGGCGGAAAGCACGGCCAGGCTGGCCCCACGCGGGATGTGCACGTGCAACTGACGAGCTAGAGGAGAGCAATGTGATACCCACAACTCTTTGGGAGCGGCCAGCTCTCATCCAGCTTCTTCCAAGCAGGTTCTGAAAGGTTTGCGCCCCTTTTCTCAACTCACCAACCACGATGTCGTTCTCACAGTGCTACGCTCTGCGTTTCTCAAGGTGATTTGGAATGAGAGCCTTTCAGACTGCAGAGGAAGGGAGTTTCTAACAGGGGAAATGAGATGTGTAACTGACAGGCTAGATGAAGGAAATTTCCTATGCAGTTGTCATTCAGTGTGCTGGGAACAAGACCCAGGTCGGTAGAGCCTCTGGTGTCTTTGTTCCCAGACATCATCTGGCACTGTGGTGCACCAGATCCCTTAAAACGCTTGGCTAACATAGAGTCATATAAAAAGAATAGCAGTAGCCATCAGGTGGACGCACATCACAAGGAAGATTTTCAGATTTCCAGTACCAGCCCTGTGGAGTCGGACGCGTCTGCAAGCGTTTCACCCGAGAGAGTTCCTGCAACACCAGCGGTCATTCCAAGTGCAGGGACGCCTGCGGTGAAGATTGCTGTGAGTGAGAAGCGTATCATTTGTACATGATTCGTGGAAGTGGATGTGGCAAAGGGTGCTCAGGTGGACGGGACGGGGAAGCTTTCCCTCAACAAGTTGAAGGGTGCTGCTCCTACATGGAATTCGGGGATCTTGGAGAGCTGGAAAGAGCAATTTCGCAGAGATGCCTTAATGCTGCCATGAGGTCTGTGTTCCATATTCGAAATAGAATAAAAGAAGCCTTGGCCGGAGGCACGAGCAGGCTCGTCCCAGACGGGATGTGCACCTGCAACTGACGAGCTAGAGGAAAACCATGTGGTACCCACAATTCTTTCGGGATTGGCCAGTTCTCATCCAGCTTGCTCCAAGCAGGTGCTGAAAGGTTTGCGCACCTTTTCTCAACACGCAAAGCACAAGTGTGTGCAAACAGTGCTTCGTTCCGTGTTTCTCAAGCTGATATGGAATGACAGCCCTGCAGACTGCACAGGAAGGGAGTTGCTCACAGGGTAAAGGGGATGTGTACCTGACAGGCTAGATGAAGAAAATTTCCTATGCAGTTGTCCTTCAGTGTACTGGGAACAGGAGCGAGGTCGGGCCAGCACATAGTGTCTTTGGTCCCAGATATTGTCTGGCACTGTGGTGCATCGGCACCCTTAAAACCCTTTGCTAGCACAGAGCCTCATACAGAGGAGAGCAGGAGAAACCAGGTGGACACACATCCCAAAGAATCCCTGCAGACTTCCGATGCCAAGCCCAGCGGAGACGGATGGGTCTGCAAGCGTTTCACCCAAGAGGGTTCCTTCAACACTGGAGGTTATAACGAGGGCAGTGTCCCATGCGGTGAAGAGTGCTGTGAGTGAAAACCTATCATCATTTTACACGCTTCTTGCAATTGCAGCGTAGCAAAGGGTGCTCAGGTGGACGGGACGAGAAAGGCTTCCCAAAACAAGTTGCAGGGTGCTGCTCCTACATGGAATTCCGGGGTTTGTGTATTGCCGTGTGCGAGAAAGAAATCCTGGGTTGGTGTTTGTTCCTTGACTGCAGAAAGTCCTTGGAGTGAGGCTTAAGGTGACCTGTGTTCACACAGATCACTTCCGATCACACGAGGGAACGCTACAAACACTTCTTGCCACTGTGGCCTCAAGCCCACTGCAAAGGAGGCCTTTCCCCTGGTACGGGAGACGAGTTGCTCCCCTGCTCAGAAAGGCTCATGACTGAGGTTGGCTGGGCGGATGCATGGTATACCATGTGGCTTTCCCTGAAGGAACCACATACTCCTTGGTTCGAGAACATAGCGTCATCTATGCGAGACCTGTGGTACCCGACTTGCACAGGGGTTCAAATAACGCGCTCTAAGGGCTTGGCTCTGAAGCCCACACGGTGCAAACTCTTTTAAAGGCACTTGGCCATGTGCTGGTGGCGTACCTCTGCAAAGTATGGCAATGTCTCTCTGTAGGAGGTCGTCCCACGGGAAACAGAAGTTACGTTCACACGTTTGCCCCTGAGCCTAATGGCAGAGGTAAAAGATTTGTCATTTCAGAGGCTTCTCCACGGAGTTTCTGTAGAGGTGTCTCCCTCTGACTTGTAGCTCCACAGAAGCACGGTCCTCAGGCCAAGGGCAGCTTGTGCTTTCTCCTCCCTCACACCATGAAGAATTTCCTAAGGAACGGGATCCCTTTGACGTCAGCTCTCGGAACCAAGGTTTCCCCACAGTGCTCCTTTAGTGACCAGATGCTGTCCCTCTCGTGGGACACTTGAAGCGATTCCTTTCGAAACTTCCATACACAGACACTCTATCTCTTTGGTCTTTAGAAGCTGAGAGAAGCTAGCAAAGTGGGCTCAAGTCCCAGGGGCGGAACGAGGCTCATGCCTCTCCACAGAGGGCATGTAGGAACGTGTTGCTCCGAGAAGGAATGCAGAAGTCCGTTATGGGCTAGAGGATAGAAACGTGATGCACACTAATAAGAATGCCTGCAGTGGTCCCATACTGAATGTGTCATCCACCAGGTGGTTTCAGCTACATAACCGAACCGCACGTATCGGTAACGGGCATGTGGCCCTGCGTCTGGCAGGCTGTGTGAAGCCACGTGTCTGGCAAAACCTTACTGGTGGCCTGGTAAATATATCGCCCTTATGGGAAATGGTTATGTGCCCTTCTAGCTAGGTGAAAGTTGTGTGACGCCCCTTGCCCTTTCTGGGTGCGGAGTTTTGCCACGGAGTTCAAGACCAGGAGCCAATTATTTTGGAGACGTGGAAATAGCGCTTTCGCAGAGCTGCCTTCATGCTGCCCCGATCTCTGTGTTCCGTATTCGAAACGGAGTAAAGAAGCCATGGGCGGAAAGCACGGCCAGGCTGGCCCCACGCGGGATGTGCACGTGCAACTGACGAGCTAGAGGAGAGCAATGTGATACCCACAACTCTTTGGGAGCGGCCAGCTCTCATCCAGCTTCTTCCAAGCAGGTTCTGAAAGGTTTGCGCCCCTTTTCTCAACTCACCAACCACGATGTCGTTCTCACAGTGCTACGCTCTGCGTTTCTCAAGGTGATTTGGAATGAGAGCCTTTCAGACTGCAGAGGAAGGGAGTTTCTAACAGGGGAAATGAGATGTGTAACTGACAGGCTAGATGAAGGAAATTTCCTATGCAGTTGTCATTCAGTGTGCTGGGAACAAGACCCAGGTCGGTAGAGCCTCTGGTGTCTTTGTTCCCAGACATCATCTGGCACTGTGGTGCACCAGATCCCTTAAAACGCTTGGCTAACATAGAGTCATATAAAAAGAATAGCAGTAGCCATCAGGTGGACGCACATCACAAGGAAGATTTTCAGATTTCCAGTACCAGCCCTGTGGAGTCGGACGCGTCTGCAAGCGTTTCACCCGAGAGAGTTCCTGCAACACCAGCGGTCATTCCAAGTGCAGGGACGCCTGCGGTGAAGATTGCTGTGAGTGAGAAGCGTATCATTTGTACATGATTCGTGGAAGTGGATGTGGCAAAGGGTGCTCAGGTGGACGGGACGGGGAAGCTTTCCCTCAACAAGTTGAAGGGTGCTGCTCCTACATGGAATTCGGGGATCTTGGAGAGCTGGAAAGAGCAATTTCGCAGAGATGCCTTAATGCTGCCATGAGGTCTGTGTTCCATATTCGAAATAGAATAAAAGAAGCCTTGGCCGGAGGCACGAGCAGGCTCGTCCCAGACGGGATGTGCACCTGCAACTGACGAGCTAGAGGAAAACCATGTGGTACCCACAATTCTTTCGGGATTGGCCAGTTCTCATCCAGCTTGCTCCAAGCAGGTGCTGAAAGGTTTGCGCACCTTTTCTCAACACGCAAAGCACAAGTGTGTGCAAACAGTGCTTCGTTCCGTGTTTCTCAAGCTGATATGGAATGACAGCCCTGCAGACTGCACAGGAAGGGAGTTGCTCACAGGGTAAAGGGGATGTGTACCTGACAGGCTAGATGAAGAAAATTTCCTATGCAGTTGTCCTTCAGTGTACTGGGAACAGGAGCGAGGTCGGGCCAGCACATAGTGTCTTTGGTCCCAGATATTGTCTGGCACTGTGGTGCATCGGCACCCTTAAAACCCTTTGCTAGCACAGAGCCTCATACAGAGGAGAGCAGGAGAAACCAGGTGGACACACATCCCAAAGAATCCCTGCAGACTTCCGATGCCAAGCCCAGTGGAGACGGATGGGTCTGCAAGCGTTTCACCCAAGAGGGTTCCTTCAACACTGGAGGTTATAACGAGGGCAGTGTCCCATGCGGTGAAGAGTGCTGTGAGTGAAAACCTATCATCATTTTACACGCTTCTTGCAATTGCAGCGTAGCAAAGGGTGCCCAGGTGGACGGGACGAGAAAGGCTTCCCAAAACAAGTTGCAGGGTGCTGCTCCTACATGGAATTCCGGGGTTTGTGTATTGCCGTGTGCGAGAAAGAAATCCTGGGTTGGTGTTTGTTCCTTGACTGCAGAAAGTCCTTGGAGTGAGGCTTAAGGTGACCTGTGTTCACACAGATCACTTCCGATCACACGAGGGAACGCTACAAACACTTCTTGCCACTGTGGCCTCAAGCCCACTGCAAAGGAGGCCTTTCCCCTGGTACGGGAGACGAGTTGCTCCCCTGCTCAGAAAGGCTCATGACTGAGGTTGGCTGGGCGGATGCATGGTATACCATGTGGCTTTCCCTGAAGGAACCACATACTCCTTGGTTCGAGAACATAGCGTCATCTATGCGAGACCTGTGGTACCCGACTTGCACAGGGGTTCAAATAACGCGCTCTAAGGGCTTGGCTCTGAAGCCCACACGGTGCAAACTCTTTTAAAGGCACTTGGCCATGTGCTGGTGGCGTACCTCTGCAAAGTATGGCAATGTCTCTCTGTAGGAGGTCGTCCCACGGGAAACAGAAGTTACGTTCACACGTTTGCCCCTGAGCCTAATGGCAGAGGTAAAAGATTTGTCATTTCAGAGGCTTCTCCACGGAGTTTCTGTAGAGGTGTCTCCCTCTGACTTGTAGCTCCACAGAAGCACGGTCCTCAGGCCAAGGGCAGCTTGTGCTTTCTCCTCCCTCACACCATGAAGAATTTCCTAAGGAACGGGATCCCTTTGACGTCAGCTCTCGGAACCAAGGTTTCCCCACAGTGCTCCTTTAGTGACCAGATGCTGTCCCTCTCGTGGGACACTTGAAGCGATTCCTTTCGAAACTTCCATACACAGACACTCTATCTCTTTGGTCTTTAGAAGCTGAGCGAAGCTAGCAAAGTGGGCTCAAGTCCCAGGGGCGGAACGAGGCTCATGCCTCTCCACAGAGGGCATGTAGGAACGTGTTGCTCCGAGAAGGAATGCAGAAGTCCGTTATGGGCTAGAGGATAGAAACGTGATGCACACTAATAAGAATGCCTGCAGTGGTCCCATACTGAATGTGTCATCCACCAGGTGGTTTCAGCTACATAACCGAACCGCACGTATCGGTAACGGGCATGTGGCCCTGCGTTTGGCAGGCTGTGTGAAGCCACGTGTCTGGCAAAACCTTACTGGTGGCCTGGTAAATATATCGCCCTTATGGGAAATGGTTATGTGCCCTTCTAGCTAGGTGAAAGTTGTGTTACGCCCCTTGCCCTTTCTGGGTGCGGAGTTTTGCCACGGAGTTCAAGACCAGGAGCCAATTATTTTGGAGACGTGGAAATAGCGCTTTCGCAGAGCTGCCTTCATGCTGCCCCGATCTCTGTGTTCCGTATTCGAAACGGAGTAAAGAAGCCATGGGCGGAAAGCACGGCCAGGCTGGCCCCACGCGGGATGTGCACGTGCAACTGACGAGCTAGAGGAGAGCAATGTGATACGCACAACTCTTTGGGAGCGGCCAGCTCTCATCCAGCTTCTTCCAAGCAGGTTCTGAAAGGTTTGCGCCCCTTTTCTCAACTCACCAACCACGATGTCGTTCTCACAGTGCTACGCTCTGCGTTTCTCAAGGTGATTTGGAATGAGAGCCTTTCAGACTGCAGAGGAAGGGAGTTTCTAACAGGGGAAATGAGATGTGTAACTGACAGGCTAGATGAAGGAAATTTCCTATGCAGTTGTCATTCAGTGTGCTGGGAACAAGACCCAGGTCGGTAGAGCCTCTGGTGTCTTTGTTCCCAGACATCATCTGGCACTGTGGTGCACCAGATCCCTTAAAACGCTTGGCTAACATAGAGTCATATAAAAAGAATAGCAGTAGCCTTCAGGTGGACGCACATCACAAGGAAGATTTTCAGATTTCCAGTACCAGCCCTGTGGAGTCGGACGCGTCTGCAAGCGTTTCACCCGAGAGAGTTCCTGCAACACCAGCGGTCATTCCAAGTGCAGGGACGCCTGCGGTGAAGATTGCTGTGAGTGAGAAGCGTATCATTTGTACATGATTCGTGGAAGTGGATGTGGCAAAGGGTGCTCAGGTGGACGGGACGGGGAAGCTTTCCCTCAACAAGTTGAAGGGTGCTGCTCCTACATGGAATTCGGGGATCTTGGAGAGCTGGAAAGAGCAATTTTGCAGAGATGCCTTAATGCTGCCATGAGGTCTGTGTTCCATATTCGAAATAGAATAAAAGAAGCCTTGGCCGGAGGCACGAGCAGGCTCGTCCCAGACGGGATGTGCACCTGCAACTGACGAGCTAGAGGAAAACCATGTGGTACCCACAATTCTTTCGGGATTGGCCAGTTCTCATCCAGCTTGCTCCAAGCAGGTGCTGAAAGGTTTGCGCACCTTTTCTCAACACGCAAAGCACAAGTGTGTGCAAACAGTGCTTCGTTCCGTGTTTCTCAAGCTGATATGGAATGACAGCCCTGCAGACTGCACAGGAAGGGAGTTGCTCACAGGGTAAAGGGGATGTGTACCTGACAGGCTAGATGAAGAAAATTTCCTATGCAGTTGTCCTTCAGTGTACTGGGAACAGGAGCGAGGTCGGGCCAGCACATAGTGTCTTTGGTCCCAGATATTGTCTGGCACTGTGGTGCATCGGCACCCTTAAAACCCTTTGCTAGCACAGAGCCTCATACAGAGGAGAGCAGGAGAAACCAGGTGGACACACATCCCAAAGAATCCCTGCAGACTTCCGATGCCAAGCCCAGCGGAGACGGATGGGTCTGCAAGCGTTTCACCCAAGAGGGTTCCTTCAACACTGGAGGTTATAACGAGGGCAGTGTCCCATGCGGTGAAGAGTGCTGTGAGTGAAAACCTATCATCATTTTACACGCTTCTTGCAATTGCAGCGTAGCAAAGGGTGCCCAGGTGGACGGGACGAGAAAGGCTTCCCAAAACAAGTTGCAGGGTGCTGCTCCTACATGGAATTCCGGGGTTTGTGTATTGCCGTGTGCGAGAAAGAAATCCTGGGTTGGTGTTTGTTCCTTGACTGCAGAAAGTCCTTGGAGTGAGGCTTAAGGTGACCTGTGTTCACACAGATCACTTCCGATCACACGAGGGAACGCTACAAACACTTCTTGCCACTGTGGCCTCAAGCCCACTGCAAAGGAGGCCTTTCCCCTGGTACGGGAGACGAGTTGCTCCCCTGCTCAGAAAGGCTCATGACTGAGGTTGGCTGGGCGGATGCATGGTATACCATGTGGCTTTCCCTGAAGGAACCACATACTCCTTGGTTCGAGAACATAGCGTCATCTATGCGAGACCTGTGGTACCCGACTTGCACAGGGGTTCAAATAACGCGCTCTAAGGGCTTGGCTCTGAAGCCCACACGGTGCAAACTCTTTTAAAGGCACTTGGCCATGTGCTGGTGGCGTACCTCTGCAAAGTATGGCAATGTCTCTCTGTAGGAGGTCGTCCCACGGGAAACAGAAGTTACGTTCACACGTTTGCCCCTGAGCCTAATGGCAGAGGTAAAAGATTTGTCATTTCAGAGGCTTCTCCACGGAGTTTCTGTAGAGGTGTCTCCCTCTGACTTGTAGCTCCACAGAAGCACGGTCCTCAGGCCAAGGGCAGCTTGTGCTTTCTCCTCCCTCACACCATGAAGAATTTCCTAAGGAACGGGATCCCTTTGACGTCAGCTCTCGGAACCAAGGTTTCCCCACAGTGCTCCTTTAGTGACCAGATGCTGTCCCTCTCGTGGGACACTTGAAGCGATTCCTTTCGAAACTTCCAGACACAGACACTCTATCTCTTTGGTCTTGAGAAGCTGAGAGAAGCTAGCAAAGTGGGCTCAAGTCCCAGGGGCGGAACGAGGCTCATGCCTCTCCACAGAGGGCATGTAGGAACGTGTTGCTCCGAGAAGGAATGCAGAAGTCCGTTATGGGCTAGAGGATAGAAACGTGATGCACACTAATAAGAATGCCTGCAGTGGTCCCATACTGAATGTGTCATCCACCAGGTGGTTTCAGCTACATAACCGAACCGCACGTATCGGTAACGGGCATGTGGCCCTGCGTCTGGCAGGCTGTGTGAAGCCACGTGTCTGGCAAAACCTTACTGGTGGCCTGGTAAATATATCGCCCTTATGGGAAATGGTTATGTGCCCTTCTAGCTAGGTGAAAGTTGTGTGACGCCCCTTGCCCTTTCTGGGTGCGGAGTTTTGCCACGGAGTTCAAGACCAGGAGCCAATTATTTTGGAGACGTGGAAATAGCGCTTTCGCAGAGCTGCCTTCATGCTGCCCCGATCTCTGTGTTCCGTATTCGAAACGGAGTAAAGAAGCCATGGGCGGAAAGCACGGCCAGGCTGGCCCCACACGGGATGTGCACGTGCAACTGACGAGCTAGAGGAGAGCAATGTGATACCCACAACTCTTTGGGAGCGGCCAGCTCTCATCCAGCTTCTTCCAAGCAGGTTCTGAAAGGTTTGCGCCCCTTTTCTCAACTCACCAACCACGATGTCGTTCTCACAGTGCTACGCTCTGCGTTTCTCAAGGTGATTTGGAATGAGAGCCTTTCAGACTGCAGAGGAAGGGAGTTTCTAACAGGGGAAATGAGATGTGTAACTGACAGGCTAGATGAAGGAAATTTCCTATGCAGTTGTCATTCAGTGTGCTGGGAACAAGACCCAGGTCGGTAGAGCCTCTGGTGTCTTTGTTCCCAGACATCATCTGGCACTGTGGTGCACCAGATCCCTTAAAACGCTTGGCTAACATAGAGTCATATAAAAAGAATAGCAGTAGCCATCAGGTGGACGCACATCACAAGGAAGATTTTCAGATTTCCAGTACCAGCCCTGTGGAGTCGGACGCGTCTGCAAGCGTTTCACCCGAGAGAGTTCCTGCAACACCAGCGGTCATTCCAAGTGCAGGGACGCCTGCGGTGAAGATTGCTGTGAGTGAGAAGCGTATCATTTGTACATGATTCGTGGAAGTGGATGTGGCAAAGGGTGCTCAGGTGGACGGGACGGGGAAGCTTTCCCTCAACAAGTTGAAGGGTGCTGCTCCTACATGGAATTCGGGGATCTTGGAGAGCTGGAAAGAGCAATTTCGCAGAGATGCCTTAATGCTGCCATGAGGTCTGTGTTCCATATTCGAAATAGAATAAAAGAAGCCTTGGCCGGAGGCACGAGCAGGCTCGTCCCAGACGGGATGTGCACCTGCAACTGACGAGCTAGAGGAAAACCATGTGGTACCCACAATTCTTTCGGGATTGGCCAGTTCTCATCCAGCTTGCTCCAAGCAGGTGCTGAAAGGTTTGCGCACCTTTTCTCAACACGCAAAGCACAAGTGTGTGCAAACAGTGCTTCGTTCCGTGTTTCTCAAGCTGATATGGAATGACAGCCCTGCAGACTGCACAGGAAGGGAGTTGCTCACAGGGTAAAGGGGATGTGTACCTGACAGGCTAGATGAAGAAAATTTCCTATGCAGTTGTCCTTCAGTGTACTGGGAACAGGAGCGAGGTCGGGCCAGCACATAGTGTCTTTGGTCCCAGATATTGTCTGGCACTGTGGTGCATCGGCACCCTTAAAACCCTTTGCTAGCACAGAGCCTCATACAGAGGAGAGCAGGAGAAACCAGGTGGACACACATCCCAAAGAATCCCTGCAGACTTCCGATGCCAAGCCCAGCGGAGACGGATGGGTCTGCAAGCGTTTCACCCAAGAGGGTTCCTTCAACACTGGAGGTTATAACGAGGGCAGTGTCCCATGCGGTGAAGAGTGCTGTGAGTGAAAACCTATCATCATTTTACACGCTTCTTGCAATTGCAGCGTAGCAAAGGGTGCCCAGGTGGACGGGACGAGAAAGGCTTCCCAAAACAAGTTGCAGGGTGCTGCTCCTACATGGAATTCCGGGGTTTGTGTATTGCCGTGTGCGAGAAAGAAATCCTGGGTTGGTGTTTGTTCCTTGACTGCAGAAAGTCCTTGGAGTGAGGCTTAAGGTGACCTGTGTTCACACAGATCACTTCCGATCACACGAGGGAACGCTACAAACACTTCTTGCCACTGTGGCCTCAAGCCCACTGCAAAGGAGGCCTTTCCCCTGGTACGGGAGACGAGTTGCTCCCCTGCTCAGAAAGGCTCATGACTGAGGTTGGCTGGGCGGATGCATGGTATACCATGTGGCTTTCCCTGAAGGAACCACATACTCCTTGGTTCGAGAACATAGCGTCATCTATGCGAGACCTGTGGTACCCGACTTGCACAGGGGTTCAAATAACGCGCTCTAAGGGCTTGGCTCTGAAGCCCACACGGTGCAAACTCTTTTAAAGGCACTTGGCCATGTGCTGGTGGCGTACCTCTGCAAAGTATGGCAATGTCTCTCTGTAGGAGGTCGTCCCACGGGAAACAGAAGTTACGTTCACACGTTTGCCCCTGAGCCTAATGGCAGAGGTAAAAGATTTGTCATTTCAGAGGCTTCTCCACGGAGTTTCTGTAGAGGTGTCTCCCTCTGACTTGTAGCTCCACAGAAGCACGGTCCTCAGGCCAAGGGCAGCTTGTGCTTTCTCCTCCCTCACACCATGAAGAATTTCCTAAGGAACGGGATCCCTTTGACGTCAGCTCTCGGAACCAAGGTTTCCCCACAGTGCTCCTTTAGTGACCAGATGCTGTCCCTCTCGTGGGACACTTGAAGCGATTCCTTTCGAAACTTCCAGACACAGACACTCTATCTCTTTGGTCTTGAGAAGCTGAGAGAAGCTAGCAAAGTGGGCTCAAGTCCCAGGGGCGGAACGAGGCTCATGCCTCTCCACAGAGGGCATGTAGGAACGTGTTGCTCCGAGAAGGAATGCAGAAGTCCGTTATGGGCTAGAGGATAGAAACGTGATGCACACTAATAAGAATGCCTGCAGTGGTCCCATACTGAATGTGTCATCCACCAGGTGGTTTCAGCTACATAACCGAACCGCACGTATCGGTAACGGGCATGTGGCCCTGCGCCTGGCAGGCTGTGTGAAGCCACGTGTCTGGCAAAACCTTACTGGTGGCCTGGTAAATATATCGCCCTTATGGGAAATGGTTATGTGCCCTTCTAGCTAGGTGAAAGTTGTGTGACGCCCCTTGCCCTTTCTGGGTGTGGAGTTTTGCCACGGAGTTCAAGACCAGGAGCCAATTATTTTGGAGACGTGGAAATAGCGCTTTTGCAGAGCTGCCTTCATGCTGCCCCGATCTCTGTGTTCCGTATTCGAAACGGAGTAAAGAAGCCATGGGCGGAAAGCACGGCCAGGCTGGCCCCACGCGGGATGTGCACGTGCAACTGACGAGCTAGAGGAGAGCAATGTGATACCCACAACTCTTTGGGAGCGGCCAGCTCTCATCCAGCTTCTTCCAAGCAGGTTCTGAAAGGTTTGCGCCCCTTTTCTCAACTCACCAACCACGATGTCGTTCTCACAGTGCTACGCTCTGCGTTTCTCAAGGTGATTTGGAATGAGAGCCTTTCAGACTGCAGAGGAAGGGAGTTTCTAACAGGGGAAATGAGATGTGTAACTGACAGGCTAGATGAAGGAAATTTCCTATGCAGTTGTCATTCAGTGTGCTGGGAACAAGACCCAGGTCGGTAGAGCCTCTGGTGTCTTTGTTCCCAGACATCATCTGGCACTGTGGTGCACCAGATCCCTTAAAACGCTTGGCTAACATAGAGTCATATAAAAAGAATAGCAGTAGCCATCAGGTGGACGCACATCACAAGGAAGATTTTCAGATTTCCAGTACCAGCCCTGTGGAGTCGGACGCGTCTGCAAGCGTTTCACCCGAGAGAGTTCCTGCAACACCAGCGGTCATTCCAAGTGCAGGGACGCCTGCGGTGAAGATTGCTGTGAGTGAGAAGCGTATCATTTGTACATGATTCGTGGAAGTGGATGTGGCAAAGGGTGCTCAGGTGGACGGGACGGGGAAGCTTTCCCTCAACAAGTTGAAGGGTGCTGCTCCTACATGGAATTCGGGGATCTTGGAGAGCTGGAAAGAGCAATTTCGCAGAGATGCCTTAATGCTGCCATGAGGTCTGTGTTCCATATTCGAAATAGAATAAAAGAAGCCTTGGCCGGAGGCACGAGCAGGCTCGTCCCAGACGGGATGTGCACCTGCAACTGACGAGCTAGAGGAAAACCATGTGGTACCCACAATTCTTTCGGGATTGGCCAGTTCTCATCCAGCTTGCTCCAAGCAGGTGCTGAAAGGTTTGCGCACCTTTTCTCAACACGCAAAGCACAAGTGTGTGCAAACAGTGCTTCGTTCCGTGTTTCTCAAGCTGATATGGAATGACAGCCCTGCAGACTGCACAGGAAGGGAGTTGCTCACAGGGTAAAGGGGATGTGTACCTGACAGGCTAGATGAAGAAAATTTCCTATGCAGTTGTCCTTCAGTGTACTGGGAACAGGAGCGAGGTCGGGCCAGCACATAGTGTCTTTGGTCCCAGATATTGTCTGGCACTGTGGTGCATCGGCACCCTTAAAACCCTTTGCTAGCACAGAGCCTCATACAGAGGAGAGCAGGAGAAACCAGGTGGACACACATCCCAAAGAATCCCTGCAGACTTCCGATGCCAAGCCCAGCGGAGACGGATGGGTCTGCAAGCGTTTCACCCAAGAGGGTTCCTTCAACACTGGAGGTTATAACGAGGGCAGTGTCCCATGCGGTGAAGAGTGCTGTGAGTGAAAACCTATCATCATTTTACACGCTTCTTGCAATTGCAGCGTAGCAAAGGGTGCCCAGGTGGACGGGACGAGAAAGGCTTCCCAAAACAAGTTGCAGGGTGCTGCTCCTACATGGAATTCCGGGGTTTGTGTATTGCCGTGTGCGAGAAAGAAATCCTGGGTTGGTGTTTGTTCCTTGACTGCAGAAAGTCCTTGGAGTGAGGCTTAAGGTGACCTGTGTTCACACAGATCACTTCCGATCACACGAGGGAACGCTACAAACACTTCTTGCCACTGTGGCCTCAAGCCCACTGCAAAGGAGGCCTTTCCCCTGGTACGGGAGACGAGTTGCTCCCCTGCTCAGAAAGGCTCATGACTGAGGTTGGCTGGGCGGATGCATGGTATACCATGTGGCTTTCCCTGAAGGAACCACATACTCCTTGGTTCGAGAACATAGCGTCATCTATGCGAGACCTGTGGTACCCGACTTGCACAGGGGTTCAAATAACGCGCTCTAAGGGCTTGGCTCTGAAGCCCACACGGTGCAAACTCTTTTAAAGGCACTTGGCCATGTGCTGGTGGCGTACCTCTGCAAAGTATGGCAATGTCTCTCTGTAGGAGGTCGTCCCACGGGAAACAGAAGTTACGTTCACACGTTTGCCCCTGAGCCTAATGGCAGAGGTAAAAGATTTGTCATTTCAGAGGCTTCTCCACGGAGTTTCTGTAGAGGTGTCTCCCTCTGACTTGTAGCTCCACAGAAGCACGGTCCTCAGGCCAAGGGCAGCTTGTGCTTTCTCCTCCCTCACACCATGAAGAATTTCCTAAGGAACGGGATCCCTTTGACGTCAGCTCTCGGAACCAAGGTTTCCCCACAGTGCTCCTTTAGTGACCAGATGCTGTCCCTCTCGTGGGACACTTGAAGCGATTCCTTTCGAAACTTCCAGACACAGACACTCTATCTCTTTGGTCTTGAGAAGCTGAGAGAAGCTAGCAAAGTGGGCTCAAGTCCCAGGGGCGGAACGAGGCTCATGCCTCTCCACAGAGGGCATGTAGGAACGTGTTGCTCCGAGAAGGAATGCAGAAGTCCGTTATGGGCTAGAGGATAGAAACGTGATGCACACTAATAAGAATGCCTGCAGTGGTCCCATACTGAATGTGTCATCCACCAGGTGGTTTCAGCTACATAACCGAACCGCACGTATCGGTAACGGGCATGTGGCCCTGCGCCTGGCAGGCTGTGTGAAGCCACGTGTCTGGCAAAACCTTACTGGTGGCCTGGTAAATATATCGCCCTTATGGGAAATGGTTATGTGCCCTTCTAGCTAGGTGAAAGTTGTGTGACGCCCCTTGCCCTTTCTGGGTGTGGAGTTTTGCCACGGAGTTCAAGACCAGGAGCCAATTATTTTGGAGACGTGGAAATAGCGCTTTTGCAGAGCTGCCTTCATGCTGCCCCGATCTCTGTGTTCCGTATTCGAAACGGAGTAAAGAAGCCATGGGCGGAAAGCACGGCCAGGCTGGCCCCACGCGGGATGTGCACGTGCAACTGACGAGCTAGAGGAGAGCAATGTGATACCCACAACTCTTTGGGAGCGGCCAGCTCTCATCCAGCTTCTTCCAAGCAGGTTCTGAAAGGTTTGCGCCCCTTTTCTCAACTCACCAACCACGATGTCGTTCTCACAGTGCTACGCTCTGCGTTTCTCAAGGTGATTTGGAATGAGAGCCTTTCAGACTGCAGAGGAAGGGAGTTTCTAACAGGGGAAATGAGATGTGTAACTGACAGGCTAGATGAAGGAAATTTCCTATGCAGTTGTCATTCAGTGTGCTGGGAACAAGACCCAGGTCGGTAGAGCCTCTGGTGTCTTTGTTCCCAGACATCATCTGGCACTGTGGTGCACCAGATCCCTTAAAACGCTTGGCTAACATAGAGTCATATAAAAAGAATAGCAGTAGCCATCAGGTGGACGCACATCACAAGGAAGATTTTCAGATTTCCAGTACCAGCCCTGTGGAGTCGGACGCGTCTGCAAGCGTTTCACCCGAGAGAGTTCCTGCAACACCAGCGGTCATTCCAAGTGCAGGGACGCCTGCGGTGAAGATTGCTGTGAGTGAGAAGCGTATCATTTGTACATGATTCGTGGAAGTGGATGTGGCAAAGGGTGCTCAGGTGGACGGGACGGGGAAGCTTTCCCTCAACAAGTTGAAGGGTGCTGCTCCTACATGGAATTCGGGGATCTTGGAGAGCTGGAAAGAGCAATTTCGCAGAGATGCCTTAATGCTGCCATGAGGTCTGTGTTCCATATTCGAAATAGAATAAAAGAAGCCTTGGCCGGAGGCACGAGCAGGCTCGTCCCAGACGGGATGTGCACCTGCAACTGACGAGCTAGAGGAAAACCATGTGGTACCCACAATTCTTTCGGGATTGGCCAGTTCTCATCCAGCTTGCTCCAAGCAGGTGCTGAAAGGTTTGCGCACCTTTTCTCAACACGCAAAGCACAAGTGTGTGCAAACAGTGCTTCGTTCCGTGTTTCTCAAGCTGATATGGAATGACAGCCCTGCAGACTGCACAGGAAGGGAGTTGCTCACAGGGTAAAGGGGATGTGTACCTGACAGGCTAGATGAAGAAAATTTCCTATGCAGTTGTCCTTCAGTGTACTGGGAACAGGAGCGAGGTCGGGCCAGCACATAGTGTCTTTGGTCCCAGATATTGTCTGGCACTGTGGTGCATCGGCACCCTTAAAACCCTTTGCTAGCACAGAGCCTCATACAGAGGAGAGCAGGAGAAACCAGGTGGACACACATCCCAAAGAATCCCTGCAGACTTCCGATGCCAAGCCCAGCGGAGACGGATGGGTCTGCAAGCGTTTCACCCAAGAGGGTTCCTTCAACACTGGAGGTTATAACGAGGGCAGTGTCCCATGCGGTGAAGAGTGCTGTGAGTGAAAACCTATCATCATTTTACACGCTTCTTGCAATTGCAGCGTAGCAAAGGGTGCCCAGGTGGACGGGACGAGAAAGGCTTCCCAAAACAAGTTGCAGGGTGCTGCTCCTACATGGAATTCCGGGGTTTGTGTATTGCCGTGTGCGAGAAAGAAATCCTGGGTTGGTGTTTGTTCCTTGACTGCAGAAAGTCCTTGGAGTGAGGCTTAAGGTGACCTGTGTTCACACAGATCACTTCCGATCACACGAGGGAACGCTACAAACACTTCTTGCCACTGTGGCCTCAAGCCCACTGCAAAGGAGGCCTTTCCCCTGGTACGGGAGACGAGTTGCTCCCCTGCTCAGAAAGGCTCATGACTGAGGTTGGCTGGGCGGATGCATGGTATACCATGTGGCTTTCCCTGAAGGAACCACATACTCCTTGGTTCGAGAACATAGCGTCATCTATGCGAGACCTGTGGTACCCGACTTGCACAGGGGTTCAAATAACGCGCTCTAAGGGCTTGGCTCTGAAGCCCACACGGTGCAAACTCTTTTAAAGGCACTTGGCCATGTGCTGGTGGCGTACCTCTGCAAAGTATGGCAATGTCTCTCTGTAGGAGGTCGTCCCACGGGAAACAGAAGTTACGTTCACACGTTTGCCCCTGAGCCTAATGGCAGAGGTAAAAGATTTGTCATTTCAGAGGCTTCTCCACGGAGTTTCTGTAGAGGTGTCTCCCTCTGACTTGTAGCTCCACAGAAGCACGGTCCTCAGGCCAAGGGCAGCTTGTGCTTTCTCCTCCCTCACACCATGAAGAATTTCCTAAGGAACGGGATCCCTTTGACGTCAGCTCTCGGAACCAAGGTTTCCCCACAGTGCTCCTTTAGTGACCAGATGCTGTCCCTCTCGTGGGACACTTGAAGCGATTCCTTTCGAAACTTCCATACACAGACACTCTATCTCTTTGGTCTTTAGAAGCTGAGAGAAGCTAGCAAAGTGGGCTCAAGTCCCAGGGGCGGAACGAGGCTCATGCCTCTCCACAGAGGGCATGTAGGAACGTGTTGCTCCGAGAAGGAATGCAGAAGTCCGTTATGGGCTAGAGGATAGAAACGTGATGCACACTAATAAGAATGCCTGCAGTGGTCCCATACTGAATGTGTCATCCACCAGGTGGTTTCAGCTACATAACCGAACCGCACGTATCGGTAACGGGCATGTGGCCCTGCGCCTGGCAGGCTGTGTGAAGCCACGTGTCTGGCAAAACCTTACTGGTGGCCTGGTAAATATATCGCCCTTATGGGAAATGGTTATGTGCCCTTCTAGCTAGGTGAAAGTTGTGTGACGCCCCTTGCCCTTTCTGGGTGCGGAGTTTTGCCACGGAGTTCAAGACCAGGAGCCAATTATTTTGGAGACGTGGAAATAGCGCTTTCGCAGAGCTGCCTTCATGCTGCCCCGATCTCTGTGTTCCGTATTCGAAACGGAGTAAAGAAGCCATGGGCGGAAAGCACGGCCAGGCTGGCCCCACGCGGGATGTGCACGTGCAACTGACGAGCTAGAGGAGAGCAATGTGATACCCACAACTCTTTGGGAGCGGCCAGCTCTCATCCAGCTTCTTCCAAGCAGGTTCTGAAAGGTTTGCGCCCCTTTTCTCAACTCACCAACCACGATGTCGTTCTCACAGTGCTACGCTCTGCGTTTCTCAAGGTGATTTGGAATGAGAGCCTTTCAGACTGCAGAGGAAGGGAGTTTCTAACAGGGGAAATGAGATGTGTAACTGACAGGCTAGATGAAGGAAATTTCCTATGCAGTTGTCATTCAGTGTGCTGGGAACAAGACCCAGGTCGGTAGAGCCTCTGGTGTCTTTGTTCCCAGACATCATCTGGCACTGTGGTGCACCAGATCCCTTAAAACGCTTGGCTAACATAGAGTCATATAAAAAGAATAGCAGTAGCCATCAGGTGGACGCACATCACAAGGAAGATTTTCAGATTTCCAGTACCAGCCCTGTGGAGTCGGACGCGTCTGCAAGCGTTTCACCCGAGAGAGTTCCTGCAACACCAGCGGTCATTCCAAGTGCAGGGACGCCTGCGGTGAAGATTGCTGTGAGTGAGAAGCGTATCATTTGTACATGATTCGTGGAAGTGGATGTGGCAAAGGGTGCTCAGGTGGACGGGACGGGGAAGCTTTCCCTCAACAAGTTGAAGGGTGCTGCTCCTACATGGAATTCGGGGATCTTGGAGAGCTGGAAAGAGCAATTTCGCAGAGATGCCTTAATGCTGCCATGAGGTCTGTGTTCCATATTCGAAATAGAATAAAAGAAGCCTTGGCCGGAGGCACGAGCAGGCTCGTCCCAAACGGGATGTGCACCTGCAACTGACGAGCTAGAGGAAAACCATGTGGTACCCACAATTCTTTCGGGATTGGCCAGTTCTCATCCAGCTTGCTCCAAGCAGGTGCTGAAAGGTTTGCGCACCTTTTCTCAACACGCAAAGCACAAGTGTGTGCAAACAGTGCTTCGTTCCGTGTTTCTCAAGCTGATATGGAATGACAGCCCTGCAGACTGCACAGGAAGGGAGTTGCTCACAGGGTAAAGGGGATGTGTACCTGACAGGCTAGATGAAGAAAATTTCCTATGCAGTTGTCCTTCAGTGTACTGGGAACAGGAGCGAGGTCGGGCCAGCACATAGTGTCTTTGGTCCCAGATATTGTCTGGCACTGTGGTGCATCGGCACCCTTAAAACCCTTTGCTAGCACAGAGCCTCATACAGAGGAGAGCAGGAGAAACCAGGTGGACACACATCCCAAAGAATCCCTGCAGACTTCCGATACCAAGCCCAGCGGAGACGGATGGGTCTGCAAGCGTTTCACCCAAGAGGGTTCCTTCAACACTGGAGGTTATAACGAGGGCAGTGTCCCATGCGGTCAAGAGTGCTGTGAGTGAAAACCTATCATCATTTTACACGCTTCTTGCAATTGCAGCGTAGCAAAGGGTGCTCAGGTGGACGGGACGAGAAAGGCTTCCCAAAACAAGTTGCAGGGTGCTGCTCCTACATGGAATTCCGGGGTTTGTGTATTGCTGTGTGCGAGAAAGAAATCCTGGGTTGGTGTTTGTTCCTTGACTGCAGAAAGTCCTTGGAGTGAGGCTTAAGGTGACCTGTGTTCACACAGATCACTTCCGATCACACGAGGGAACGCTACAAACACTTCTTGCCACTGTGGCCTCAAGCCCACTGCAAAGGAGGCCTTTCCCCTGGTACGGGAGACGAGTTGCTCCCCTGCTCAGAAAGGCTCATGACTGAGGTTGGCTGGGCGGATGCATGGTATACCATGTGGCTTTCCCTGAAGGAACCACATACTCCTTGGTTCGAGAACATAGCGTCATCTATGCGAGACCTGTGGTACCCGACTTGCACAGGGGTTCAAATAACGCGCTCTAAGGGCTTGGCTCTGAAGCCCACACGGTGCAAACTCTTTTAAAGGCACTTGGCCATGTGCTGGTGGCGTACCTCTGCAAAGTATGGCAATGTCTCTCTGTAGGAGGTCGTCCCACGGGAAACAGAAGTTACGTTCACACGTTTGCCCCTGAGCCTAATGGCAGAGGTAAAAGATTTGTCATTTCAGAGGCTTCTCCACGGAGTTTCTGTAGAGGTGTCTCCCTCTGACTTGTAGCTCCACAGAAGCACGGTCCTCAGGCCAAGGGCAGCTTGTGCTTTCTCCTCCCTCACACCATGAAGAATTTCCTAAGGAACGGGATCCCTTTGACGTCAGCTCTCGGAACCAAGGTTTCCCCACAGTGCTCCTTTAGTGACCAGATGCTGTCCCTCTCGTGGGACACTTGAAGCGATTCCTTTCGAAACTTCCAGACACAGACACTCTATCTCTTTGGTCTTGAGAAGCTGAGAGAAGCTAACAAAGTGGGCTCAAGTCCCAGGGGCGGAACGAGGCTCATGCCTCTCCACAGAGGGCATGTAGGAACGTGTTGCTCCGAGAAGGCATGCAGAAGTCCGTTATGGGCTAGAGGATAGAAACGTGATGCACACTAATAAGAATGCCTGCAGTGGTCCCATACTGAATGTGTCATCCACCAGGTGGTTTCAGCTACATAACCGAACCGCACGTATCGGTAACGGGCATGTGGCCCTGCGCCTGGCAGGCTGTGTGAAGCCACGTGTCTGGCAAAACCTTACTGGTGGCCTGGTAAATATATCGCCCTTATGGGAAATGGTTATGTGCCCTTCTAGCTAGGTGAAAGTTGTGTGACGCCCCTTGCCCTTTCTGGGTGTGGAGTTTTGCCACGGAGTTCAAGACCAGGAGCCAATTATTTTGGAGACGTGGAAATAGCGCTTTCGCAGAGCTGCCTTCATGCTGCCCCGATCTCTGTGTTCCGTATTCGAAACGGAGTAAAGAAGCCATGGGCGGAAAGCACGGCCAGGCTGGCCCCACGCGGGATGTGCACGTGCAACTGACGAGCTAGAGGAGAGCAATGTGATACCCACAACTCTTTGGGAGCGGCCAGCTCTCATCCAGCTTCTTCCAAGCAGGTTCTGAAAGGTTTGCGCCCCTTTTCTCAACTCACCAACCACGATGTCGTTCTCACAGTGCTACGCTCTGCGTTTCTCAAGGTGATTTGGAATGAGAGCCTTTCAGACTGCAGAGGAAGGGAGTTTCTAACAGGGGAAATGAGATGTGTAACTGACAGGCTAGATGAAGGAAATTTCCTATGCAGTTGTCATTCAGTGTGCTGGGAACAAGACCCAGGTCGGTAGAGCCTCTGGTGTCTTTGTTCCCAGACATCATCTGGCACTGTGGTGCACCAGATCCCTTAAAACGCTTGGCTAACATAGAGTCATATAAAAAGAATAGCAGTAGCCATCAGGTGGACGCACATCACAAGGAAGATTTTCAGATTTCCAGTACCAGCCCTGTGGAGTCGGACGCGTCTGCAAGCGTTTCACCCGAGAGAGTTCCTGCAACACCAGCGGTCATTCCAAGTGCAGGGACGCCTGCGGTGAAGATTGCTGTGAGTGAGAAGCGTATCATTTGTACATGATTCGTGGAAGTGGATGTGGCAAAGGGTGCTCAGGTGGACGGGACGGGGAAGCTTTCCCTCAACAAGTTGAAGGGTGCTGCTCCTACATGGAATTCGGGGATCTTGGAGAGCTGGAAAGAGCAATTTCGCAGAGATGCCTTAATGCTGCCATGAGGTCTGTGTTCCATATTCGAAATAGAATAAAAGAAGCCTTGGCCGGAGGCACGAGCAGGCTCGTCCCAGACGGGATGTGCACCTGCAACTGACGAGCTAGAGGAAAACCATGTGGTACCCACAATTCTTTCGGGATTGGCCAGTTCTCATCCAGCTTGCTCCAAGCAGGTGCTGAAAGGTTTGCGCACCTTTTCTCAACACGCAAAGCACAAGTGTGTGCAAACAGTGCTTCGTTCCGTGTTTCTCAAGCTGATATGGAATGACAGCCCTGCAGACTGCACAGGAAGGGAGTTGCTCACAGGGTAAAGGGGATGTGTACCTGACAGGCTAGATGAAGAAAATTTCCTATGCAGTTGTCCTTCAGTGTACTGGGAACAGGAGCGAGGTCGGGCCAGCACATAGTGTCTTTGGTCCCAGATATTGTCTGGCACTGTGGTGCATCGGCACCCTTAAAACCCTTTGCTAGCACAGAGCCTCATACAGAGGAGAGCAGGAGAAACCAGGTGGACACACATCCCAAAGAATCCCTGCAGACTTCCGATGCCAAGCCCAGCGGAGACGGATGGGTCTGCAAGCGTTTCACCCAAGAGGGTTCCTTCAACACTGGAGGTTATAACGAGGGCAGTGTCCCATGCGGTCAAGAGTGCTGTGAGTGAAAACCTATCATCATTTTACACGCTTCTTGCAATTGCAGCGTAGCAAAGGGTGCTCAGGTGGACGGGACGAGAAAGGCTTCCCAAAACAAGTTGCAGGGTGCTGCTCCTACATGGAATTCCGGGGTTTGTGTATTGCCGTGTGCGAGAAAGAAATCCTGGGTTGGTGTTTGTTCCTTGACTGCAGAAAGTCCTTGGAGTGAGGCTTAAGGTGACCTGTGTTCACACAGATCACTTCCGATCACACGAGGGAACGCTACAAACACTTCTTGCCACTGTGGCCTCAAGCCCACTGCAAAGGAGGCCTTTCCCCTGGTACGGGAGACGAGTTGCTCCCCTGCTCAGAAAGGCTCATGACTGAGGTTGGCTGGGCGGATGCATGGTATACCATGTGGCTTTCCCTGAAGGAACCACATACTCCTTGGTTCGAGAACATAGCGTCATCTATGCGAGACCTGTGGTACCCGACTTGCACAGGGGTTCAAATAACGCGCTCTAAGGGCTTGGCTCTGAAGCCCACACGGTGCAAACTCTTTTAAAGGCACTTGGCCATGTGCTGGTGGCGTACCTCTGCAAAGTATGGCAATGTCTCTCTGTAGGAGGTCGTCCCACGGGAAACAGAAGTTACGTTCACACGTTTGCCCCTGAGCCTAATGGCAGAGGTAAAAGATTTGTCATTTCAGAGGCTTCTCCACGGAGTTTCTGTAGAGGTGTCTCCCTCTGACTTGTAGCTCCACAGAAGCACGGTCCTCAGGCCAAGGGCAGCTTGTGCTTTCTCCTCCCTCACACCATGAAGAATTTCCTAAGGAACGGGATCCCTTTGACGTCAGCTCTCGGAACCAAGGTTTCCCCACAGTGCTCCTTTAGTGACCAGATGCTGTCCCTCTCGTGGGACACTTGAAGCGATTCCTTTCGAAACTTCCAGACACAGACACTCTATCTCTTTGGTCTTGAGAAGCTGAGAGAAGCTAACAAAGTGGGCTCAAGTCCCAGGGGCGGAACGAGGCTCATGCCTCTCCACAGAGGGCATGTAGGAACGTGTTGCTCCGAGAAGGCATGCAGAAGTCCGTTATGGGCTAGAGGATAGAAACGTGATGCACACTAATAAGAATGCCTGCAGTGGTCCCATACTGAATGTGTCATCCACCAGGTGGTTTCAGCTACATAACCGAACCGCACGTATCGGTAACGGGCATGTGGCCCTGCGCCTGGCAGGCTGTGTGAAGCCACGTGTCTGGCAAAACCTTACTGGTGGCCTGGTAAATATATCGCCCTTATGGGAAATGGTTATGTGCCCTTCTAGCTAGGTGAAAGTTGTGTGACGCCCCTTGCCCTTTCTGGGTGTGGAGTTTTGCCACGGAGTTCAAGACCAGGAGCCAATTATTTTGGAGACGTGGAAATAGCGCTTTCGCAGAGCTGCCTTCATGCTGCCCCGATCTCTGTGTTCCGTATTCGAAACGGAGTAAAGAAGCCATGGGCGGAAAGCACGGCCAGGCTGGCCCCACGCGGGATGTGCACGTGCAACTGACGAGCTAGAGGAGAGCAATGTGATACCCACAACTCTTTGGGAGCGGCCAGCTCTCATCCAGCTTCTTCCAAGCAGGTTCTGAAAGGTTTGCGCCCCTTTTCTCAACTCACCAACCACGATGTCGTTCTCACAGTGCTACGCTCTGCGTTTCTCAAGGTGATTTGGAATGAGAGCCTTTCAGACTGCAGAGGAAGGGAGTTTCTAACAGGGGAAATGAGATGTGTAACTGACAGGCTAGATGAAGGAAATTTCCTATGCAGTTGTCATTCAGTGTGCTGGGAACAAGACCCAGGTCGGTAGAGCCTCTGGTGTCTTTGTTCCCAGACATCATCTGGCACTGTGGTGCACCAGATCCCTTAAAACGCTTGGCTAACATAGAGTCATATAAAAAGAATAGCAGTAGCCATCAGGTGGACGCACATCACAAGGAAGATTTTCAGATTTCCAGTACCAGCCCTGTGGAGTCGGACGCGTCTGCAAGCGTTTCACCCGAGAGAGTTCCTGCAACACCAGCGGTCATTCCAAGTGCAGGGACGCCTGCGGTGAAGATTGCTGTGAGTGAGAAGCGTATCATTTGTACATGATTCGTGGAAGTGGATGTGGCAAAGGGTGCTCAGGTGGACGGGACGGGGAAGCTTTCCCTCAACAAGTTGAAGGGTGCTGCTCCTACATGGAATTCGGGGATCTTGGAGAGCTGGAAAGAGCAATTTCGCAGAGATGCCTTAATGCTGCCATGAGGTCTGTGTTCCATATTCGAAATAGAATAAAAGAAGCCTTGGCCGGAGGCACGAGCAGGCTCGTCCCAGACGGGATGTGCACCTGCAACTGACGAGCTAGAGGAAAACCATGTGGTACCCACAATTCTTTCGGGATTGGCCAGTTCTCATCCAGCTTGCTCCAAGCAGGTGCTGAAAGGTTTGCGCACCTTTTCTCAACACGCAAAGCACAAGTGTGTGCAAACAGTGCTTCGTTCCGTGTTTCTCAAGCTGATATGGAATGACAGCCCTGCAGACTGCACAGGAAGGGAGTTGCTCACAGGGTAAAGGGGATGTGTACCTGACAGGCTAGATGAAGAAAATTTCCTATGCAGTTGTCCTTCAGTGTACTGGGAACAGGAGCGAGGTCGGGCCAGCACATAGTGTCTTTGGTCCCAGATATTGTCTGGCACTGTGGTGCATCGGCACCCTTAAAACCCTTTGCTAGCACAGAGCCTCATACAGAGGAGAGCAGGAGAAACCAGGTGGACACACATCCCAAAGAATCCCTGCAGACTTCCGATGCCAAGCCCAGCGGAGACGGATGGGTCTGCAAGCGTTTCACCCAAGAGGGTTCCTTCAACACTGGAGGTTATAACGAGGGCAGTGTCCCATGCGGTGAAGAGTGCTGTGAGTGAAAACCTATCATCATTTTACACGCTTCTTGCAATTGCAGCGTAGCAAAGGGTGCTCAGGTGGACGGGACGAGAAAGGCTTCCCAAAACAAGTTGCAGGGTGCTGCTCCTACATGGAATTCCGGGGTTTGTGTATTGCCGTGTGCGAGAAAGAAATCCTGGGTTGGTGTTTGTTCCTTGACTGCAGAAAGTCCTTGGAGTGAGGCTTAAGGTGACCTGTGTTCACACAGATCACTTCCGATCACACGAGGGAACGCTACAAACACTTCTTGCCACTGTGGCCTCAAGCCCACTGCAAAGGAGGCCTTTCCCCTGGTACGGGAGACGAGTTGCTCCCCTGCTCAGAAAGGCTCATGACTGAGGTTGGCTGGGCGGATGCATGGTATACCATGTGGCTTTCCCTGAAGGAACCACATACTCCTTGGTTCGAGAACATAGCGTCATCTATGCGAGACCTGTGGTACCCGACTTGCACAGGGGTTCAAATAACGCGCTCTAAGGGCTTGGCTCTGAAGCCCACACGGTGCAAACTCTTTTAAAGGCACTTGGCCATGTGCTGGTGGCGTACCTCTGCAAAGTATGGCAATGTCTCTCTGTAGGAGGTCGTCCCACGGGAAACAGAAGTTACGTTCACACGTTTGCCCCTGAGCCTAATGGCAGAGGTAAAAGATTTGTCATTTCAGAGGCTTCTCCACGGAGTTTCTGTAGAGGTGTCTCCCTCTGACTTGTAGCTCCACAGAAGCACGGTCCTCAGGCCAAGGGCAGCTTGTGCTTTCTCCTCCCTCACACCATGAAGAATTTCCTAAGGAACGGGATCCCTTTGACGTCAGCTCTCGGAACCAAGGTTTCCCCACAGTGCTCCTTTAGTGACCAGATGCTGTCCCTCTCGTGGGACACTTGAAGCAATTCCTTTCGAAACTTCCAGACACAGACACTCTATCTCTTTGGTCTTGAGAAGCTGAGAGAAGCTAACAAAGTGGGCTCAAGTCCCAGGGGCGGAACGAGGCTCATGCCTCTCCACAGAGGGCATGTAGGAACGTGTTGCTCCGAGAAGGCATGCAGAAGTCCGTTATGGGCTAGAGGATAGAAACGTGATGCACACTAATAAGAATGCCTGCAGTGGTCCCATACTGAATGTGTCATCCACCAGGTGGTTTCAGCTACATAACCGAACCGCACGTTATCGGTAACGGGCATGTGGCCCTGCGCCTGGCAGGCTGTGTGAAGCACGTGTCTGGCAAAACCTTACTGGTGGCCTGGTAAATATATCGCCCTTATGGGAAATGGTTATGTGCCCTTCTAGCTAGGTGAAAGTTGTGTGACGCCCCTTGCCCTTTCTGGGTGCGGAGTTTTGCCACGGAGTTCAAGACCAGGAGCCAATTATTTTGGAGACGTGGAAATAGCGCTTTCGCAGAGCTGCCTTCATGCTGCCCCGATCTCTGTGTTCCGTATTCGAAACGGAGTAAAGAAGCCATGGGCGGAAAGCACGGCCAGGCTGGCCGCCACGCGGGATGTGCACGTGCAACTGACGAGCTAGAGGAGAGCAATGTGATACCCACAACTCTTTGGAGCGGCCAGCTCTCATCCAGCTTCTTCCAAGCAGGTTCTGAAAGGTTTGCGCCCCTTTTCTCAACTCACCAACCACGATGTCGTTCTCACAGTGCTACGCTCTGCGTTTCTCAAGGTGATTTGGAATGAGAGCCTTTCAGACTGCAGAGAAGGGAGTTTCTAACAGGGGAAATGAGATGTGTAACTGACAGGCTAGATGAAGGAAATTTCCTATGCAGTTGTCATTTCAGTGTGCTGGGAACAAGACCAGGTCGGTAGAGCCTCTGGTGTCTTTGTTCCCAGACATCATCTGGCACTGTGGTGCACCAGATCCCTTAAAACGCTTGGCTAACATAGAGTCATATAAAAAGAATAGCAGTAGCCATCAGGTGGACGCACATCACAAGGAAGATTTTCAGATTTCCAGTACCAGCCCTGTGGAGTCGGACGCGTCTGCAAGCGTTCACCCGAGAGAGTTCCTGCAACACCAGCGGTCATTCCAAGTGCAGGGACGCCTGCGGTGAAGATTGCTGTGAGTGAGAAGCGTATCATTTGTACATGATTCGTGGAAGTGGATGTGGCAAAGGGGTGCTCAGGTGGACGGGACGGGGAAGCTTTCCCTCAACAAGTTGAAGGGTGCTGCTCCTACATGGAATTCGGGGATCTTGGAGAGCTGGAAAGAGCAATTTCGCAGAGATGCCTTAATGCTGCCATGAGGTCTGTGTTCCATATTCGAAATAGAATAAAAGAAGCCTTGGCCGGAGGCACGAGCAGGCTCGTCCCAGACGGGATGTGCACCTGCAACTGACGAGCTAGAGGAAAACCATGTGGTACCCACAATTCTTTCGGGATTGGCCAGTTCTCATCCAGCTTGCTCCAAGCAGGTGCTGAAAGGTTTGCGCACCTTTTCTCAACACGCAAAGCACAAGTGTGTGCAAACAGTGCTTCGTTCCGTGTTTCTCAAGCTGATATGGAATGACAGCCCTGCAGACTGCACAGGAAGGGAGTTGCTCACAGGGTAAAGGGGATGTGTACCTGACAGGCTAGATGAAGAAAATTTCCTATGCAGTTGTCCTTCAGTGTACTGGGAACAGGAGCGAGGTCGGGCCAGCACATAGTGTCTTTGGTCCCAGATATTGTCTGGCACTGTGGTGCATCGGCACCCTTAAAACCCTTTGCTAGCACAGAGCCTCATACAGAGGAGAGCAGGAGAAACCAGGTGGACACACATCCCAAAGAATCCCTGCAGACTTCCGATACCAAGCCCAGCGGAGACGGATGGGTCTGCAAGCGTTTCACCCAAGAGGGTTCCTTCAACACTGGAGGTTATAACGAGGGCAGTGTCCCATTGCGGTCAAGAGTGCTGTGAGTGAAAACCTATCATCATTTTACACGCTTCTTGCAATTGCAGC
Organism: Balaenoptera ricei; assembly: GCF_028023285.1. NCBI lineage: Eukaryota > Metazoa > Chordata > Mammalia > Artiodactyla > Balaenopteridae > Balaenoptera > Balaenoptera ricei. The sequence goes on from NC_082660.1 coordinate 53,271,655, forward strand.
GTAGCAAAGGGTGCTCAGGTGGACGGGACGAGAAAGGCTTCCCAAAACAAGTTGCAGGGTGCTGCTCCTACATGGAATTCCGGGGTTTGTGTATTGCCGTGTGCGAGAAAGAAATCCTGGGTTGGTGTTTGTTCCTTGACTGCAGAAAGTCCTTGGAGTGAGGCTTAAGGTGACCTGTGTTCACACAGATCACTTCCGATCACACGACGGAACGCTACAAACACTTCTTGCCACTGTGGCCTCAAGCCCACTGCAAAGGAGGCCTTTCCCTGGTACGGGAGACGAGTTGCTCCCCTGCTCAGAAAGGCTCATGACTGAGGTTGGCTGGGCGGATGCATGGTATACCATGTGGCTTTCCTGAAGGAACCACATACTCCTTGGTTCGAGAACATAGCGTCATCTATGCGAGACCTGTGGGTACCCGACTTGCACAGGGTTCAAATAACGCGCTCTAAGGGCTTGGCTCTGAAGCCCACACGGTGCAAACTCTTTTAAAGGCACTTGGCCATGTGCTGGTGGCGTACCTCTGCAAAGTATGGCAATGTCTCTCTGTAGGAGGTCGTCCCACGGGAAACAGAAGTTACGTTCACACGTTTGCCCCTGAGCCTAATGGCAGAGGTAAAAGATTTGTCATTTCAGAGGCTTCTCCACGGAGTTTCTGTAGAGGTGTCTCCCTCTGACTTGTAGCTCCACAGAAGCACGGTCCTCAGGCCAAGGGCAGCTTGTGCTTTCTCCTCCCTCACACCATGAAGAATTTCCTAAGGAACGGGATCCCTTTGACGTCAGCTCTCGGAACCAAGGTTTCCCCACAGTGCTCCTTTAGTGACCAGATGCTGTCCCTCTCGTGGACACTTGAAGCGATTCCTTTCGAAACTTCCAGACACAGACACTCTATCTCTTTGGTCTTGAGAAGCTGAGAGAAGCTAACAAAGTGGGCTCAAGTCCCAGGGGCGGAACGAGGCTCATGCCTCTCCACAGAGGGCATGTAGGAACGTGTTGCTCCGAGAAGGCATGCAGAAGTCCGTTATGGGCTAGAGGATAGAAACGTGATGCACACTAATAAGAATGCCTGCAGTGGTCCCATACTGAATGTGTCATCCACCAGGTGGTTTCAGCTACATAACCGAACCGCACGTATCGGTAACGGGCATGTGGCCCTGCGCCTGGCAGGCTGTGTGAAGCCACGTGTCTGGCAAAACCTTACTGGTGGCCTGGTAAATATATCGCCCTTATGGGAAATGGTTATGTGCCCTTCTAGCTAGGTGAAAGTTGTGTGACGCCCCTTGCCCTTTCTGGGTGCGGAGTTTTGCCACGGAGTTCAAGACCAGGAGCCAATTATTTTGGAGACGTGGAAATAGCGCTTTCGCAGAGCTGCCTTCATGCTGCCCCGATCTCTGTGTTCCGTATTCGAAACGGAGTAAAGAAGCCATGGGCGGAAAGCACGGCCAGGCTGGCCCCACACGGGATGTGCACGTGCAACTGACGAGCTAGAGGAGAGCAATGTGATACCCACAACTCTTTGGAGCGGCCAGCTCTCATCCAGCTTCTTCCAAGCAGGTTCTGAAAGGTTTGCGCCCCTTTTCTCAACTCACCAACCACGATGTCGTTCTCACAGTGCTACGCTCTGCGTTTCTCAAGGTGATTTGGAATGAGAGCCTTTCAGACTGCAGAGGAAGGGAGTTTCTAACAGGGGAAATGAGATGTGTAACTGACAGGCTAGATGAAGGAAATTTCCTATGCAGTTGTCATTCAGTGTGCTGGGAACAAGACCAGGTCGGTAGAGCCTCTGGTGTCTTTGTTCCCAGACATCATCTGGCACTGTGGTGCACCAGATCCCTTAAAACGCTTGGCTAACATAGAGTCATATAAAAAGAATAGCAGTAGCCATCAGGTGGACGCACATCACAAGGAAGATTTTCAGATTTCCAGTACCAGCCCTGTGGAGTCGGACGCGTCTGCAAGCGTTTCACCCGAGAGAGTTCCTGCAACACCAGCGGTCATTCCAAGTGCAGGGACGCCTGCGGTGAAGATTGCTGTGAGTGAGAAGCGTATCATTTGTACATGATTCGTGGAAGTGGATGTGGCAAAGGGTGCTCAGGTGGACGGGACGGGGAAGCTTTCCCTCAACAAGTTGAAGGGTGCTGCTCCTACATGGAATTCGGGGATCTTGGAGAGCTGGAAAGAGCAATTTCGCAGAGATGCCTTAATGCTGCCATGAGGTCTGTGTTCCATATTCGAAATAGAATAAAAGAAGCCTTGGCCGGAGGCACGAGCAGGCTCGTCCCAGACGGGATGTGCACCTGCAACTGACGAGCTAGAGGAAAACCATGTGGTACCCACAATTCTTTCGGGATTGGCCAGTTCTCATCCAGCTTGCTCCAAGCAGGTGCTGAAAGGTTTGCGCACCTTTTCTCAACACGCAAAGCACAAGTGTGTGCAAACAGTGCTTCGTTCCGTGTTTCTCAAGCTGATATGGAATGACAGCCCTGCAGACTGCACAGGAAGGGAGTTGCTCACAGGGTAAAGGGGATGTGTACCTGACAGGCTAGATGAAGAAAATTTCCTATGCAGTTGTCCTTCAGTGTACTGGGAACAGGAGCGAGGTCGGGCCAGCACATAGTGTCTTTGGTCCCAGATATTGTCTGGCACTGTGGTGCATCGGCACCCTTAAAACCCTTTGCTAGCACAGAGCCTCATACAGAGGAGAGCAGGAGAAACCAGGTGGACACACATCCCAAAGAATCCCTGCAGACTTCCGATACCAAGCCCAGCGGAGACGGATGGGTCTGCAAAGCGTTTCACCCAAGAGGGTTCCTTCAACACTGGAGGTTATAACGAGGGCAGTGTCCCATGCGGTCAAGAGTGCTGTGAGTGAAAACCTATCATCATTTTACACGCTTCTTGCAATTGCAGCGTAGCAAAGGGTGCTCAGGTGGACGGGACGAGAAAGGCTTCCCAAAACAAGTTGCAGGGTGCTGCTCCTACATGGAATTCGGGGTTTGTGTATTGCCGTGTGCGAGAAAGAAATCCTGGGTTGGTGTTTGTTCCTTGACTGCAGAAAGTCCTTGGAGTGAGGCTTAAGGTGACCTGTGTTCACACAGATCACTTCCGATCACACGAGGGAACGCTACAAACACTTCTTGCCACTGTGGCCTCAAGCCACTGCAAAGGAGGCCTTTCCCCTGGTACGGGAGACGAGTTGCTCCCTGCTCAGAAAGGCTCATGACTGAGGTTGGCTGGGCGGATGCATGGTATACCATGTGGCTTTCCCTGAAGGAACCACATACTCCTTGGTTCGAGAACATAGCGTCATCTATGCGAGACCTGTGGTACCCGACTTGCACAGGGGTTCAAATAACGCGCTCTAAGGGCTTGGCTCTGAAGCCCACACGGTGCAAACTCTTTTAAAGGCACTTGGCCATGTGCTGGTGGCGTACCTCTGCAAAGTATGGCAATGTCTCTCTGTAGGAGGTCGTCCCACGGGAAACAGAAGTTACGTTCACACGTTTGCCCCTGAGGCCTAATGGCAGAGGTAAAAGATTTGTCATTTCAGAGGCTTCTCCACGGAGTTTCTGTAGAGGTGTCTCCCTCTGACTTGTAGCTCCACAGAAGCACGGTCCTCAGGCCAAGGGCAGCTTGTGCTTTCTCCTCCTCACACCATGAAGAATTTCCTAAGGAACGGGATCCCTTTGACGTCAGCTCTCGGAACCAAGGTTTCCCCACAGTGCTCCTTTAGTGACCAGATGCTGTCCCTCTCGTGGGACACTTGAAGCGATTCCTTTCGAAACTTCCAGACACAGACACTCTATCTCTTTGGTCTTGAGAAGCTGAGAGAAGCTAACAAAGTGGGCTCAAGTCCCAGGGGCGGAACGAGGCTCATGCCTCTCCACAGAGGGCATGTAGGAACGTGTTGCTCCGAGAAGGCATGCAGAAGTCCGTTATGGGCTAGAGGATAGAAACGTGATGCACACTAATAAGAATGCCTGCAGTGGTCCCATACTGAATGTGTCATCCACCAGGTGGTTTCAGCTACATAACCGAACCGCACGTATCGGTAACGGGCATGTGGCCCTGCGCCTGGCAGGCTGTGTGAAGCCACGTGTCTGGCAAAACCTTACTGGTGGCCTGGTAAATATATCGCCCTTATGGGAAATGGTTATGTGCCCTTCTAGCTAGGTGAAAGTTGTGTGACGCCCCTTGCCCTTTCTGGGTGTGGAGTTTTGCCACGGAGTTCAAGACCAGGAGCCAATTATTTTGGAGACGTGGAAATAGCGCTTTCGCAGAGCTGCCTTCATGCTGCCCCCGATCTCTGTGTTCCGTATTCGAAACGGAGTAAAGAAGCCATGGGCGGAAAGCACGGCCAGGCTGGCCCCACGCGGGATGTGCACGTGCAACTGACGAGCTAGAGGAGAGCAATGTGATACCCACAACTCTTTGGGAGCGGCCAGCTCTCATCCAGCTTCTTCCAAGCAGGTTCTGAAAGGTTTGCGCCCCTTTTCTCAACTCACCAACCACGATGTCGTTCTCACAGTGCTACGCTCTGCGTTTCTCAAGGTGATTTGGAATGAGAGCCTTTCAGACTGCAGAGGAAGGGAGTTTCTAACAGGGGAAATGAGATGTGTAACTGACAGGCTAGATGAAGGAAATTTCCTATGCAGTTGTCATTCAGTGTGCTGGGAACAAGACCCAGGTCGGTAGAGCCTCTGGTGTCTTTGTTCCCAGACATCATCTGGCACTGTGGTGCACCAGATCCCTTAAAACGCTTGGCTAACATAGAGTCATATAAAAAGAATAGCAGTAGCCATCAGGTGGACGCACATCACAAGGAAGATTTTCAGATTTCCAGTACCAGCCCTGTGGAGTCGGACGCGTCTGCAAGCGTTTCACCCGAGAGAGTTCCTGCAACACCAGCGGTCATTCCAAGTGCAGGGACGCCTGCGGTGAAGATTGCTGTGAGTGAGAAGCGTATCATTTGTACATGATTCGTGGAAGTGGATGTGGCAAAGGGTGCTCAGGTGGACGGGACGGGGAAGCTTTCCCTCAACAAGTTGAAGGGTGCTGCTCCTACATGGAATTCGGGGATCTTGGAGAGCTGGAAAGAGCAATTTCGCAGAGATGCCTTAATGCTGCCATGAGGTCTGTGTTCCATATTCGAAATAGAATAAAAGAAGCCTTGGCCGGAGGCACGAGCAGGCTCGTCCCAGACGGGATGTGCACCTGCAACTGACGAGCTAGAGGAAAACCATGGGGTACCCACAATTCTTTCGGGATTGGCCAGTTCTCATCCAGCTTGCTCCAAGCAGGTGCTGAAAGGTTTGCGCACCTTTTCTCAACACGCAAAGCACAAGTGTGTGCAAACAGTGCTTCGTTCCGTGTTTCTCAAGCTGATATGGAGTGACAGCCCTGCAGACTGCACAGGAAGGGAGTTGCTCACAGGGTAAAGGGGATGTGTACCTGACAGGCTAGATGAAGAAAATTTCCTATGCAGTTGTCCTTCAGTGTACTGGGAACAGGAGCGAGGTCGGGCCAGCACATAGTGTCTTTGGTCCCAGATATTGTCTGGCACTGTGGTGCATCGGCACCCTTAAAACCCTTTGCTAGCACAGAGCCTCATACAGAGGAGAGCAGGAGAAACCAGGTGGACACACATCCCAAAGAATCCCTGCAGACTTCCGATGCCAAGCCCAGCGGAGACGGATGGGTCTGCAAGCGTTTCACCCAAGAGGGTTCCTTCAACACTGGAGGTTATAACGAGGGCAGTGTCCCATGCGGTGAAGAGTGCTGTGAGTGAAAACCTATCATCATTTTACACGCTTCTTGCAATTGCAGCGTAGCAAAGGGTGCCCAGGTGGACGGGACGAGAAAGGCTTCCCAAAACAAGTTGCAGGGTGCTGCTCCTACATGGAATTCCGGGGTTTGTGTATTGCCGTGTGCGAGAAAGAAATCCTGGGTTGGTGTTTGTTCCTTGACTGCAGAAAGTCCTTGGAGTGAGGCTTAAGGTGACCTGTGTTCACACAGATCACTTCCGATCACACGAGGGAACGCTACAAACACTTCTTGCCACTGTGGCCTCAAGCCCACTGCAAAGGAGGCCTTTCCCCTGGTACGGGAGACGAGTTGCTCCCCTGCTCAGAAAGGCTCATGACTGAGGTTGGCTGGGCGGATGCATGGTATACCATGTGGCTTTCCCTGAAGGAACCACATACTCCTTGGTTCGAGAACATAGCGTCATCTATGCGAGACCTGTGGTACCCGACTTGCACAGGGGTTCAAATAACGCGCTCTAAGGGCTTGGCTCTGAAGCCCACACGGTGCAAACTCTTTTAAAGGCACTTGGCCATGTGCTGGTGGCGTACCTCTGCAAAGTATGGCAATGTCTCTCTGTAGGAGGTCGTCCCACGGGAAACAGAAGTTACGTTCACACGTTTGCCCCTGAGCCTAATGGCAGAGGTAAAAGATTTGTCATTTCAGAGGCTTCTCCACGGAGTTTCTGTAGAGGTGTCTCCCTCTGACTTGTAGCTCCACAGAAGCACGGTCCTCAGGCCAAGGGCAGCTTGTGCTTTCTCCTCCCTCACACCATGAAGAATTTCCTAAGGAACGGGATCCCTTTGACGTCAGCTCTCGGAACCAAGGTTTCCCCACAGTGCTCCTTTAGTGACCAGATGCTGTCCCTCTCGTGGGACACTTGAAGCGATTCCTTTCGAAACTTCCATACACAGACACTCTATCTCTTTGGTCTTTAGAAGCTGAGCGAAGCTAGCAAAGTGGGCTCAAGTCCCAGGGGCGGAACGAGGCTCATGCCTCTCCACAGAGGGCATGTAGGAACGTGTTGCTCCGAGAAGGAATGCAGAAGTCCGTTATGGGCTAGAGGATAGAAACGTGATGCACACTAATAAGAATGCCTGCAGTGGTCCCATACTGAATGTGTCATCCACCAGGTGGTTTCAGCTACATAACCGAACCGCACGTATCGGTAACGGGCATGTGGCCCTGCGTCTGGCAGGCTGTGTGAAGCCACGTGTCTGGCAAAACCTTACTGGTGGCCTGGTAAATATATCGCCCTTATGGGAAATGGTTATGTGCCCTTCTAGCTAGGTGAAAGTTGTGTGACGCCCCTTGCCCTTTCTGGGTGCGGAGTTTTGCCACGGAGTTCAAGACCAGGAGCCAATTATTTTGGAGACGTGGAAATAGCGCTTTCGCAGAGCTGCCTTCATGCTGCCCCGATCTCTGTGTTCCGTATTCGAAACGGAGTAAAGAAGCCATGGGCGGAAAGCACGGCCAGGCTGGCCCCACGCGGGATGTGCACGTGCAACTGACGAGCTAGAGGAGAGCAATGTGATACCCACAACTCTTTGGGAGCGGCCAGCTCTCATCCAGCTTCTTCCAAGCAGGTTCTGAAAGGTTTGCGCCCCTTTTCTCAACTCACCAACCACGATGTCGTTCTCACAGTGCTACGCTCTGCGTTTCTCAAGGTGATTTGGAATGAGAGCCTTTCAGACTGCAGAGGAAGGGAGTTTCTAACAGGGGAAATGAGATGTGTAACTGACAGGCTAGATGAAGGAAATTTCCTATGCAGTTGTCATTCAGTGTGCTGGGAACAAGACCCAGGTCGGTAGAGCCTCTGGTGTCTTTGTTCCCAGACATCATCTGGCACTGTGGTGCACCAGATCCCTTAAAACGCTTGGCTAACATAGAGTCATATAAAAAGAATAGCAGTAGCCATCAGGTGGACGCACATCACAAGGAAGATTTTCAGATTTCCAGTACCAGCCCTGTGGAGTCGGACGCGTCTGCAAGCGTTTCACCCGAGAGAGTTCCTGCAACACCAGCGGTCATTCCAAGTGCAGGGACGCCTGCGGTGAAGATTGCTGTGAGTGAGAAGCGTATCATTTGTACATGATTCGTGGAAGTGGATGTGGCAAAGGGTGCTCAGGTGGACGGGACGGGGAAGCTTTCCCTCAACAAGTTGAAGGGTGCTGCTCCTACATGGAATTCGGGGATCTTGGAGAGCTGGAAAGAGCAATTTCGCAGAGATGCCTTAATGCTGCCATGAGGTCTGTGTTCCATATTCGAAATAGAATAAAAGAAGCCTTGGCCGGAGGCACGAGCAGGCTCGTCCCAGACGGGATGTGCACCTGCAACTGACGAGCTAGAGGAAAACCATGTGGTACCCACAATTCTTTCGGGATTGGCCAGTTCTCATCCAGCTTGCTCCAAGCAGGTGCTGAAAGGTTTGCGCACCTTTTCTCAACACGCAAAGCACAAGTGTGTGCAAACAGTGCTTCGTTCCGTGTTTCTCAAGCTGATATGGAATGACAGCCCTGCAGACTGCACAGGAAGGGAGTTGCTCACAGGGTAAAGGGGATGTGTACCTGACAGGCTAGATGAAGAAAATTTCCTATGCAGTTGTCCTTCAGTGTACTGGGAACAGGAGCGAGGTCGGGCCAGCACATAGTGTCTTTGGTCCCAGATATTGTCTGGCACTGTGGTGCATCGGCACCCTTAAAACCCTTTGCTAGCACAGAGCCTCATACAGAGGAGAGCAGGAGAAACCAGGTGGACACACATCCCAAAGAATCCCTGCAGACTTCCGATGCCAAGCCCAGCGGAGACGGATGGGTCTGCAAGCGTTTCACCCAAGAGGGTTCCTTCAACACTGGAGGTTATAACGAGGGCAGTGTCCCATGCGGTGAAGAGTGCTGTGAGTGAAAACCTATCATCATTTTACACGCTTCTTGCAATTGCAGCGTAGCAAAGGGTGCCCAGGTGGACGGGACGAGAAAGGCTTCCCAAAACAAGTTGCAGGGTGCTGCTCCTACATGGAATTCCGGGGTTTGTGTATTGCCGTGTGCGAGAAAGAAATCCTGGGTTGGTGTTTGTTCCTTGACTGCAGAAAGTCCTTGGAGTGAGGCTTAAGGTGACCTGTGTTCACACAGATCACTTCCGATCACACGAGGGAACGCTACAAACACTTCTTGCCACTGTGGCCTCAAGCCCACTGCAAAGGAGGCCTTTCCCCTGGTACGGGAGACGAGTTGCTCCCCTGCTCAGAAAGGCTCATGACTGAGGTTGGCTGGGCGGATGCATGGTATACCATGTGGCTTTCCCTGAAGGAACCACATACTCCTTGGTTCGAGAACATAGCGTCATCTATGCGAGACCTGTGGTACCCGACTTGCACAGGGGTTCAAATAACGCGCTCTAAGGGCTTGGCTCTGAAGCCCACACGGTGCAAACTCTTTTAAAGGCACTTGGCCATGTGCTGGTGGCGTACCTCTGCAAAGTATGGCAATGTCTCTCTGTAGGAGGTCGTCCCACGGGAAACAGAAGTTACGTTCACACGTTTGCCCCTGAGCCTAATGGCAGAGGTAAAAGATTTGTCATTTCAGAGGCTTCTCCACGGAGTTTCTGTAGAGGTGTCTCCCTCTGACTTGTAGCTCCACAGAAGCACGGTCCTCAGGCCAAGGGCAGCTTGTGCTTTCTCCTCCCTCACACCATGAAGAATTTCCTAAGGAACGGGATCCCTTTGACGTCAGCTCTCGGAACCAAGGTTTCCCCACAGTGCTCCTTTAGTGACCAGATGCTGTCCCTCTCGTGGGACACTTGAAGCGATTCCTTTCGAAACTTCCAGACACAGACACTCTATCTCTTTGGTCTTGAGAAGCTGAGAGAAGCTAACAAAGTGGGCTCAAGTCCCAGGGGCGGAACGAGGCTCATGCCTCTCCACAGAGGGCATGTAGGAACGTGTTGCTCCGAGAAGGCATGCAGAAGTCCGTTATGGGCTAGAGGATAGAAACGTGATGCACACTAATAAGAATGCCTGCAGTGGTCCCATACTGAATGTGTCATCCACCAGGTGGTTTCAGCTACATAACCGAACCGCACGTATCGGTAACGGGCATGTGGCCCTGCGCCTGGCAGGCTGTGTGAAGCCACGTGTCTGGCAAAACCTTACTGGTGGCCTGGTAAATATATCGCCCTTATGGGAAATGGTTATGTGCCCTTCTAGCTAGGTGAAAGTTGTGTGACGCCCCTTGCCCTTTCTGGGTGCGGAGTTTTGCCACGGAGTTCAAGACCAGGAGCCAATTATTTTGGAGACGTGGAAATAGCGCTTTCGCAGAGCTGCCTTCATGCTGCCCCGATCTCTGTGTTCCGTATTCGAAACGGAGTAAAGAAGCCATGGGCGGAAAGCACGGCCAGGCTGGCCCCACACGGGATGTGCACGTGCAACTGACGAGCTAGAGGAGAGCAATGTGATACCCACAACTCTTTGGGAGCGGCCAGCTCTCATCCAGCTTCTTCCAAGCAGGTTCTGAAAGGTTTGCGCCCCTTTTCTCAACTCACCAACCACGATGTCGTTCTCACAGTGCTACGCTCTGCGTTTCTCAAGGTGATTTGGAATGAGAGCCTTTCAGACTGCAGAGGAAGGGAGTTTCTAACAGGGGAAATGAGATGTGTAACTGACAGGCTAGATGAAGGAAATTTCCTATGCAGTTGTCATTCAGTGTGCTGGGAACAAGACCCAGGTCGGTAGAGCCTCTGGTGTCTTTGTTCCCAGACATCATCTGGCACTGTGGTGCACCAGATCCCTTAAAACGCTTGGCTAACATAGAGTCATATAAAAAGAATAGCAGTAGCCATCAGGTGGACGCACATCACAAGGAAGATTTTCAGATTTCCAGTACCAGCCCTGTGGAGTCGGACGCGTCTGCAAGCGTTTCACCCGAGAGAGTTCCTGCAACACCAGCGGTCATTCCAAGTGCAGGGACGCCTGCGGTGAAGATTGCTGTGAGTGAGAAGCGTATCATTTGTACATGATTCGTGGAAGTGGATGTGGCAAAGGGTGCTCAGGTGGACGGGACGGGGAAGCTTTCCCTCAACAAGTTGAAGGGTGCTGCTCCTACATGGAATTCGGGGATCTTGGAGAGCTGGAAAGAGCAATTTCGCAGAGATGCCTTAATGCTGCCATGAGGTCTGTGTTCCATATTCGAAATAGAATAAAAGAAGCCTTGGCCGGAGGCACGAGCAGGCTCGTCCCAGACGGGATGTGCACCTGCAACTGACGAGCTAGAGGAAAACCATGTGGTACCCACAATTCTTTCGGGATTGGCCAGTTCTCATCCAGCTTGCTCCAAGCAGGTGCTGAAAGGTTTGCGCACCTTTTCTCAACACGCAAAGCACAAGTGTGTGCAAACAGTGCTTCGTTCCGTGTTTCTCAAGCTGATATGGAATGACAGCCCTGCAGACTGCACAGGAAGGGAGTTGCTCACAGGGTAAAGGGGATGTGTACCTGACAGGCTAGATGAAGAAAATTTCCTATGCAGTTGTCCTTCAGTGTACTGGGAACAGGAGCGAGGTCGGGCCAGCACATAGTGTCTTTGGTCCCAGATATTGTCTGGCACTGTGGTGCATCGGCACCCTTAAAACCCTTTGCTAGCACAGAGCCTCATACAGAGGAGAGCAGGAGAAACCAGGTGGACACACATCCCAAAGAATCCCTGCAGACTTCCGATACCAAGCCCAGCGGAGACGGATGGGTCTGCAAGCGTTTCACCCAAGAGGGTTCCTTCAACACTGGAGGTTATAACGAGGGCAGTGTCCCATGCGGTCAAGAGTGCTGTGAGTGAAAACCTATCATCATTTTACACGCTTCTTGCAATTGCAGCGTAGCAAAGGGTGCTCAGGTGGACGGGACGAGAAAGGCTTCCCAAAACAAGTTGCAGGGTGCTGCTCCTACATGGAATTCCGGGGTTTGTGTATTGCCGTGTGCGAGAAAGAAATCCTGGGTTGGTGTTTGTTCCTTGACTGCAGAAAGTCCTTGGAGTGAGGCTTAAGGTGACCTGTGTTCACACAGATCACTTCCGATCACACGAGGGAACGCTACAAACACTTCTTGCCACTGTGGCCTCAAGCCCACTGCAAAGGAGGCCTTTCCCCTGGTACGGGAGACGAGTTGCTCCCCTGCTCAGAAAGGCTCATGACTGAGGTTGGCTGGGCGGATGCATGGTATACCATGTGGCTTTCCCTGAAGGAACCACATACTCCTTGGTTCGAGAACATAGCGTCATCTATGCGAGACCTGTGGTACCCGACTTGCACAGGGGTTCAAATAACGCGCTCTAAGGGCTTGGCTCTGAAGCCCACACGGTGCAAACTCTTTTAAAGGCACTTGGCCATGTGCTGGTGGCGTACCTCTGCAAAGTATGGCAATGTCTCTCTGTAGGAGGTCGTCCCACGGGAAACAGAAGTTACGTTCACACGTTTGCCCCTGAGCCTAATGGCAGAGGTAAAAGATTTGTCATTTCAGAGGCTTCTCCACGGAGTTTCTGTAGAGGTGTCTCCCTCTGACTTGTAGCTCCACAGAAGCACGGTCCTCAGGCCAAGGGCAGCTTGTGCTTTCTCCTCCCTCACACCATGAAGAATTTCCTAAGGAACGGGATCCCTTTGACGTCAGCTCTCGGAACCAAGGTTTCCCCACAGTGCTCCTTTAGTGACCAGATGCTGTCCCTCTCGTGGGACACTTGAAGCGATTCCTTTCGAAACTTCCAGACACAGACACTCTATCTCTTTGGTCTTGAGAAGCTGAGAGAAGCTAACAAAGTGGGCTCAAGTCCCAGGGGCGGAACGAGGCTCATGCCTCTCCACAGAGGGCATGTAGGAACGTGTTGCTCCGAGAAGGCATGCAGAAGTCCGTTATGGGCTAGAGGATAGAAACGTGATGCACACTAATAAGAATGCCTGCAGTGGTCCCATACTGAATGTGTCATCCACCAGGTGGTTTCAGCTACATAACCGAACCGCACGTATCGGTAACGGGCATGTGGCCCTGCGCCTGGCAGGCTGTGTGAAGCCACGTGTCTGGCAAAACCTTACTGGTGGCCTGGTAAATATATCGCCCTTATGGGAAATGGTTATGTGCCCTTCTAGCTAGGTGAAAGTTGTGTGACGCCCCTTGCCCTTTCTGGGTGCGGAGTTTTGCCACGGAGTTCAAGACCAGGAGCCAATTATTTTGGAGACGTGGAAATAGCGCTTTCGCAGAGCTGCCTTCATGCTGCCCCGATCTCTGTGTTCCGTATTCGAAACGGAGTAAAGAAGCCATGGGCGGAAAGCACGGCCAGGCTGGCCCCACGCGGGATGTGCACGTGCAACTGACGAGCTAGAGGAGAGCAATGTGATACCCACAACTCTTTGGGAGCGGCCAGCTCTCATCCAGCTTCTTCCAAGCAGGTTCTGAAAGGTTTGCGCCCCTTTTCTCAACTCACCAACCACGATGTCGTTCTCACAGTGCTACGCTCTGCGTTTCTCAAGGTGATTTGGAATGAGAGCCTTTCAGACTGCAGAGGAAGGGAGTTTCTAACAGGGGAAATGAGATGTGTAACTGACAGGCTAGATGAAGGAAATTTCCTATGCAGTTGTCATTCAGTGTGCTGGGAACAAGACCCAGGTCGGTAGAGCCTCTGGTGTCTTTGTTCCCAGACATCATCTGGCACTGTGGTGCACCAGATCCCTTAAAACGCTTGGCTAACATAGAGTCATATAAAAAGAATAGCAGTAGCCATCAGGTGGACGCACATCACAAGGAAGATTTTCAGATTTCCAGTACCAGCCCTGTGGAGTCGGACGCGTCTGCAAGCGTTTCACCCGAGAGAGTTCCTGCAACACCAGCGGTCATTCCAAGTGCAGGGACGCCTGCGGTGAAGATTGCTGTGAGTGAGAAGCGTATCATTTGTACATGATTCGTGGAAGTGGATGTGGCAAAGGGTGCTCAGGTGGACGGGACGGGGAAGCTTTCCCTCAACAAGTTGAAGGGTGCTGCTCCTACATGGAATTCGGGGATCTTGGAGAGCTGGAAAGAGCAATTTCGCAGAGATGCCTTAATGCTGCCATGAGGTCTGTGTTCCATATTCGAAATAGAATAAAAGAAGCCTTGGCCGGAGGCACGAGCAGGCTCGTCCCAGACGGGATGTGCACCTGCAACTGACGAGCTAGAGGAAAACCATGGGGTACCCACAATTCTTTCGGGATTGGCCAGTTCTCATCCAGCTTGCTCCAAGCAGGTGCTGAAAGGTTTGCGCACCTTTTCTCAACACGCAAAGCACAAGTGTGTGCAAACAGTGCTTCGTTCCGTGTTTCTCAAGCTGATATGGAGTGACAGCCCTGCAGACTGCACAGGAAGGGAGTTGCTCACAGGGTAAAGGGGATGTGTACCTGACAGGCTAGATGAAGAAAATTTCCTATGCAGTTGTCCTTCAGTGTACTGGGAACAGGAGCGAGGTCGGGCCAGCACATAGTGTCTTTGGTCCCAGATATTGTCTGGCACTGTGGTGCATCGGCACCCTTAAAACCCTTTGCTAGCACAGAGCCTCATACAGAGGAGAGCAGGAGAAACCAGGTGGACACACATCCCAAAGAATCCCTGCAGACTTCCGATGCCAAGCCCAGCGGAGACGGATGGGTCTGCAAGCGTTTCACCCAAGAGGGTTCCTTCAACACTGGAGGTTATAACGAGGGCAGTGTCCCATGCGGTGAAGAGTGCTGTGAGTGAAAACCTATCATCATTTTACACGCTTCTTGCAATTGCAGCGTAGCAAAGGGTGCCCAGGTGGACGGGACGAGAAAGGCTTCCCAAAACAAGTTGCAGGGTGCTGCTCCTACATGGAATTCCGGGGTTTGTGTATTGCCGTGTGCGAGAAAGAAATCCTGGGTTGGTGTTTGTTCCTTGACTGCAGAAAGTCCTTGGAGTGAGGCTTAAGGTGACCTGTGTTCACACAGATCACTTCCGATCACACGAGGGAACGCTACAAACACTTCTTGCCACTGTGGCCTCAAGCCCACTGCAAAGGAGGCCTTTCCCCTGGTACGGGAGACGAGTTGCTCCCCTGCTCAGAAAGGCTCATGACTGAGGTTGGCTGGGCGGATGCATGGTATACCATGTGGCTTTCCCTGAAGGAACCACATACTCCTTGGTTCGAGAACATAGCGTCATCTATGCGAGACCTGTGGTACCCGACTTGCACAGGGGTTCAAATAACGCGCTCTAAGGGCTTGGCTCTGAAGCCCACACGGTGCAAACTCTTTTAAAGGCACTTGGCCATGTGCTGGTGGCGTACCTCTGCAAAGTATGGCAATGTCTCTCTGTAGGAGGTCGTCCCACGGGAAACAGAAGTTACGTTCACACGTTTGCCCCTGAGCCTAATGGCAGAGGTAAAAGATTTGTCATTTCAGAGGCTTCTCCACGGAGTTTCTGTAGAGGTGTCTCCCTCTGACTTGTAGCTCCACAGAAGCACGGTCCTCAGGCCAAGGGCAGCTTGTGCTTTCTCCTCCCTCACACCATGAAGAATTTCCTAAGGAACGGGATCCCTTTGACGTCAGCTCTCGGAACCAAGGTTTCCCCACAGTGCTCCTTTAGTGACCAGATGCTGTCCCTCTCGTGGGACACTTGAAGCGATTCCTTTCGAAACTTCCATACACAGACACTCTATCTCTTTGGTCTTTAGAAGCTGAGCGAAGCTAGCAAAGTGGGCTCAAGTCCCAGGGGCGGAACGAGGCTCATGCCTCTCCACAGAGGGCATGTAGGAACGTGTTGCTCCGAGAAGGAATGCAGAAGTCCGTTATGGGCTAGAGGATAGAAACGTGATGCACACTAATAAGAATGCCTGCAGTGGTCCCATACTGAATGTGTCATCCACCAGGTGGTTTCAGCTACATAACCGAACCGCACGTATCGGTAACGGGCATGTGGCCCTGCGTCTGGCAGGCTGTGTGAAGCCACGTGTCTGGCAAAACCTTACTGGTGGCCTGGTAAATATATCGCCCTTATGGGAAATGGTTATGTGCCCTTCTAGCTAGGTGAAAGTTGTGTGACGCCCCTTGCCCTTTCTGGGTGCGGAGTTTTGCCACGGAGTTCAAGACCAGGAGCCAATTATTTTGGAGACGTGGAAATAGCGCTTTCGCAGAGCTGCCTTCATGCTGCCCCGATCTCTGTGTTCCGTATTCGAAACGGAGTAAAGAAGCCATGGGCGGAAAGCACGGCCAGGCTGGCCCCACGCGGGATGTGCACGTGCAACTGACGAGCTAGAGGAGAGCAATGTGATACCCACAACTCTTTGGGAGCGGCCAGCTCTCATCCAGCTTCTTCCAAGCAGGTTCTGAAAGGTTTGCGCCCCTTTTCTCAACTCACCAACCACGATGTCGTTCTCACAGTGCTACGCTCTGCGTTTCTCAAGGTGATTTGGAATGAGAGCCTTTCAGACTGCAGAGGAAGGGAGTTTCTAACAGGGGAAATGAGATGTGTAACTGACAGGCTAGATGAAGGAAATTTCCTATGCAGTTGTCATTCAGTGTGCTGGGAACAAGACCCAGGTCGGTAGAGCCTCTGGTGTCTTTGTTCCCAGACATCATCTGGCACTGTGGTGCACCAGATCCCTTAAAACGCTTGGCTAACATAGAGTCATATAAAAAGAATAGCAGTAGCCATCAGGTGGACGCACATCACAAGGAAGATTTTCAGATTTCCAGTACCAGCCCTGTGGAGTCGGACGCGTCTGCAAGCGTTTCACCCGAGAGAGTTCCTGCAACACCAGCGGTCATTCCAAGTGCAGGGACGCCTGCGGTGAAGATTGCTGTGAGTGAGAAGCGTATCATTTGTACATGATTCGTGGAAGTGGATGTGGCAAAGGGTGCTCAGGTGGACGGGACGGGGAAGCTTTCCCTCAACAAGTTGAAGGGTGCTGCTCCTACATGGAATTCGGGGATCTTGGAGAGCTGGAAAGAGCAATTTCGCAGAGATGCCTTAATGCTGCCATGAGGTCTGTGTTCCATATTCGAAATAGAATAAAAGAAGCCTTGGCCGGAGGCACGAGCAGGCTCGTCCCAGACGGGATGTGCACCTGCAACTGACGAGCTAGAGGAAAACCATGGGGTACCCACAATTCTTTCGGGATTGGCCAGTTCTCATCCAGCTTGCTCCAAGCAGGTGCTGAAAGGTTTGCGCACCTTTTCTCAACACGCAAAGCACAAGTGTGTGCAAACAGTGCTTCGTTCCGTGTTTCTCAAGCTGATATGGAGTGACAGCCCTGCAGACTGCACAGGAAGGGAGTTGCTCACAGGGTAAAGGGGATGTGTACCTGACAGGCTAGATGAAGAAAATTTCCTATGCAGTTGTCCTTCAGTGTACTGGGAACAGGAGCGAGGTCGGGCCAGCACATAGTGTCTTTGGTCCCAGATATTGTCTGGCACTGTGGTGCATCGGCACCCTTAAAACCCTTTGCTAGCACAGAGCCTCATACAGAGGAGAGCAGGAGAAACCAGGTGGACACACATCCCAAAGAATCCCTGCAGACTTCCGATGCCAAGCCCAGCGGAGACGGATGGGTCTGCAAGCGTTTCACCCAAGAGGGTTCCTTCAACACTGGAGGTTATAACGAGGGCAGTGTCCCATGCGGTGAAGAGTGCTGTGAGTGAAAACCTATCATCATTTTACACGCTTCTTGCAATTGCAGCGTAGCAAAGGGTGCTCAGGTGGACGGGACGAGAAAGGCTTCCCAAAACAAGTTGCAGGGTGCTGCTCCTACATGGAATTCCGGGGTTTGTGTATTGCTGTGTGCGAGAAAGAAATCCTGGGTTGGTGTTTGTTCCTTGACTGCAGAAAGTCCTTGGAGTGAGGCTTAAGGTGACCTGTGTTCACACAGATCACTTCCGATCACACGAGGGAACGCTACAAACACTTCTTGCCACTGTGGCCTCAAGCCCACTGCAAAGGAGGCCTTTCCCCTGGTACGGGAGACGAGTTGCTCCCCTGCTCAGAAAGGCTCATGACTGAGGTTGGCTGGGCGGATGCATGGTATACCATGTGGCTTTCCCTGAAGGAACCACATACTCCTTGGTTCGAGAACATAGCGTCATCTATGCGAGACCTGTGGTACCCGACTTGCACAGGGGTTCAAATAACGCGCTCTAAGGGCTTGGCTCTGAAGCCCACACGGTGCAAACTCTTTTAAAGGCACTTGGCCATGTGCTGGTGGCGTACCTCTGCAAAGTATGGCAATGTCTCTCTGTAGGAGGTCGTCCCACGGGAAACAGAAGTTACGTTCACACGTTTGCCCCTGAGCCTAATGGCAGAGGTAAAAGATTTGTCATTTCAGAGGCTTCTCCACGGAGTTTCTGTAGAGGTGTCTCCCTCTGACTTGTAGCTCCACAGAAGCACGGTCCTCAGGCCAAGGGCAGCTTGTGCTTTCTCCTCCCTCACACCATGAAGAATTTCCTAAGGAACGGGATCCCTTTGACGTCAGCTCTCGGAACCAAGGTTTCCCCACAGTGCTCCTTTAGTGACCAGATGCTGTCCCTCTCGTGGGACACTTGAAGCGATTCCTTTCGAAACTTCCATACACAGACACTCTATCTCTTTGGTCTTTAGAAGCTGAGAGAAGCTAGCAAAGTGGGCTCAAGTCCCAGGGGCGGAACGAGGCTCATGCCTCTCCACAGAGGGCATGTAGGAACGTGTTGCTCCGAGAAGGAATGCAGAAGTCCGTTATGGGCTAGAGGATAGAAACGTGATGCACACTAATAAGAATGCCTGCAGTGGTCCCATACTGAATGTGTCATCCACCAGGTGGTTTCAGCTACATAACCGAACCGCACGTATCGGTAACGGGCATGTGGCCCTGCGTCTGGCAGGCTGTGTGAAGCCACGTGTCTGGCAAAACCTTACTGGTGGCCTGGTAAATATATCGCCCTTATGGGAAATGGTTATGTGCCCTTCTAGCTAGGTGAAAGTTGTGTGACGCCCCTTGCCCTTTCTGGGTGCGGAGTTTTGCCACGGAGTTCAAGACCAGGAGCCAATTATTTTGGAGACGTGGAAATAGCGCTTTCGCAGAGCTGCCTTCATGCTGCCCCGATCTCTGTGTTCCGTATTCGAAACGGAGTAAAGAAGCCATGGGCGGAAAGCACGGCCAGGCTGGCCCCACGCGGGATGTGCACGTGCAACTGACGAGCTAGAGGAGAGCAATGTGATACCCACAACTCTTTGGGAGCGGCCAGCTCTCATCCAGCTTCTTCCAAGCAGGTTCTGAAAGGTTTGCGCCCCTTTTCTCAACTCACCAACCACGATGTCGTTCTCACAGTGCTACGCTCTGCGTTTCTCAAGGTGATTTGGAATGAGAGCCTTTCAGACTGCAGAGGAAGGGAGTTTCTAACAGGGGAAATGAGATGTGTAACTGACAGGCTAGATGAAGGAAATTTCCTATGCAGTTGTCATTCAGTGTGCTGGGAACAAGACCCAGGTCGGTAGAGCCTCTGGTGTCTTTGTTCCCAGACATCATCTGGCACTGTGGTGCACCAGATCCCTTAAAACGCTTGGCTAACATAGAGTCATATAAAAAGAATAGCAGTAGCCATCAGGTGGACGCACATCACAAGGAAGATTTTCAGATTTCCAGTACCAGCCCTGTGGAGTCGGACGCGTCTGCAAGCGTTTCACCCGAGAGAGTTCCTGCAACACCAGCGGTCATTCCAAGTGCAGGGACGCCTGCGGTGAAGATTGCTGTGAGTGAGAAGCGTATCATTTGTACATGATTCGTGGAAGTGGATGTGGCAAAGGGTGCTCAGGTGGACGGGACGGGGAAGCTTTCCCTCAACAAGTTGAAGGGTGCTGCTCCTACATGGAATTCGGGGATCTTGGAGAGCTGGAAAGAGCAATTTCGCAGAGATGCCTTAATGCTGCCATGAGGTCTGTGTTCCATATTCGAAATAGAATAAAAGAAGCCTTGGCCGGAGGCACGAGCAGGCTCGTCCCAGACGGGATGTGCACCTGCAACTGACGAGCTAGAGGAAAACCATGTGGTACCCACAATTCTTTCGGGATTGGCCAGTTCTCATCCAGCTTGCTCCAAGCAGGTGCTGAAAGGTTTGCGCACCTTTTCTCAACACGCAAAGCACAAGTGTGTGCAAACAGTGCTTCGTTCCGTGTTTCTCAAGCTGATATGGAATGACAGCCCTGCAGACTGCACAGGAAGGGAGTTGCTCACAGGGTAAAGGGGATGTGTACCTGACAGGCTAGATGAAGAAAATTTCCTATGCAGTTGTCCTTCAGTGTACTGGGAACAGGAGCGAGGTCGGGCCAGCACATAGTGTCTTTGGTCCCAGATATTGTCTGGCACTGTGGTGCATCGGCACCCTTAAAACCCTTTGCTAGCACAGAGCCTCATACAGAGGAGAGCAGGAGAAACCAGGTGGACACACATCCCAAAGAATCCCTGCAGACTTCCGATGCCAAGCCCAGCGGAGACGGATGGGTCTGCAAGCGTTTCACCCAAGAGGGTTCCTTCAACACTGGAGGTTATAACGAGGGCAGTGTCCCATGCGGTGAAGAGTGCTGTGAGTGAAAACCTATCATCATTTTACACGCTTCTTGCAATTGCAGCGTAGCAAAGGGTGCTCAGGTGGACGGGACGAGAAAGGCTTCCCAAAACAAGTTGCAGGGTGCTGCTCCTACATGGAATTCCGGGGTTTGTGTATTGCTGTGTGCGAGAAAGAAATCCTGGGTTGGTGTTTGTTCCTTGACTGCAGAAAGTCCTTGGAGTGAGGCTTAAGGTGACCTGTGTTCACACAGATCACTTCCGATCACACGAGGGAACGCTACAAACACTTCTTGCCACTGTGGCCTCAAGCCCACTGCAAAGGAGGCCTTTCCCCTGGTACGGGAGACGAGTTGCTCCCCTGCTCAGAAAGGCTCATGACTGAGGTTGGCTGGGCGGATGCATGGTATACCATGTGGCTTTCCCTGAAGGAACCACATACTCCTTGGTTCGAGAACATAGCGTCATCTATGCGAGACCTGTGGTACCCGACTTGCACAGGGGTTCAAATAACGCGCTCTAAGGGCTTGGCTCTGAAGCCCACACGGTGCAAACTCTTTTAAAGGCACTTGGCCATGTGCTGGTGGCGTACCTCTGCAAAGTATGGCAATGTCTCTCTGTAGGAGGTCGTCCCACGGGAAACAGAAGTTACGTTCACACGTTTGCCCCTGAGCCTAATGGCAGAGGTAAAAGATTTGTCATTTCAGAGGCTTCTCCACGGAGTTTCTGTAGAGGTGTCTCCCTCTGACTTGTAGCTCCACAGAAGCACGGTCCTCAGGCCAAGGGCAGCTTGTGCTTTCTCCTCCCTCACACCATGAAGAATTTCCTAAGGAACGGGATCCCTTTGACGTCAGCTCTCGGAACCAAGGTTTCCCCACAGTGCTCCTTTAGTGACCAGATGCTGTCCCTCTCGTGGGACACTTGAAGCGATTCCTTTCGAAACTTCCATACACAGACACTCTATCTCTTTGGTCTTTAGAAGCTGAGAGAAGCTAGCAAAGTGGGCTCAAGTCCCAGGGGCGGAACGAGGCTCATGCCTCTCCACAGAGGGCATGTAGGAACGTGTTGCTCCGAGAAGGAATGCAGAAGTCCGTTATGGGCTAGAGGATAGAAACGTGATGCACACTAATAAGAATGCCTGCAGTGGTCCCATACTGAATGTGTCATCCACCAGGTGGTTTCAGCTACATAACCGAACCGCACGTATCGGTAACGGGCATGTGGCCCTGCGTCTGGCAGGCTGTGTGAAGCCACGTGTCTGGCAAAACCTTACTGGTGGCCTGGTAAATATATCGCCCTTATGGGAAATGGTTATGTGCCCTTCTAGCTAGGTGAAAGTTGTGTGACGCCCCTTGCCCTTTCTGGGTGCGGAGTTTTGCCACGGAGTTCAAGACCAGGAGCCAATTATTTTGGAGACGTGGAAATAGCGCTTTCGCAGAGCTGCCTTCATGCTGCCCCGATCTCTGTGTTCCGTATTCGAAACGGAGTAAAGAAGCCATGGGCGGAAAGCACGGCCAGGCTGGCCCCACGCGGGATGTGCACGTGCAACTGACGAGCTAGAGGAGAGCAATGTGATACCCACAACTCTTTGGGAGCGGCCAGCTCTCATCCAGCTTCTTCCAAGCAGGTTCTGAAAGGTTTGCGCCCCTTTTCTCAACTCACCAACCACGATGTCGTTCTCACAGTGCTACGCTCTGCGTTTCTCAAGGTGATTTGGAATGAGAGCCTTTCAGACTGCAGAGGAAGGGAGTTTCTAACAGGGGAAATGAGATGTGTAACTGACAGGCTAGATGAAGGAAATTTCCTATGCAGTTGTCATTCAGTGTGCTGGGAACAAGACCCAGGTCGGTAGAGCCTCTGGTGTCTTTGTTCCCAGACATCATCTGGCACTGTGGTGCACCAGATCCCTTAAAACGCTTGGCTAACATAGAGTCATATAAAAAGAATAGCAGTAGCCATCAGGTGGACGCACATCACAAGGAAGATTTTCAGATTTCCAGTACCAGCCCTGTGGAGTCGGACGCGTCTGCAAGCGTTTCACCCGAGAGAGTTCCTGCAACACCAGCGGTCATTCCAAGTGCAGGGACGCCTGCGGTGAAGATTGCTGTGAGTGAGAAGCGTATCATTTGTACATGATTCGTGGAAGTGGATGTGGCAAAGGGTGCTCAGGTGGACGGGACGGGGAAGCTTTCCCTCAACAAGTTGAAGGGTGCTGCTCCTACATGGAATTCGGGGATCTTGGAGAGCTGGAAAGAGCAATTTCGCAGAGATGCCTTAATGCTGCCATGAGGTCTGTGTTCCATATTCGAAATAGAATAAAAGAAGCCTTGGCCGGAGGCACGAGCAGGCTCGTCCCAGACGGGATGTGCACCTGCAACTGACGAGCTAGAGGAAAACCATGTGGTACCCACAATTCTTTCGGGATTGGCCAGTTCTCATCCAGCTTGCTCCAAGCAGGTGCTGAAAGGTTTGCGCACCTTTTCTCAACACGCAAAGCACAAGTGTGTGCAAACAGTGCTTCGTTCCGTGTTTCTCAAGCTGATATGGAATGACAGCCCTGCAGACTGCACAGGAAGGGAGTTGCTCACAGGGTAAAGGGGATGTGTACCTGACAGGCTAGATGAAGAAAATTTCCTATGCAGTTGTCCTTCAGTGTACTGGGAACAGGAGCGAGGTCGGGCCAGCACATAGTGTCTTTGGTCCCAGATATTGTCTGGCACTGTGGTGCATCGGCACCCTTAAAACCCTTTGCTAGCACAGAGCCTCATACAGAGGAGAGCAGGAGAAACCAGGTGGACACACATCCCAAAGAATCCCTGCAGACTTCCGATGCCAAGCCCAGCGGAGACGGATGGGTCTGCAAGCGTTTCACCCAAGAGGGTTCCTTCAACACTGGAGGTTATAATGAGGGCAGTGTCCCATGCGGTGAAGAGTGCTGTGAGTGAAAACCTATCATCATTTTACACGCTTCTTGCAATTGCAGCGTAGCAAAGGGTGCCCAGGTGGACGGGACGAGAAAGGCTTCCCAAAACAAGTTGCAGGGTGCTGCTCCTACATGGAATTCCGGGGTTTGTGTATTGCCGTGTGCGAGAAAGAAATCCTGGGTTGGTGTTTGTTCCTTGACTGCAGAAAGTCCTTGGAGTGAGGCTTAAGGTGACCTGTGTTCACACAGATCACTTCCGATCACACGAGGGAACGCTACAAACACTTCTTGCCACTGTGGCCTCAAGCCCACTGCAAAGGAGGCCTTTCCCCTGGTACGGGAGACGAGTTGCTCCCCTGCTCAGAAAGGCTCATGACTGAGGTTGGCTGGGCGGATGCATGGTATACCATGTGGCTTTCCCTGAAGGAACCACATACTCCTTGGTTCGAGAACATAGCGTCATCTATGCGAGACCTGTGGTACCCGACTTGCACAGGGGTTCAAATAACGCGCTCTAAGGGCTTGGCTCTGAAGCCCACACGGTGCAAACTCTTTTAAAGGCACTTGGCCATGTGCTGGTGGCGTACCTCTGCAAAGTATGGCAATGTCTCTCTGTAGGAGGTCGTCCCACGGGAAACAGAAGTTACGTTCACACGTTTGCCCCTGAGCCTAATGGCAGAGGTAAAAGATTTGTCATTTCAGAGGCTTCTCCACGGAGTTTCTGTAGAGGTGTCTCCCTCTGACTTGTAGCTCCACAGAAGCACGGTCCTCAGGCCAAGGGCAGCTTGTGCTTTCTCCTCCCTCACACCATGAAGAATTTCCTAAGGAACGGGATCCCTTTGACGTCAGCTCTCGGAACCAAGGTTTCCCCACAGTGCTCCTTTAGTGACCAGATGCTGTCCCTCTCGTGGGACACTTGAAGCGATTCCTTTCGAAACTTCCATACACAGACACTCTATCTCTTTGGTCTTTAGAAGCTGAGAGAAGCTAGCAAAGTGGGCTCAAGTCCCAGGGGCGGAACGAGGCTCATGCCTCTCCACAGAGGGCATGTAGGAACGTGTTGCTCCGAGAAGGAATGCAGAAGTCCGTTATGGGCTAGAGGATAGAAACGTGATGCACACTAATAAGAATGCCTGCAGTGGTCCCATACTGAATGTGTCATCCACCAGGTGGTTTCAGCTACATAACCGAACCGCACGTATCGGTAACGGGCATGTGGCCCTGCGTCTGGCAGGCTGTGTGAAGCCACGTGTCTGGCAAAACCTTACTGGTGGCCTGGTAAATATATCGCCCTTATGGGAAATGGTTATGTGCCCTTCTAGCTAGGTGAAAGTTGTGTGACGCCCCTTGCCCTTTCTGGGTGCGGAGTTTTGCCACGGAGTTCAAGACCAGGAGCCAATTATTTTGGAGACGTGGAAATAGCGCTTTCGCAGAGCTGCCTTCATGCTGCCCCGATCTCTGTGTTCCGTATTCGAAACGGAGTAAAGAAGCCATGGGCGGAAAGCACGGCCAGGCTGGCCCCACGCGGGATGTGCACGTGCAACTGACGAGCTAGAGGAGAGCAATGTGATACCCACAACTCTTTGGGAGCGGCCAGCTCTCATCCAGCTTCTTCCAAGCAGGTTCTGAAAGGTTTGCGCCCCTTTTCTCAACTCACCAACCACGATGTCGTTCTCACAGTGCTACGCTCTGCGTTTCTCAAGGTGATTTGGAATGAGAGCCTTTCAGACTGCAGAGGAAGGGAGTTTCTAACAGGGGAAATGAGATGTGTAACTGACAGGCTAGATGAAGGAAATTTCCTATGCAGTTGTCATTCAGTGTGCTGGGAACAAGACCCAGGTCGGTAGAGCCTCTGGTGTCTTTGTTCCCAGACATCATCTGGCACTGTGGTGCACCAGATCCCTTAAAACGCTTGGCTAACATAGAGTCATATAAAAAGAATAGCAGTAGCCATCAGGTGGACGCACATCACAAGGAAGATTTTCAGATTTCCAGTACCAGCCCTGTGGAGTCGGACGCGTCTGCAAGCGTTTCACCCGAGAGAGTTCCTGCAACACCAGCGGTCATTCCAAGTGCAGGGACGCCTGCGGTGAAGATTGCTGTGAGTGAGAAGCGTATCATTTGTACATGATTCGTGGAAGTGGATGTGGCAAAGGGTGCTCAGGTGGACGGGACGGGGAAGCTTTCCCTCAACAAGTTGAAGGGTGCTGCTCCTACATGGAATTCGGGGATCTTGGAGAGCTGGAAAGAGCAATTTCGCAGAGATGCCTTAATGCTGCCATGAGGTCTGTGTTCCATATTCGAAATAGAATAAAAGAAGCCTTGGCCGGAGGCACGAGCAGGCTCGTCCCAGACGGGATGTGCACCTGCAACTGACGAGCTAGAGGAAAACCATGTGGTACCCACAATTCTTTCGGGATTGGCCAGTTCTCATCCAGCTTGCTCCAAGCAGGTGCTGAAAGGTTTGCGCACCTTTTCTCAACACGCAAAGCACAAGTGTGTGCAAACAGTGCTTCGTTCCGTGTTTCTCAAGCTGATATGGAATGACAGCCCTGCAGACTGCACAGGAAGGGAGTTGCTCACAGGGTAAAGGGGATGTGTACCTGACAGGCTAGATGAAGAAAATTTCCTATGCAGTTGTCCTTCAGTGTACTGGGAACAGGAGCGAGGTCGGGCCAGCACATAGTGTCTTTGGTCCCAGATATTGTCTGGCACTGTGGTGCATCGGCACCCTTAAAACCCTTTGCTAGCACAGAGCCTCATACAGAGGAGAGCAGGAGAAACCAGGTGGACACACATCCCAAAGAATCCCTGCAGACTTCCGATGCCAAGCCCAGCGGAGACGGATGGGTCTGCAAGCGTTTCACCCAAGAGGGTTCCTTCAACACTGGAGGTTATAACGAGGGCAGTGTCCCATGCGGTGAAGAGTGCTGTGAGTGAAAACCTATCATCATTTTACACGCTTCTTGCAATTGCAGCGTAGCAAAGGGTGCCCAGGTGGACGGGACGAGAAAGGCTTCCCAAAACAAGTTGCAGGGTGCTGCTCCTACATGGAATTCCGGGGTTTGTGTATTGCCGTGTGCGAGAAAGAAATCCTGGGTTGGTGTTTGTTCCTTGACTGCAGAAAGTCCTTGGAGTGAGGCTTAAGGTGACCTGTGTTCACACAGATCACTTCCGATCACACGAGGGAACGCTACAAACACTTCTTGCCACTGTGGCCTCAAGCCCACTGCAAAGGAGGCCTTTCCCCTGGTACGGGAGACGAGTTGCTCCCCTGCTCAGAAAGGCTCATGACTGAGGTTGGCTGGGCGGATGCATGGTATACCATGTGGCTTTCCCTGAAGGAACCACATACTCCTTGGTTCGAGAACATAGCGTCATCTATGCGAGACCTGTGGTACCCGACTTGCACAGGGGTTCAAATAACGCGCTCTAAGGGCTTGGCTCTGAAGCCCACACGGTGCAAACTCTTTTAAAGGCACTTGGCCATGTGCTGGTGGCGTACCTCTGCAAAGTATGGCAATGTCTCCCTGTAGGAGGTCGTCCCACGGGAAACAGAAGTTACGTTCACACGTTTGCCCCTGAGCCTAATGGCAGAGGTAAAAGATTTGTCATTTCAGAGGCTTCTCCACGGAGTTTCTGTAGAGGTGTCTCCCTCTGACTTGTAGCTCCACAGAAGCACGGTCCTCAGGCCAAGGGCAGCTTGTGCTTTCTCCTCCCTCACACCATGAAGAATTTCCTAAGGAACGGGATCCCTTTGACGTCAGCTCTCGGAACCAAGGTTTCCCCACAGTGCTCCTTTAGTGACCAGATGCTGTCCCTCTCGTGGGACACTTGAAGCGATTCCTTTCGAAACTTCCATACACAGACACTCTATCTCTTTGGTCTTTAGAAGCTGAGAGAAGCTAGCAAAGTGGGCTCAAGTCCCAGGGGCGGAACGAGGCTCATGCCTCTCCACAGAGGGCATGTAGGAACGTGTTGCTCCGAGAAGGAATGCAGAAGTCCGTTATGGGCTAGAGGATAGAAACGTGATGCACACTAATAAGAATGCCTGCAGTGGTCCCATACTGAATGTGTCATCCACCAGGTGGTTTCAG
The DNA here is from genome assembly GCF_028023285.1 of Balaenoptera ricei. Classification (NCBI taxonomy): domain Eukaryota; kingdom Metazoa; phylum Chordata; class Mammalia; order Artiodactyla; family Balaenopteridae; genus Balaenoptera; species Balaenoptera ricei. The sequence goes on from NC_082660.1 coordinate 53,299,029, forward strand.
CTACATAACCGAACCGCACGTATCGGTAACGGGCATGTGGCCCTGCGTCTGGCAGGCTGTGTGAAGCCACGTGTCTGGCAAAACCTTACTGGTGGCCTGGTAAATATATCGCCCTTATGGGAAATGGTTATGTGCCCTTCTAGCTAGGTGAAAGTTGTGTTACGCCCCTTGCCCTTTCTGGGTGCGGAGTTTTGCCACGGAGTTCAAGACCAGGAGCCAATTATTTTGGAGACGTGGAAATAGCGCTTTCGCAGAGCTGCCTTCATGCTGCCCCGATCTCTGTGTTCCGTATTCGAAACGGAGTAAAGAAGCCATGGGCGGAAAGCACGGCCAGGCTGGCCCCACGCGGGATGTGCACGTGCAACTGACGAGCTAGAGGAGAGCAATGTGATACCCACAACTCTTTGGGAGCGGCCAGCTCTCATCCAGCTTCTTCCAAGCAGGTTCTGAAAGGTTTGCGCCCCTTTTCTCAACTCACCAACCACGATGTCGTTCTCACAGTGCTACGCTCTGCGTTTCTCAAGGTGATTTGGAATGAGAGCCTTTCAGACTGCAGAGGAAGGGAGTTTCTAACAGGGGAAATGAGATGTGTAACTGACAGGCTAGATGAAGGAAATTTCCTATGCAGTTGTCATTCAGTGTGCTGGGAACAAGACCCAGGTCGGTAGAGCCTCTGGTGTCTTTGTTCCCAGACATCATCTGGCACTGTGGTGCACCAGATCCCTTAAAACGCTTGGCTAACATAGAGTCATATAAAAAGAATAGCAGTAGCCATCAGGTGGACGCACATCACAAGGAAGATTTTCAGATTTCCAGTACCAGCCCTGTGGAGTCGGACGCGTCTGCAAGCGTTTCACCCGAGAGAGTTCCTGCAACACCAGCGGTCATTCCAAGTGCAGGGACGCCTGCGGTGAAGATTGCTGTGAGTGAGAAGCGTATCATTTGTACATGATTCGTGGAAGTGGATGTGGCAAAGGGTGCTCAGGTGGACGGGACGGGGAAGCTTTCCCTCAACAAGTTGAAGGGTGCTGCTCCTACATGGAATTCGGGGATCTTGGAGAGCTGGAAAGAGCAATTTCGCAGAGATGCCTTAATGCTGCCATGAGGTCTGTGTTCCATATTCGAAATAGAATAAAAGAAGCCTTGGCCGGAGGCACGAGCAGGCTCGTCCCAGACGGGATGTGCACCTGCAACTGACGAGCTAGAGGAAAACCATGTGGTACCCACAATTCTTTCGGGATTGGCCAGTTCTCATCCAGCTTGCTCCAAGCAGGTGCTGAAAGGTTTGCGCACCTTTTCTCAACACGCAAAGCACAAGTGTGTGCAAACAGTGCTTCGTTCCGTGTTTCTCAAGCTGATATGGAATGACAGCCCTGCAGACTGCACAGGAAGGGAGTTGCTCACAGGGTAAAGGGGATGTGTACCTGACAGGCTAGATGAAGAAAATTTCCTATGCAGTTGTCCTTCAGTGTACTGGGAACAGGAGCGAGGTCGGGCCAGCACATAGTGTCTTTGGTCCCAGATATTGTCTGGCACTGTGGTGCATCGGCACCCTTAAAACCCTTTGCTAGCACAGAGCCTCATACAGAGGAGAGCAGGAGAAACCAGGTGGACACACATCCCAAAGAATCCCTGCAGACTTCCGATGCCAAGCCCAGCGGAGACGGATGGGTCTGCAAGCGTTTCACCCAAGAGGGTTCCTTCAACACTGGAGGTTATAATGAGGGCAGTGTCCCATGCGGTGAAGAGTGCTGTGAGTGAAAACCTATCATCATTTTACACGCTTCTTGCAATTGCAGCGTAGCAAAGGGTGCCCAGGTGGACGGGACGAGAAAGGCTTCCCAAAACAAGTTGCAGGGTGCTGCTCCTACATGGAATTCCGGGGTTTGTGTATTGCCGTGTGCGAGAAAGAAATCCTGGGTTGGTGTTTGTTCCTTGACTGCAGAAAGTCCTTGGAGTGAGGCTTAAGGTGACCTGTGTTCACACAGATCACTTCCGATCACACGAGGGAACGCTACAAACACTTCTTGCCACTGTGGCCTCAAGCCCACTGCAAAGGAGGCCTTTCCCCTGGTACGGGAGACGAGTTGCTCCCCTGCTCAGAAAGGCTCATGACTGAGGTTGGCTGGGCGGATGCATGGTATACCATGTGGCTTTCCCTGAAGGAACCACATACTCCTTGGTTCGAGAACATAGCGTCATCTATGCGAGACCTGTGGTACCCGACTTGCACAGGGGTTCAAATAACGCGCTCTAAGGGCTTGGCTCTGAAGCCCACACGGTGCAAACTCTTTTAAAGGCACTTGGCCATGTGCTGGTGGCGTACCTCTGCAAAGTATGGCAATGTCTCTCTGTAGGAGGTCGTCCCACGGGAAACAGAAGTTACGTTCACACGTTTGCCCCTGAGCCTAATGGCAGAGGTAAAAGATTTGTCATTTCAGAGGCTTCTCCACGGAGTTTCTGTAGAGGTGTCTCCCTCTGACTTGTAGCTCCACAGAAGCACGGTCCTCAGGCCAAGGGCAGCTTGTGCTTTCTCCTCCCTCACACCATGAAGAATTTCCTAAGGAACGGGATCCCTTTGACGTCAGCTCTCGGAACCAAGGTTTCCCCACAGTGCTCCTTTAGTGACCAGATGCTGTCCCTCTCGTGGGACACTTGAAGCGATTCCTTTCGAAACTTCCATACACAGACACTCTATCTCTTTGGTCTTTAGAAGCTGAGAGAAGCTAGCAAAGTGGGCTCAAGTCCCAGGGGCGGAACGAGGCTCATGCCTCTCCACAGAGGGCATGTAGGAACGTGTTGCTCCGAGAAGGAATGCAGAAGTCCGTTATGGGCTAGAGGATAGAAACGTGATGCACACTAATAAGAATGCCTGCAGTGGTCCCATACTGAATGTGTCATCCACCAGGTGGTTTCAGCTACATAACCGAACCGCACGTATCGGTAACGGGCATGTGGCCCTGCGTCTGGCAGGCTGTGTGAAGCCACGTGTCTGGCAAAACCTTACTGGTGGCCTGGTAAATATATCGCCCTTATGGGAAATGGTTATGTGCCCTTCTAGCTAGGTGAAAGTTGTGTGACGCCCCTTGCCCTTTCTGGGTGCGGAGTTTTGCCACGGAGTTCAAGACCAGGAGCCAATTATTTTGGAGACGTGGAAATAGCGCTTTCGCAGAGCTGCCTTCATGCTGCCCCGATCTCTGTGTTCCGTATTCGAAACGGAGTAAAGAAGCCATGGGCGGAAAGCACGGCCAGGCTGGCCCCACGCGGGATGTGCACGTGCAACTGACGAGCTAGAGGAGAGCAATGTGATACCCACAACTCTTTGGGAGCGGCCAGCTCTCATCCAGCTTCTTCCAAGCAGGTTCTGAAAGGTTTGCGCCCCTTTTCTCAACTCACCAACCACGATGTCGTTCTCACAGTGCTACGCTCTGCGTTTCTCAAGGTGATTTGGAATGAGAGCCTTTCAGACTGCAGAGGAAGGGAGTTTCTAACAGGGGAAATGAGATGTGTAACTGACAGGCTAGATGAAGGAAATTTCCTATGCAGTTGTCATTCAGTGTGCTGGGAACAAGACCCAGGTCGGTAGAGCCTCTGGTGTCTTTGTTCCCAGACATCATCTGGCACTGTGGTGCACCAGATCCCTTAAAACGCTTGGCTAACATAGAGTCATATAAAAAGAATAGCAGTAGCCATCAGGTGGACGCACATCACAAGGAAGATTTTCAGATTTCCAGTACCAGCCCTGTGGAGTCGGACGCGTCTGCAAGCGTTTCACCCGAGAGAGTTCCTGCAACACCAGCGGTCATTCCAAGTGCAGGGACGCCTGCGGTGAAGATTGCTGTGAGTGAGAAGCGTATCATTTGTACATGATTCGTGGAAGTGGATGTGGCAAAGGGTGCTCAGGTGGACGGGACGGGGAAGCTTTCCCTCAACAAGTTGAAGGGTGCTGCTCCTACATGGAATTCGGGGATCTTGGAGAGCTGGAAAGAGCAATTTCGCAGAGATGCCTTAATGCTGCCATGAGGTCTGTGTTCCATATTCGAAATAGAATAAAAGAAGCCTTGGCCGGAGGCACGAGCAGGCTCGTCCCAGACGGGATGTGCACCTGCAACTGACGAGCTAGAGGAAAACCATGTGGTACCCACAATTCTTTCGGGATTGGCCAGTTCTCATCCAGCTTGCTCCAAGCAGGTGCTGAAAGGTTTGCGCACCTTTTCTCAACACGCAAAGCACAAGTGTGTGCAAACAGTGCTTCGTTCCGTGTTTCTCAAGCTGATATGGAATGACAGCCCTGCAGACTGCACAGGAAGGGAGTTGCTCACAGGGTAAAGGGGATGTGTACCTGACAGGCTAGATGAAGAAAATTTCCTATGCAGTTGTCCTTCAGTGTACTGGGAACAGGAGCGAGGTCGGGCCAGCACATAGTGTCTTTGGTCCCAGATATTGTCTGGCACTGTGGTGCATCGGCACCCTTAAAACCCTTTGCTAGCACAGAGCCTCATACAGAGGAGAGCAGGAGAAACCAGGTGGACACACATCCCAAAGAATCCCTGCAGACTTCCGATGCCAAGCCCAGCGGAGACGGATGGGTCTGCAAGCGTTTCACCCAAGAGGGTTCCTTCAACACTGGAGGTTATAACGAGGGCAGTGTCCCATGCGGTGAAGAGTGCTGTGAGTGAAAACCTATCATCATTTTACACGCTTCTTGCAATTGCAGCGTAGCAAAGGGTGCCCAGGTGGACGGGACGAGAAAGGCTTCCCAAAACAAGTTGCAGGGTGCTGCTCCTACATGGAATTCCGGGGTTTGTGTATTGCCGTGTGCGAGAAAGAAATCCTGGGTTGGTGTTTGTTCCTTGACTGCAGAAAGTCCTTGGAGTGAGGCTTAAGGTGACCTGTGTTCACACAGATCACTTCCGATCACACGAGGGAACGCTACAAACACTTCTTGCCACTGTGGCCTCAAGCCCACTGCAAAGGAGGCCTTTCCCCTGGTACGGGAGACGAGTTGCTCCCCTGCTCAGAAAGGCTCATGACTGAGGTTGGCTGGGCGGATGCATGGTATACCATGTGGCTTTCCCTGAAGGAACCACATACTCCTTGGTTCGAGAACATAGCGTCATCTATGCGAGACCTGTGGTACCCGACTTGCACAGGGGTTCAAATAACGCGCTCTAAGGGCTTGGCTCTGAAGCCCACACGGTGCAAACTCTTTTAAAGGCACTTGGCCATGTGCTGGTGGCGTACCTCTGCAAAGTATGGCAATGTCTCCCTGTAGGAGGTCGTCCCACGGGAAACAGAAGTTACGTTCACACGTTTGCCCCTGAGCCTAATGGCAGAGGTAAAAGATTTGTCATTTCAGAGGCTTCTCCACGGAGTTTCTGTAGAGGTGTCTCCCTCTGACTTGTAGCTCCACAGAAGCACGGTCCTCAGGCCAAGGGCAGCTTGTGCTTTCTCCTCCCTCACACCATGAAGAATTTCCTAAGGAACGGGATCCCTTTGACGTCAGCTCTCGGAACCAAGGTTTCCCCACAGTGCTCCTTTAGTGACCAGATGCTGTCCCTCTCGTGGGACACTTGAAGCGATTCCTTTCGAAACTTCCATACACAGACACTCTATCTCTTTGGTCTTTAGAAGCTGAGAGAAGCTAGCAAAGTGGGCTCAAGTCCCAGGGGCGGAACGAGGCTCATGCCTCTCCACAGAGGGCATGTAGGAACGTGTTGCTCCGAGAAGGAATGCAGAAGTCCGTTATGGGCTAGAGGATAGAAACGTGATGCACACTAATAAGAATGCCTGCAGTGGTCCCATACTGAATGTGTCATCCACCAGGTGGTTTCAGCTACATAACCGAACCGCACGTATCGGTAACGGGCATGTGGCCCTGCGTCTGGCAGGCTGTGTGAAGCCACGTGTCTGGCAAAACCTTACTGGTGGCCTGGTAAATATATCGCCCTTATGGGAAATGGTTATGTGCCCTTCTAGCTAGGTGAAAGTTGTGTTACGCCCCTTGCCCTTTCTGGGTGCGGAGTTTTGCCACGGAGTTCAAGACCAGGAGCCAATTATTTTGGAGACGTGGAAATAGCGCTTTCGCAGAGCTGCCTTCATGCTGCCCCGATCTCTGTGTTCCGTATTCGAAACGGAGTAAAGAAGCCATGGGCGGAAAGCACGGCCAGGCTGGCCCCACGCGGGATGTGCACGTGCAACTGACGAGCTAGAGGAGAGCAATGTGATACCCACAACTCTTTGGGAGCGGCCAGCTCTCATCCAGCTTCTTCCAAGCAGGTTCTGAAAGGTTTGCGCCCCTTTTCTCAACTCACCAACCACGATGTCGTTCTCACAGTGCTACGCTCTGCGTTTCTCAAGGTGATTTGGAATGAGAGCCTTTCAGACTGCAGAGGAAGGGAGTTTCTAACAGGGGAAATGAGATGTGTAACTGACAGGCTAGATGAAGGAAATTTCCTATGCAGTTGTCATTCAGTGTGCTGGGAACAAGACCCAGGTCGGTAGAGCCTCTGGTGTCTTTGTTCCCAGACATCATCTGGCACTGTGGTGCACCAGATCCCTTAAAACGCTTGGCTAACATAGAGTCATATAAAAAGAATAGCAGTAGCCATCAGGTGGACGCACATCACAAGGAAGATTTTCAGATTTCCAGTACCAGCCCTGTGGAGTCGGACGCGTCTGCAAGCGTTTCACCCGAGAGAGTTCCTGCAACACCAGCGGTCATTCCAAGTGCAGGGACGCCTGCGGTGAAGATTGCTGTGAGTGAGAAGCGTATCATTTGTACATGATTCGTGGAAGTGGATGTGGCAAAGGGTGCTCAGGTGGACGGGACGGGGAAGCTTTCCCTCAACAAGTTGAAGGGTGCTGCTCCTACATGGAATTCGGGGATCTTGGAGAGCTGGAAAGAGCAATTTCGCAGAGATGCCTTAATGCTGCCATGAGGTCTGTGTTCCATATTCGAAATAGAATAAAAGAAGCCTTGGCCGGAGGCACGAGCAGGCTCGTCCCAGACGGGATGTGCACCTGCAACTGACGAGCTAGAGGAAAACCATGTGGTACCCACAATTCTTTCGGGATTGGCCAGTTCTCATCCAGCTTGCTCCAAGCAGGTGCTGAAAGGTTTGCGCACCTTTTCTCAACACGCAAAGCACAAGTGTGTGCAAACAGTGCTTCGTTCCGTGTTTCTCAAGCTGATATGGAATGACAGCCCTGCAGACTGCACAGGAAGGGAGTTGCTCACAGGGTAAAGGGGATGTGTACCTGACAGGCTAGATGAAGAAAATTTCCTATGCAGTTGTCCTTCAGTGTACTGGGAACAGGAGCGAGGTCGGGCCAGCACATAGTGTCTTTGGTCCCAGATATTGTCTGGCACTGTGGTGCATCGGCACCCTTAAAACCCTTTGCTAGCACAGAGCCTCATACAGAGGAGAGCAGGAGAAACCAGGTGGACACACATCCCAAAGAATCCCTGCAGACTTCCGATGCCAAGCCCAGCGGAGACGGATGGGTCTGCAAGCGTTTCACCCAAGAGGGTTCCTTCAACACTGGAGGTTATAACGAGGGCAGTGTCCCATGCGGTGAAGAGTGCTGTGAGTGAAAACCTATCATCATTTTACACGCTTCTTGCAATTGCAGCGTAGCAAAGGGTGCCCAGGTGGACGGGACGAGAAAGGCTTCCCAAAACAAGTTGCAGGGTGCTGCTCCTACATGGAATTCCGGGGTTTGTGTATTGCCGTGTGCGAGAAAGAAATCCTGGGTTGGTGTTTGTTCCTTGACTGCAGAAAGTCCTTGGAGTGAGGCTTAAGGTGACCTGTGTTCACACAGATCACTTCCGATCACACGAGGGAACGCTACAAACACTTCTTGCCACTGTGGCCTCAAGCCCACTGCAAAGGAGGCCTTTCCCCTGGTACGGGAGACGAGTTGCTCCCCTGCTCAGAAAGGCTCATGACTGAGGTTGGCTGGGCGGATGCATGGTATACCATGTGGCTTTCCCTGAAGGAACCACATACTCCTTGGTTCGAGAACATAGCGTCATCTATGCGAGACCTGTGGTACCCGACTTGCACAGGGGTTCAAATAACGCGCTCTAAGGGCTTGGCTCTGAAGCCCACACGGTGCAAACTCTTTTAAAGGCACTTGGCCATGTGCTGGTGGCGTACCTCTGCAAAGTATGGCAATGTCTCCCTGTAGGAGGTCGTCCCACGGGAAACAGAAGTTACGTTCACACGTTTGCCCCTGAGCCTAATGGCAGAGGTAAAAGATTTGTCATTTCAGAGGCTTCTCCACGGAGTTTCTGTAGAGGTGTCTCCCTCTGACTTGTAGCTCCACAGAAGCACGGTCCTCAGGCCAAGGGCAGCTTGTGCTTTCTCCTCCCTCACACCATGAAGAATTTCCTAAGGAACGGGATCCCTTTGACGTCAGCTCTCGGAACCAAGGTTTCCCCACAGTGCTCCTTTAGTGACCAGATGCTGTCCCTCTCGTGGGACACTTGAAGCGATTCCTTTCGAAACTTCCATACACAGACACTCTATCTCTTTGGTCTTTAGAAGCTGAGAGAAGCTAGCAAAGTGGGCTCAAGTCCCAGGGGCGGAACGAGGCTCATGCCTCTCCACAGAGGGCATGTAGGAACGTGTTGCTCCGAGAAGGAATGCAGAAGTCCGTTATGGGCTAGAGGATAGAAACGTGATGCACACTAATAAGAATGCCTGCAGTGGTCCCATACTGAATGTGTCATCCACCAGGTGGTTTCAGCTACATAACCGAACCGCACGTATCGGTAACGGGCATGTGGCCCTGCGTCTGGCAGGCTGTGTGAAGCCACGTGTCTGGCAAAACCTTACTGGTGGCCTGGTAAATATATCGCCCTTATGGGAAATGGTTATGTGCCCTTCTAGCTAGGTGAAAGTTGTGTTACGCCCCTTGCCCTTTCTGGGTGCGGAGTTTTGCCACGGAGTTCAAGACCAGGAGCCAATTATTTTGGAGACGTGGAAATAGCGCTTTCGCAGAGCTGCCTTCATGCTGCCCCGATCTCTGTGTTCCGTATTCGAAACGGAGTAAAGAAGCCATGGGCGGAAAGCACGGCCAGGCTGGCCCCACGCGGGATGTGCACGTGCAACTGACGAGCTAGAGGAGAGCAATGTGATACCCACAACTCTTTGGGAGCGGCCAGCTCTCATCCAGCTTCTTCCAAGCAGGTTCTGAAAGGTTTGCGCCCCTTTTCTCAACTCACCAACCACGATGTCGTTCTCACAGTGCTACGCTCTGCGTTTCTCAAGGTGATTTGGAATGAGAGCCTTTCAGACTGCAGAGGAAGGGAGTTTCTAACAGGGGAAATGAGATGTGTAACTGACAGGCTAGATGAAGGAAATTTCCTATGCAGTTGTCATTCAGTGTGCTGGGAACAAGACCCAGGTCGGTAGAGCCTCTGGTGTCTTTGTTCCCAGACATCATCTGGCACTGTGGTGCACCAGATCCCTTAAAACGCTTGGCTAACATAGAGTCATATAAAAAGAATAGCAGTAGCCATCAGGTGGACGCACATCACAAGGAAGATTTTCAGATTTCCAGTACCAGCCCTGTGGAGTCGGACGCGTCTGCAAGCGTTTCACCCGAGAGAGTTCCTGCAACACCAGCGGTCATTCCAAGTGCAGGGACGCCTGCGGTGAAGATTGCTGTGAGTGAGAAGCGTATCATTTGTACATGATTCGTGGAAGTGGATGTGGCAAAGGGTGCTCAGGTGGACGGGACGGGGAAGCTTTCCCTCAACAAGTTGAAGGGTGCTGCTCCTACATGGAATTCGGGGATCTTGGAGAGCTGGAAAGAGCAATTTCGCAGAGATGCCTTAATGCTGCCATGAGGTCTGTGTTCCATATTCGAAATAGAATAAAAGAAGCCTTGGCCGGAGGCACGAGCAGGCTCGTCCCAGACGGGATGTGCACCTGCAACTGACGAGCTAGAGGAAAACCATGTGGTACCCACAATTCTTTCGGGATTGGCCAGTTCTCATCCAGCTTGCTCCAAGCAGGTGCTGAAAGGTTTGCGCACCTTTTCTCAACACGCAAAGCACAAGTGTGTGCAAACAGTGCTTCGTTCCGTGTTTCTCAAGCTGATATGGAATGACAGCCCTGCAGACTGCACAGGAAGGGAGTTGCTCACAGGGTAAAGGGGATGTGTACCTGACAGGCTAGATGAAGAAAATTTCCTATGCAGTTGTCCTTCAGTGTACTGGGAACAGGAGCGAGGTCGGGCCAGCACATAGTGTCTTTGGTCCCAGATATTGTCTGGCACTGTGGTGCATCGGCACCCTTAAAACCCTTTGCTAGCACAGAGCCTCATACAGAGGAGAGCAGGAGAAACCAGGTGGACACACATCCCAAAGAATCCCTGCAGACTTCCGATGCCAAGCCCAGCGGAGACGGATGGGTCTGCAAGCGTTTCACCCAAGAGGGTTCCTTCAACACTGGAGGTTATAACGAGGGCAGTGTCCCATGCGGTGAAGAGTGCTGTGAGTGAAAACCTATCATCATTTTACACGCTTCTTGCAATTGCAGCGTAGCAAAGGGTGCCCAGGTGGACGGGACGAGAAAGGCTTCCCAAAACAAGTTGCAGGGTGCTGCTCCTACATGGAATTCCGGGGTTTGTGTATTGCCGTGTGCGAGAAAGAAATCCTGGGTTGGTGTTTGTTCCTTGACTGCAGAAAGTCCTTGGAGTGAGGCTTAAGGTGACCTGTGTTCACACAGATCACTTCCGATCACACGAGGGAACGCTACAAACACTTCTTGCCACTGTGGCCTCAAGCCCACTGCAAAGGAGGCCTTTCCCCTGGTACGGGAGACGAGTTGCTCCCCTGCTCAGAAAGGCTCATGACTGAGGTTGGCTGGGCGGATGCATGGTATACCATGTGGCTTTCCCTGAAGGAACCACATACTCCTTGGTTCGAGAACATAGCGTCATCTATGCGAGACCTGTGGTACCCGACTTGCACAGGGGTTCAAATAACGCGCTCTAAGGGCTTGGCTCTGAAGCCCACACGGTGCAAACTCTTTTAAAGGCACTTGGCCATGTGCTGGTGGCGTACCTCTGCAAAGTATGGCAATGTCTCTCTGTAGGAGGTCGTCCCACGGGAAACAGAAGTTACGTTCACACGTTTGCCCCTGAGCCTAATGGCAGAGGTAAAAGATTTGTCATTTCAGAGGCTTCTCCACGGAGTTTCTGTAGAGGTGTCTCCCTCTGACTTGTAGCTCCACAGAAGCACGGTCCTCAGGCCAAGGGCAGCTTGTGCTTTCTCCTCCCTCACACCATGAAGAATTTCCTAAGGAACGGGATCCCTTTGACGTCAGCTCTCGGAACCAAGGTTTCCCCACAGTGCTCCTTTAGTGACCAGATGCTGTCCCTCTCGTGGGACACTTGAAGCGATTCCTTTCGAAACTTCCATACACAGACACTCTATCTCTTTGGTCTTTAGAAGCTGAGAGAAGCTAGCAAAGTGGGCTCAAGTCCCAGGGGCGGAACGAGGCTCATGCCTCTCCACAGAGGGCATGTAGGAACGTGTTGCTCCGAGAAGGAATGCAGAAGTCCGTTATGGGCTAGAGGATAGAAACGTGATGCACACTAATAAGAATGCCTGCAGTGGTCCCATACTGAATGTGTCATCCACCAGGTGGTTTCAGCTACATAACCGAACCGCACGTATCGGTAACGGGCATGTGGCCCTGCGTCTGGCAGGCTGTGTGAAGCCACGTGTCTGGCAAAACCTTACTGGTGGCCTGGTAAATATATCGCCCTTATGGGAAATGGTTATGTGCCCTTCTAGCTAGGTGAAAGTTGTGTGACGCCCCTTGCCCTTTCTGGGTGCGGAGTTTTGCCACGGAGTTCAAGACCAGGAGCCAATTATTTTGGAGACGTGGAAATAGCGCTTTCGCAGAGCTGCCTTCATGCTGCCCCGATCTCTGTGTTCCGTATTCGAAACGGAGTAAAGAAGCCATGGGCGGAAAGCACGGCCAGGCTGGCCCCACGCGGGATGTGCACGTGCAACTGACGAGCTAGAGGAGAGCAATGTGATACCCACAACTCTTTGGGAGCGGCCAGCTCTCATCCAGCTTCTTCCAAGCAGGTTCTGAAAGGTTTGCGCCCCTTTTCTCAACTCACCAACCACGATGTCGTTCTCACAGTGCTACGCTCTGCGTTTCTCAAGGTGATTTGGAATGAGAGCCTTTCAGACTGCAGAGGAAGGGAGTTTCTAACAGGGGAAATGAGATGTGTAACTGACAGGCTAGATGAAGGAAATTTCCTATGCAGTTGTCATTCAGTGTGCTGGGAACAAGACCCAGGTCGGTAGAGCCTCTGGTGTCTTTGTTCCCAGACATCATCTGGCACTGTGGTGCACCAGATCCCTTAAAACGCTTGGCTAACATAGAGTCATATAAAAAGAATAGCAGTAGCCATCAGGTGGACGCACATCACAAGGAAGATTTTCAGATTTCCAGTACCAGCCCTGTGGAGTCGGACGCGTCTGCAAGCGTTTCACCCGAGAGAGTTCCTGCAACACCAGCGGTCATTCCAAGTGCAGGGACGCCTGCGGTGAAGATTGCTGTGAGTGAGAAGCGTATCATTTGTACATGATTCGTGGAAGTGGATGTGGCAAAGGGTGCTCAGGTGGACGGGACGGGGAAGCTTTCCCTCAACAAGTTGAAGGGTGCTGCTCCTACATGGAATTCGGGGATCTTGGAGAGCTGGAAAGAGCAATTTCGCAGAGATGCCTTAATGCTGCCATGAGGTCTGTGTTCCATATTCGAAATAGAATAAAAGAAGCCTTGGCCGGAGGCACGAGCAGGCTCGTCCCAGACGGGATGTGCACCTGCAACTGACGAGCTAGAGGAAAACCATGGGGTACCCACAATTCTTTCGGGATTGGCCAGTTCTCATCCAGCTTGCTCCAAGCAGGTGCTGAAAGGTTTGCGCACCTTTTCTCAACACGCAAAGCACAAGTGTGTGCAAACAGTGCTTCGTTCCGTGTTTCTCAAGCTGATATGGAATGACAGCCCTGCAGACTGCACAGGAAGGGAGTTGCTCACAGGGTAAAGGGGATGTGTACCTGACAGGCTAGATGAAGAAAATTTCCTATGCAGTTGTCCTTCAGTGTACTGGGAACAGGAGCGAGGTCGGGCCAGCACATAGTGTCTTTGGTCCCAGATATTGTCTGGCACTGTGGTGCATCGGCACCCTTAAAACCCTTTGCTAGCACAGAGCCTCATACAGAGGAGAGCAGGAGAAACCAGGTGGACACACATCCCAAAGAATCCCTGCAGACTTCCGATGCCAAGCCCAGCGGAGACGGATGGGTCTGCAAGCGTTTCACCCAAGAGGGTTCCTTCAACACTGGAGGTTATAACGAGGGCAGTGTCCCATGCGGTGAAGAGTGCTGTGAGTGAAAACCTATCATCATTTTACACGCTTCTTGCAATTGCAGCGTAGCAAAGGGTGCCCAGGTGGACGGGACGAGAAAGGCTTCCCAAAACAAGTTGCAGGGTGCTGCTCCTACATGGAATTCCGGGGTTTGTGTATTGCCGTGTGCGAGAAAGAAATCCTGGGTTGGTGTTTGTTCCTTGACTGCAGAAAGTCCTTGGAGTGAGGCTTAAGGTGACCTGTGTTCACACAGATCACTTCCGATCACACGAGGGAACGCTACAAACACTTCTTGCCACTGTGGCCTCAAGCCCACTGCAAAGGAGGCCTTTCCCCTGGTACGGGAGACGAGTTGCTCCCCTGCTCAGAAAGGCTCATGACTGAGGTTGGCTGGGCGGATGCATGGTATACCATGTGGCTTTCCCTGAAGGAACCACATACTCCTTGGTTCGAGAACATAGCGTCATCTATGCGAGACCTGTGGTACCCGACTTGCACAGGGGTTCAAATAACGCGCTCTAAGGGCTTGGCTCTGAAGCCCACACGGTGCAAACTCTTTTAAAGGCACTTGGCCATGTGCTGGTGGCGTACCTCTGCAAAGTATGGCAATGTCTCCCTGTAGGAGGTCGTCCCACGGGAAACAGAAGTTACGTTCACACGTTTGCCCCTGAGCCTAATGGCAGAGGTAAAAGATTTGTCATTTCAGAGGCTTCTCCACGGAGTTTCTGTAGAGGTGTCTCCCTCTGACTTGTAGCTCCACAGAAGCACGGTCCTCAGGCCAAGGGCAGCTTGTGCTTTCTCCTCCCTCACACCATGAAGAATTTCCTAAGGAACGGGATCCCTTTGACGTCAGCTCTCGGAACCAAGGTTTCCCCACAGTGCTCCTTTAGTGACCAGATGCTGTCCCTCTCGTGGGACACTTGAAGCGATTCCTTTCGAAACTTCCATACACAGACACTCTATCTCTTTGGTCTTTAGAAGCTGAGAGAAGCTAGCAAAGTGGGCTCAAGTCCCAGGGGCGGAACGAGGCTCATGCCTCTCCACAGAGGGCATGTAGGAACGTGTTGCTCCGAGAAGGAATGCAGAAGTCCGTTATGGGCTAGAGGATAGAAACGTGATGCACACTAATAAGAATGCCTGCAGTGGTCCCATACTGAATGTGTCATCCACCAGGTGGTTTCAGCTACATAACCGAACCGCACGTATCGGTAACGGGCATGTGGCCCTGCGTCTGGCAGGCTGTGTGAAGCCACGTGTCTGGCAAAACCTTACTGGTGGCCTGGTAAATATATCGCCCTTATGGGAAATGGTTATGTGCCCTTCTAGCTAGGTGAAAGTTGTGTGACGCCCCTTGCCCTTTCTGGGTGCGGAGTTTTGCCACGGAGTTCAAGACCAGGAGCCAATTATTTTGGAGACGTGGAAATAGCGCTTTCGCAGAGCTGCCTTCATGCTGCCCCGATCTCTGTGTTCCGTATTCGAAACGGAGTAAAGAAGCCATGGGCGGAAAGCACGGCCAGGCTGGCCCCACGCGGGATGTGCACGTGCAACTGACGAGCTAGAGGAGAGCAATGTGATACCCACAACTCTTTGGGAGCGGCCAGCTCTCATCCAGCTTCTTCCAAGCAGGTTCTGAAAGGTTTGCGCCCCTTTTCTCAACTCACCAACCACGATGTCGTTCTCACAGTGCTACGCTCTGCGTTTCTCAAGGTGATTTGGAATGAGAGCCTTTCAGACTGCAGAGGAAGGGAGTTTCTAACAGGGGAAATGAGATGTGTAACTGACAGGCTAGATGAAGGAAATTTCCTATGCAGTTGTCATTCAGTGTGCTGGGAACAAGACCCAGGTCGGTAGAGCCTCTGGTGTCTTTGTTCCCAGACATCATCTGGCACTGTGGTGCACCAGATCCCTTAAAACGCTTGGCTAACATAGAGTCATATAAAAAGAATAGCAGTAGCCATCAGGTGGACGCACATCACAAGGAAGATTTTCAGATTTCCAGTACCAGCCCTGTGGAGTCGGACGCGTCTGCAAGCGTTTCACCCGAGAGAGTTCCTGCAACACCAGCGGTCATTCCAAGTGCAGGGACGCCTGCGGTGAAGATTGCTGTGAGTGAGAAGCGTATCATTTGTACATGATTCGTGGAAGTGGATGTGGCAAAGGGTGCTCAGGTGGACGGGACGGGGAAGCTTTCCCTCAACAAGTTGAAGGGTGCTGCTCCTACATGGAATTCGGGGATCTTGGAGAGCTGGAAAGAGCAATTTCGCAGAGATGCCTTAATGCTGCCATGAGGTCTGTGTTCCATATTCGAAATAGAATAAAAGAAGCCTTGGCCGGAGGCACGAGCAGGCTCGTCCCAGACGGGATGTGCACCTGCAACTGACGAGCTAGAGGAAAACCATGGGGTACCCACAATTCTTTCGGGATTGGCCAGTTCTCATCCAGCTTGCTCCAAGCAGGTGCTGAAAGGTTTGCGCACCTTTTCTCAACACGCAAAGCACAAGTGTGTGCAAACAGTGCTTCGTTCCGTGTTTCTCAAGCTGATATGGAATGACAGCCCTGCAGACTGCACAGGAAGGGAGTTGCTCACAGGGTAAAGGGGATGTGTACCTGACAGGCTAGATGAAGAAAATTTCCTATGCAGTTGTCCTTCAGTGTACTGGGAACAGGAGCGAGGTCGGGCCAGCACATAGTGTCTTTGGTCCCAGATATTGTCTGGCACTGTGGTGCATCGGCACCCTTAAAACCCTTTGCTAGCACAGAGCCTCATACAGAGGAGAGCAGGAGAAACCAGGTGGACACACATCCCAAAGAATCCCTGCAGACTTCCGATACCAAGCCCAGCGGAGACGGATGGGTCTGCAAGCGTTTCACCCAAGAGGGTTCCTTCAACACTGGAGGTTATAACGAGGGCAGTGTCCCATGCGGTGAAGAGTGCTGTGAGTGAAAACCTATCATCATTTTACACGCTTCTTGCAATTGCAGCGTAGCAAAGGGTGCCCAGGTGGACGGGACGAGAAAGGCTTCCCAAAACAAGTTGCAGGGTGCTGCTCCTACATGGAATTCCGGGGTTTGTGTATTGCCGTGTGCGAGAAAGAAATCCTGGGTTGGTGTTTGTTCCTTGACTGCAGAAAGTCCTTGGAGTGAGGCTTAAGGTGACCTGTGTTCACACAGATCACTTCCGATCACACGAGGGAACGCTACAAACACTTCTTGCCACTGTGGCCTCAAGCCCACTGCAAAGGAGGCCTTTCCCCTGGTACGGGAGACGAGTTGCTCCCCTGCTCAGAAAGGCTCATGACTGAGGTTGGCTGGGCGGATGCATGGTATACCATGTGGCTTTCCCTGAAGGAACCACATACTCCTTGGTTCGAGAACATAGCGTCATCTATGCGAGACCTGTGGTACCCGACTTGCACAGGGGTTCAAATAACGCGCTCTAAGGGCTTGGCTCTGAAGCCCACACGGTGCAAACTCTTTTAAAGGCACTTGGCCATGTGCTGGTGGCGTACCTCTGCAAAGTATGGCAATGTCTCTCTGTAGGAGGTCGTCCCACGGGAAACAGAAGTTACGTTCACACGTTTGCCCCTGAGCCTAATGGCAGAGGTAAAAGATTTGTCATTTCAGAGGCTTCTCCACGGAGTTTCTGTAGAGGTGTCTCCCTCTGACTTGTAGCTCCACAGAAGCACGGTCCTCAGGCCAAGGGCAGCTTGTGCTTTCTCCTCCCTCACACCATGAAGAATTTCCTAAGGAACGGGATCCCTTTGACGTCAGCTCTCGGAACCAAGGTTTCCCCACAGTGCTCCTTTAGTGACCAGATGCTGTCCCTCTCGTGGGACACTTGAAGCGATTCCTTTCGAAACTTCCATACACAGACACTCTATCTCTTTGGTCTTTAGAAGCTGAGAGAAGCTAGCAAAGTGGGCTCAAGTCCCAGGGGCGGAACGAGGCTCATGCCTCTCCACAGAGGGCATGTAGGAACGTGTTGCTCCGAGAAGGAATGCAGAAGTCCGTTATGGGCTAGAGGATAGAAACGTGATGCACACTAATAAGAATGCCTGCAGTGGTCCCATACTGAATGTGTCATCCACCAGGTGGTTTCAGCTACATAACCGAACCGCACGTATCGGTAACGGGCATGTGGCCCTGCGTCTGGCAGGCTGTGTGAAGCCACGTGTCTGGCAAAACCTTACTGGTGGCCTGGTAAATATATCGCCCTTATGGGAAATGGTTATGTGCCCTTCTAGCTAGGTGAAAGTTGTGTGACGCCCCTTGCCCTTTCTGGGTGCGGAGTTTTGCCACGGAGTTCAAGACCAGGAGCCAATTATTTTGGAGACGTGGAAATAGCGCTTTCGCAGAGCTGCCTTCATGCTGCCCCGATCTCTGTGTTCCGTATTCGAAACGGAGTAAAGAAGCCATGGGCGGAAAGCACGGCCAGGCTGGCCCCACGCGGGATGTGCACGTGCAACTGACGAGCTAGAGGAGAGCAATGTGATACCCACAACTCTTTGGGAGCGGCCAGCTCTCATCCAGCTTCTTCCAAGCAGGTTCTGAAAGGTTTGCGCCCCTTTTCTCAACTCACCAACCACGATGTCGTTCTCACAGTGCTACGCTCTGCGTTTCTCAAGGTGATTTGGAATGAGAGCCTTTCAGACTGCAGAGGAAGGGAGTTTCTAACAGGGGAAATGAGATGTGTAACTGACAGGCTAGATGAAGGAAATTTCCTATGCAGTTGTCATTCAGTGTGCTGGGAACAAGACCCAGGTCGGTAGAGCCTCTGGTGTCTTTGTTCCCAGACATCATCTGGCACTGTGGTGCACCAGATCCCTTAAAACGCTTGGCTAACATAGAGTCATATAAAAAGAATAGCAGTAGCCATCAGGTGGACGCACATCACAAGGAAGATTTTCAGATTTCCAGTACCAGCCCTGTGGAGTCGGACGCGTCTGCAAGCGTTTCACCCGAGAGAGTTCCTGCAACACCAGCGGTCATTCCAAGTGCAGGGACGCCTGCGGTGAAGATTGCTGTGAGTGAGAAGCGTATCATTTGTACATGATTCGTGGAAGTGGATGTGGCAAAGGGTGCTCAGGTGGACGGGACGGGGAAGCTTTCCCTCAACAAGTTGAAGGGTGCTGCTCCTACATGGAATTCGGGGATCTTGGAGAGCTGGAAAGAGCAATTTCGCAGAGATGCCTTAATGCTGCCATGAGGTCTGTGTTCCATATTCGAAATAGAATAAAAGAAGCCTTGGCCGGAGGCACGAGCAGGCTCGTCCCAGACGGGATGTGCACCTGCAACTGACGAGCTAGAGGAAAACCATGTGGTACCCACAATTCTTTCGGGATTGGCCAGTTCTCATCCAGCTTGCTCCAAGCAGGTGCTGAAAGGTTTGCGCACCTTTTCTCAACACGCAAAGCACAAGTGTGTGCAAACAGTGCTTCGTTCCGTGTTTCTCAAGCTGATATGGAATGACAGCCCTGCAGACTGCACAGGAAGGGAGTTGCTCACAGGGTAAAGGGGATGTGTACCTGACAGGCTAGATGAAGAAAATTTCCTATGCAGTTGTCCTTCAGTGTACTGGGAACAGGAGCGAGGTCGGGCCAGCACATAGTGTCTTTGGTCCCAGATATTGTCTGGCACTGTGGTGCATCGGCACCCTTAAAACCCTTTGCTAGCACAGAGCCTCATACAGAGGAGAGCAGGAGAAACCAGGTGGACACACATCCCAAAGAATCCCTGCAGACTTCCGATACCAAGCCCAGCGGAGACGGATGGGTCTGCAAGCGTTTCACCCAAGAGGGTTCCTTCAACACTGGAGGTTATAACGAGGGCAGTGTCCCATGCGGTGAAGAGTGCTGTGAGTGAAAACCTATCATCATTTTACACGCTTCTTGCAATTGCAGCGTAGCAAAGGGTGCCCAGGTGGACGGGACGAGAAAGGCTTCCCAAAACAAGTTGCAGGGTGCTGCTCCTACATGGAATTCCGGGGTTTGTGTATTGCCGTGTGCGAGAAAGAAATCCTGGGTTGGTGTTTGTTCCTTGACTGCAGAAAGTCCTTGGAGTGAGGCTTAAGGTGACCTGTGTTCACACAGATCACTTCCGATCACACGAGGGAACGCTACAAACACTTCTTGCCACTGTGGCCTCAAGCCCACTGCAAAGGAGGCCTTTCCCCTGGTACGGGAGACGAGTTGCTCCCCTGCTCAGAAAGGCTCATGACTGAGGTTGGCTGGGCGGATGCATGGTATACCATGTGGCTTTCCCTGAAGGAACCACATACTCCTTGGTTCGAGAACATAGCGTCATCTATGCGAGACCTGTGGTACCCGACTTGCACAGGGGTTCAAATAACGCGCTCTAAGGGCTTGGCTCTGAAGCCCACACGGTGCAAACTCTTTTAAAGGCACTTGGCCATGTGCTGGTGGCGTACCTCTGCAAAGTATGGCAATGTCTCTCTGTAGGAGGTCGTCCCACGGGAAACAGAAGTTACGTTCACACGTTTGCCCCTGAGCCTAATGGCAGAGGTAAAAGATTTGTCATTTCAGAGGCTTCTCCACGGAGTTTCTGTAGAGGTGTCTCCCTCTGACTTGTAGCTCCACAGAAGCACGGTCCTCAGGCCAAGGGCAGCTTGTGCTTTCTCCTCCCTCACACCATGAAGAATTTCCTAAGGAACGGGATCCCTTTGACGTCAGCTCTCGGAACCAAGGTTTCCCCACAGTGCTCCTTTAGTGACCAGATGCTGTCCCTCTCGTGGGACACTTGAAGCGATTCCTTTCGAAACTTCCATACACAGACACTCTATCTCTTTGGTCTTTAGAAGCTGAGAGAAGCTAGCAAAGTGGGCTCAAGTCCCAGGGGCGGAACGAGGCTCATGCCTCTCCACAGAGGGCATGTAGGAACGTGTTGCTCCGAGAAGGAATGCAGAAGTCCGTTATGGGCTAGAGGATAGAAACGTGATGCACACTAATAAGAATGCCTGCAGTGGTCCCATACTGAATGTGTCATCCACCAGGTGGTTTCAGCTACATAACCGAACCGCACGTATCGGTAACGGGCATGTGGCCCTGCGTCTGGCAGGCTGTGTGAAGCCACGTGTCTGGCAAAACCTTACTGGTGGCCTGGTAAATATATCGCCCTTATGGGAAATGGTTATGTGCCCTTCTAGCTAGGTGAAAGTTGTGTGACGCCCCTTGCCCTTTCTGGGTGCGGAGTTTTGCCACGGAGTTCAAGACCAGGAGCCAATTATTTTGGAGACGTGGAAATAGCGCTTTCGCAGAGCTGCCTTCATGCTGCCCCGATCTCTGTGTTCCGTATTCGAAACGGAGTAAAGAAGCCATGGGCGGAAAGCACGGCCAGGCTGGCCCCACGCGGGATGTGCACGTGCAACTGACGAGCTAGAGGAGAGCAATGTGATACCCACAACTCTTTGGGAGCGGCCAGCTCTCATCCAGCTTCTTCCAAGCAGGTTCTGAAAGGTTTGCGCCCCTTTTCTCAACTCACCAACCACGATGTCGTTCTCACAGTGCTACGCTCTGCGTTTCTCAAGGTGATTTGGAATGAGAGCCTTTCAGACTGCAGAGGAAGGGAGTTTCTAACAGGGGAAATGAGATGTGTAACTGACAGGCTAGATGAAGGAAATTTCCTATGCAGTTGTCATTCAGTGTGCTGGGAACAAGACCCAGGTCGGTAGAGCCTCTGGTGTCTTTGTTCCCAGACATCATCTGGCACTGTGGTGCACCAGATCCCTTAAAACGCTTGGCTAACATAGAGTCATATAAAAAGAATAGCAGTAGCCATCAGGTGGACGCACATCACAAGGAAGATTTTCAGATTTCCAGTACCAGCCCTGTGGAGTCGGACGCGTCTGCAAGCGTTTCACCCGAGAGAGTTCCTGCAACACCAGCGGTCATTCCAAGTGCAGGGACGCCTGCGGTGAAGATTGCTGTGAGTGAGAAGCGTATCATTTGTACATGATTCGTGGAAGTGGATGTGGCAAAGGGTGCTCAGGTGGACGGGACGGGGAAGCTTTCCCTCAACAAGTTGAAGGGTGCTGCTCCTACATGGAATTCGGGGATCTTGGAGAGCTGGAAAGAGCAATTTCGCAGAGATGCCTTAATGCTGCCATGAGGTCTGTGTTCCATATTCGAAATAGAATAAAAGAAGCCTTGGCCGGAGGCACGAGCAGGCTCGTCCCAGACGGGATGTGCACCTGCAACTGACGAGCTAGAGGAAAACCATGGGGTACCCACAATTCTTTCGGGATTGGCCAGTTCTCATCCAGCTTGCTCCAAGCAGGTGCTGAAAGGTTTGCGCACCTTTTCTCAACACGCAAAGCACAAGTGTGTGCAAACAGTGCTTCGTTCCGTGTTTCTCAAGCTGATATGGAGTGACAGCCCTGCAGACTGCACAGGAAGGGAGTTGCTCACAGGGTAAAGGGGATGTGTACCTGACAGGCTAGATGAAGAAAATTTCCTATGCAGTTGTCCTTCAGTGTACTGGGAACAGGAGCGAGGTCGGGCCAGCACATAGTGTCTTTGGTCCCAGATATTGTCTGGCACTGTGGTGCATCGGCACCCTTAAAACCCTTTGCTAGCACAGAGCCTCATACAGAGGAGAGCAGGAGAAACCAGGTGGACACACATCCCAAAGAATCCCTGCAGACTTCCGATGCCAAGCCCAGCGGAGACGGATGGGTCTGCAAGCGTTTCACCCAAGAGGGTTCCTTCAACACTGGAGGTTATAACGAGGGCAGTGTCCCATGCGGTGAAGAGTGCTGTGAGTGAAAACCTATCATCATTTTACACGCTTCTTGCAATTGCAGCGTAGCAAAGGGTGCTCAGGTGGACGGGACGAGAAAGGCTTCCCAAAACAAGTTGCAGGGTGCTGCTCCTACATGGAATTCCGGGGTTTGTGTATTGCCGTGTGCGAGAAAGAAATCCTGGGTTGGTGTTTGTTCCTTGACTGCAGAAAGTCCTTGGAGTGAGGCTTAAGGTGACCTGTGTTCACACAGATCACTTCCGATCACACGAGGGAACGCTACAAACACTTCTTGCCACTGTGGCCTCAAGCCCACTGCAAAGGAGGCCTTTCCCCTGGTACGGGAGACGAGTTGCTCCCCTGCTCAGAAAGGCTCATGACTGAGGTTGGCTGGGCGGATGCATGGTATACCATGTGGCTTTCCCTGAAGGAACCACATACTCCTTGGTTCGAGAACATAGCGTCATCTATGCGAGACCTGTGGTACCCGACTTGCACAGGGGTTCAAATAACGCGCTCTAAGGGCTTGGCTCTGAAGCCCACACGGTGCAAACTCTTTTAAAGGCACTTGGCCATGTGCTGGTGGCGTACCTCTGCAAAGTATGGCAATGTCTCTCTGTAGGAGGTCGTCCCACGGGAAACAGAAGTTACGTTCACACGTTTGCCCCTGAGCCTAATGGCAGAGGTAAAAGATTTGTCATTTCAGAGGCTTCTCCACGGAGTTTCTGTAGAGGTGTCTCCCTCTGACTTGTAGCTCCACAGAAGCACGGTCCTCAGGCCAAGGGCAGCTTGTGCTTTCTCCTCCCTCACACCATGAAGAATTTCCTAAGGAACGGGATCCCTTTGACGTCAGCTCTCGGAACCAAGGTTTCCCCACAGTGCTCCTTTAGTGACCAGATGCTGTCCCTCTCGTGGGACACTTGAAGCGATTCCTTTCGAAACTTCCATACACAGACACTCTATCTCTTTGGTCTTTAGAAGCTGAGAGAAGCTAGCAAAGTGGGCTCAAGTCCCAGGGGCGGAACGAGGCTCATGCCTCTCCACAGAGGGCATGTAGGAACGTGTTGCTCCGAGAAGGAATGCAGAAGTCCGTTATGGGCTAGAGGATAGAAACGTGATGCACACTAATAAGAATGCCTGCAGTGGTCCCATACTGAATGTGTCATCCACCAGGTGGTTTCAGCTACATAACCGAACCGCACGTATCGGTAACGGGCATGTGGCCCTGCGTCTGGCAGGCTGTGTGAAGCCACGTGTCTGGCAAAACCTTACTGGTGGCCTGGTAAATATATCGCCCTTATGGGAAATGGTTATGTGCCCTTCTAGCTAGGTGAAAGTTGTGTGACGCCCCTTGCCCTTTCTGGGTGCGGAGTTTTGCCACGGAGTTCAAGACCAGGAGCCAATTATTTTGGAGACGTGGAAATAGCGCTTTCGCAGAGCTGCCTTCATGCTGCCCCGATCTCTGTGTTCCGTATTCGAAACGGAGTAAAGAAGCCATGGGCGGAAAGCACGGCCAGGCTGGCCCCACGCGGGATGTGCACGTGCAACTGACGAGCTAGAGGAGAGCAATGTGATACCCACAACTCTTTGGGAGCGGCCAGCTCTCATCCAGCTTCTTCCAAGCAGGTTCTGAAAGGTTTGCGCCCCTTTTCTCAACTCACCAACCACGATGTCGTTCTCACAGTGCTACGCTCTGCGTTTCTCAAGGTGATTTGGAATGAGAGCCTTTCAGACTGCAGAGGAAGGGAGTTTCTAACAGGGGAAATGAGATGTGTAACTGACAGGCTAGATGAAGGAAATTTCCTATGCAGTTGTCATTCAGTGTGCTGGGAACAAGACCCAGGTCGGTAGAGCCTCTGGTGTCTTTGTTCCCAGACATCATCTGGCACTGTGGTGCACCAGATCCCTTAAAACGCTTGGCTAACATAGAGTCATATAAAAAGAATAGCAGTAGCCATCAGGTGGACGCACATCACAAGGAAGATTTTCAGATTTCCAGTACCAGCCCTGTGGAGTCGGACGCGTCTGCAAGCGTTTCACCCGAGAGAGTTCCTGCAACACCAGCGGTCATTCCAAGTGCAGGGACGCCTGCGGTGAAGATTGCTGTGAGTGAGAAGCGTATCATTTGTACATGATTCGTGGAAGTGGATGTGGCAAAGGGTGCTCAGGTGGACGGGACGGGGAAGCTTTCCCTCAACAAGTTGAAGGGTGCTGCTCCTACATGGAATTCGGGGATCTTGGAGAGCTGGAAAGAGCAATTTCGCAGAGATGCCTTAATGCTGCCATGAGGTCTGTGTTCCATATTCGAAATAGAATAAAAGAAGCCTTGGCCGGAGGCACGAGCAGGCTCGTCCCAGACGGGATGTGCACCTGCAACTGACGAGCTAGAGGAAAACCATGGGGTACCCACAATTCTTTCGGGATTGGCCAGTTCTCATCCAGCTTGCTCCAAGCAGGTGCTGAAAGGTTTGCGCACCTTTTCTCAACACGCAAAGCACAAGTGTGTGCAAACAGTGCTTCGTTCCGTGTTTCTCAAGCTGATATGGAATGACAGCCCTGCAGACTGCACAGGAAGGGAGTTGCTCACAGGGTAAAGGGGATGTGTACCTGACAGGCTAGATGAAGAAAATTTCCTATGCAGTTGTCCTTCAGTGTACTGGGAACAGGAGCGAGGTCGGGCCAGCACATAGTGTCTTTGGTCCCAGATATTGTCTGGCACTGTGGTGCATCGGCACCCTTAAAACCCTTTGCTAGCACAGAGCCTCATACAGAGGAGAGCAGGAGAAACCAGGTGGACACACATCCCAAAGAATCCCTGCAGACTTCCGATGCCAAGCCCAGCGGAGACGGATGGGTCTGCAAGCGTTTCACCCAAGAGGGTTCCTTCAACACTGGAGGTTATAACGAGGGCAGTGTCCCATGCGGTGAAGAGTGCTGTGAGTGAAAACCTATCATCATTTTACACGCTTCTTGCAATTGCAGCGTAGCAAAGGGTGCCCAGGTGGACGGGACGAGAAAGGCTTCCCAAAACAAGTTGCAGGGTGCTGCTCCTACATGGAATTCCGGGGTTTGTGTATTGCCGTGTGCGAGAAAGAAATCCTGGGTTGGTGTTTGTTCCTTGACTGCAGAAAGTCCTTGGAGTGAGGCTTAAGGTGACCTGTGTTCACACAGATCACTTCCGATCACACGAGGGAACGCTACAAACACTTCTTGCCACTGTGGCCTCAAGCCCACTGCAAAGGAGGCCTTTCCCCTGGTACGGGAGACGAGTTGCTCCCCTGCTCAGAAAGGCTCATGACTGAGGTTGGCTGGGCGGATGCATGGTATACCATGTGGCTTTCCCTGAAGGAACCACATACTCCTTGGTTCGAGAACATAGCGTCATCTATGCGAGACCTGTGGTACCCGACTTGCACAGGGGTTCAAATAACGCGCTCTAAGGGCTTGGCTCTGAAGCCCACACGGTGCAAACTCTTTTAAAGGCACTTGGCCATGTGCTGGTGGCGTACCTCTGCAAAGTATGGCAATGTCTCTCTGTAGGAGGTCGTCCCACGGGAAACAGAAGTTACGTTCACACGTTTGCCCCTGAGCCTAATGGCAGAGGTAAAAGATTTGTCATTTCAGAGGCTTCTCCACGGAGTTTCTGTAGAGGTGTCTCCCTCTGACTTGTAGCTCCACAGAAGCACGGTCCTCAGGCCAAGGGCAGCTTGTGCTTTCTCCTCCCTCACACCATGAAGAATTTCCTAAGGAACGGGATCCCTTTGACGTCAGCTCTCGGAACCAAGGTTTCCCCACAGTGCTCCTTTAGTGACCAGATGCTGTCCCTCTCGTGGGACACTTGAAGCGATTCCTTTCGAAACTTCCATACACAGACACTCTATCTCTTTGGTCTTTAGAAGCTGAGAGAAGCTAGCAAAGTGGGCTCAAGTCCCAGGGGCGGAACGAGGCTCATGCCTCTCCACAGAGGGCATGTAGGAACGTGTTGCTCCGAGAAGGAATGCAGAAGTCCGTTATGGGCTAGAGGATAGAAACGTGATGCACACTAATAAGAATGCCTGCAGTGGTCCCATACTGAATGTGTCATCCACCAGGTGGTTTCAGCTACATAACCGAACCGCACGTATCGGTAACGGGCATGTGGCCCTGCGTCTGGCAGGCTGTGTGAAGCCACGTGTCTGGCAAAACCTTACTGGTGGCCTGGTAAATATATCGCCCTTATGGGAAATGGTTATGTGCCCTTCTAGCTAGGTGAAAGTTGTGTGACGCCCCTTGCCCTTTCTGGGTGCGGAGTTTTGCCACGGAGTTCAAGACCAGGAGCCAATTATTTTGGAGACGTGGAAATAGCGCTTTCGCAGAGCTGCCTTCATGCTGCCCCGATCTCTGTGTTCCGTATTCGAAACGGAGTAAAGAAGCCATGGGCGGAAAGCACGGCCAGGCTGGCCCCACGCGGGATGTGCACGTGCAACTGACGAGCTAGAGGAGAGCAATGTGATACCCACAACTCTTTGGGAGCGGCCAGCTCTCATCCAGCTTCTTCCAAGCAGGTTCTGAAAGGTTTGCGCCCCTTTTCTCAACTCACCAACCACGATGTCGTTCTCACAGTGCTACGCTCTGCGTTTCTCAAGGTGATTTGGAATGAGAGCCTTTCAGACTGCAGAGGAAGGGAGTTTCTAACAGGGGAAATGAGATGTGTAACTGACAGGCTAGATGAAGGAAATTTCCTATGCAGTTGTCATTCAGTGTGCTGGGAACAAGACCCAGGTCGGTAGAGCCTCTGGTGTCTTTGTTCCCAGACATCATCTGGCACTGTGGTGCACCAGATCCCTTAAAACGCTTGGCTAACATAGAGTCATATAAAAAGAATAGCAGTAGCCATCAGGTGGACGCACATCACAAGGAAGATTTTCAGATTTCCAGTACCAGCCCTGTGGAGTCGGACGCGTCTGCAAGCGTTTCACCCGAGAGAGTTCCTGCAACACCAGCGGTCATTCCAAGTGCAGGGACGCCTGCGGTGAAGATTGCTGTGAGTGAGAAGCGTATCATTTGTACATGATTCGTGGAAGTGGATGTGGCAAAGGGTGCTCAGGTGGACGGGACGGGGAAGCTTTCCCTCAACAAGTTGAAGGGTGCTGCTCCTACATGGAATTCGGGGATCTTGGAGAGCTGGAAAGAGCAATTTCGCAGAGATGCCTTAATGCTGCCATGAGGTCTGTGTTCCATATTCGAAATAGAATAAAAGAAGCCTTGGCCGGAGGCACGAGCAGGCTCGTCCCAGACGGGATGTGCACCTGCAACTGACGAGCTAGAGGAAAACCATGTGGTACCCACAATTCTTTCGGGATTGGCCAGTTCTCATCCAGCTTGCTCCAAGCAGGTGCTGAAAGGTTTGCGCACCTTTTCTCAACACGCAAAGCACAAGTGTGTGCAAACAGTGCTTCGTTCCGTGTTTCTCAAGCTGATATGGAATGACAGCCCTGCAGACTGCACAGGAAGGGAGTTGCTCACAGGGTAAAGGGGATGTGTACCTGACAGGCTAGATGAAGAAAATTTCCTATGCAGTTGTCCTTCAGTGTACTGGGAACAGGAGCGAGGTCGGGCCAGCACATAGTGTCTTTGGTCCCAGATATTGTCTGGCACTGTGGTGCATCGGCACCCTTAAAACCCTTTGCTAGCACAGAGCCTCATACAGAGGAGAGCAGGAGAAACCAGGTGGACACACATCCCAAAGAATCCCTGCAGACTTCCGATGCCAAGCCCAGCGGAGACGGATGGGTCTGCAAGCGTTTCACCCAAGAGGGTTCCTTCAACACTGGAGGTTATAACGAGGGCAGTGTCCCATGCGGTGAAGAGTGCTGTGAGTGAAAACCTATCATCATTTTACACGCTTCTTGCAATTGCAGCGTAGCAAAGGGTGCCCAGGTGGACGGGACGAGAAAGGCTTCCCAAAACAAGTTGCAGGGTGCTGCTCCTACATGGAATTCCGGGGTTTGTGTATTGCCGTGTGCGAGAAAGAAATCCTGGGTTGGTGTTTGTTCCTTGACTGCAGAAAGTCCTTGGAGTGAGGCTTAAGGTGACCTGTGTTCACACAGATCACTTCCGATCACACGAGGGAACGCTACAAACACTTCTTGCCACTGTGGCCTCAAGCCCACTGCAAAGGAGGCCTTTCCCCTGGTACGGGAGACGAGTTGCTCCCCTGCTCAGAAAGGCTCATGACTGAGGTTGGCTGGGCGGATGCATGGTATACCATGTGGCTTTCCCTGAAGGAACCACATACTCCTTGGTTCGAGAACATAGCGTCATCTATGCGAGACCTGTGGTACCCGACTTGCACAGGGGTTCAAATAACGCGCTCTAAGGGCTTGGCTCTGAAGCCCACACGGTGCAAACTCTTTTAAAGGCACTTGGCCATGTGCTGGTGGCGTACCTCTGCAAAGTATGGCAATGTCTCCCTGTAGGAGGTCGTCCCACGGGAAACAGAAGTTACGTTCACACGTTTGCCCCTGAGCCTAATGGCAGAGGTAAAAGATTTGTCATTTCAGAGGCTTCTCCACGGAGTTTCTGTAGAGGTGTCTCCCTCTGACTTGTAGCTCCACAGAAGCACGGTCCTCAGGCCAAGGGCAGCTTGTGCTTTCTCCTCCCTCACACCATGAAGAATTTCCTAAGGAACGGGATCCCTTTGACGTCAGCTCTCGGAACCAAGGTTTCCCCACAGTGCTCCTTTAGTGACCAGATGCTGTCCCTCTCGTGGGACACTTGAAGCGATTCCTTTCGAAACTTCCATACACAGACACTCTATCTCTTTGGTCTTTAGAAGCTGAGAGAAGCTAGCAAAGTGGGCTCAAGTCCCAGGGGCGGAACGAGGCTCATGCCTCTCCACAGAGGGCATGTAGGAACGTGTTGCTCCGAGAAGGAATGCAGAAGTCCGTTATGGGCTAGAGGATAGAAACGTGATGCACACTAATAAGAATGCCTGCAGTGGTCCCATACTGAATGTGTCATCCACCAGGTGGTTTCAGCTACATAACCGAACCGCACGTATCGGTAACGGGCATGTGGCCCTGCGTCTGGCAGGCTGTGTGAAGCCACGTGTCTGGCAAAACCTTACTGGTGGCCTGGTAAATATATCGCCCTTATGGGAAATGGTTATGTGCCCTTCTAGCTAGGTGAAAGTTGTGTGACGCCCCTTGCCCTTTCTGGGTGCGGAGTTTTGCCACGGAGTTCAAGACCAGGAGCCAATTATTTTGGAGACGTGGAAATAGCGCTTTCGCAGAGCTGCCTTCATGCTGCCCCGATCTCTGTGTTCCGTATTCGAAACGGAGTAAAGAAGCCATGGGCGGAAAGCACGGCCAGGCTGGCCCCACGCGGGATGTGCACGTGCAACTGACGAGCTAGAGGAGAGCAATGTGATACCCACAACTCTTTGGGAGCGGCCAGCTCTCATCCAGCTTCTTCCAAGCAGGTTCTGAAAGGTTTGCGCCCCTTTTCTCAACTCACCAACCACGATGTCGTTCTCACAGTGCTACGCTCTGCGTTTCTCAAGGTGATTTGGAATGAGAGCCTTTCAGACTGCAGAGGAAGGGAGTTTCTAACAGGGGAAATGAGATGTGTAACTGACAGGCTAGATGAAGGAAATTTCCTATGCAGTTGTCATTCAGTGTGCTGGGAACAAGACCCAGGTCGGTAGAGCCTCTGGTGTCTTTGTTCCCAGACATCATCTGGCACTGTGGTGCACCAGATCCCTTAAAACGCTTGGCTAACATAGAGTCATATAAAAAGAATAGCAGTAGCCATCAGGTGGACGCACATCACAAGGAAGATTTTCAGATTTCCAGTACCAGCCCTGTGGAGTCGGACGCGTCTGCAAGCGTTTCACCCGAGAGAGTTCCTGCAACACCAGCGGTCATTCCAAGTGCAGGGACGCCTGCGGTGAAGATTGCTGTGAGTGAGAAGCGTATCATTTGTACATGATTCGTGGAAGTGGATGTGGCAAAGGGTGCTCAGGTGGACGGGACGGGGAAGCTTTCCCTCAACAAGTTGAAGGGTGCTGCTCCTACATGGAATTCGGGGATCTTGGAGAGCTGGAAAGAGCAATTTCGCAGAGATGCCTTAATGCTGCCATGAGGTCTGTGTTCCATATTCGAAATAGAATAAAAGAAGCCTTGGCCGGAGGCACGAGCAGGCTCGTCCCAGACGGGATGTGCACCTGCAACTGACGAGCTAGAGGAAAACCATGTGGTACCCACAATTCTTTCGGGATTGGCCAGTTCTCATCCAGCTTGCTCCAAGCAGGTGCTGAAAGGTTTGCGCACCTTTTCTCAACACGCAAAGCACAAGTGTGTGCAAACAGTGCTTCGTTCCGTGTTTCTCAAGCTGATATGGAATGACAGCCCTGCAGACTGCACAGGAAGGGAGTTGCTCACAGGGTAAAGGGGATGTGTACCTGACAGGCTAGATGAAGAAAATTTCCTATGCAGTTGTCCTTCAGTGTACTGGGAACAGGAGCGAGGTCGGGCCAGCACATAGTGTCTTTGGTCCCAGATATTGTCTGGCACTGTGGTGCATCGGCACCCTTAAAACCCTTTGCTAGCACAGAGCCTCATACAGAGGAGAGCAGGAGAAACCAGGTGGACACACATCCCAAAGAATCCCTGCAGACTTCCGATGCCAAGCCCAGCGGAGACGGATGGGTCTGCAAGCGTTTCACCCAAGAGGGTTCCTTCAACACTGGAGGTTATAACGAGGGCAGTGTCCCATGCGGTGAAGAGTGCTGTGAGTGAAAACCTATCATCATTTTACACGCTTCTTGCAATTGCAGCGTAGCAAAGGGTGCCCAGGTGGACGGGACGAGAAAGGCTTCCCAAAACAAGTTGCAGGGTGCTGCTCCTACATGGAATTCCGGGGTTTGTGTATTGCCGTGTGCGAGAAAGAAATCCTGGGTTGGTGTTTGTTCCTTGACTGCAGAAAGTCCTTGGAGTGAGGCTTAAGGTGACCTGTGTTCACACAGATCACTTCCGATCACACGAGGGAACGCTACAAACACTTCTTGCCACTGTGGCCTCAAGCCCACTGCAAAGGAGGCCTTTCCCCTGGTACGGGAGACGAGTTGCTCCCCTGCTCAGAAAGGCTCATGACTGAGGTTGGCTGGGCGGATGCATGGTATACCATGTGGCTTTCCCTGAAGGAACCACATACTCCTTGGTTCGAGAACATAGCGTCATCTATGCGAGACCTGTGGTACCCGACTTGCACAGGGGTTCAAATAACGCGCTCTAAGGGCTTGGCTCTGAAGCCCACACGGTGCAAACTCTTTTAAAGGCACTTGGCCATGTGCTGGTGGCGTACCTCTGCAAAGTATGGCAATGTCTCCCTGTAGGAGGTCGTCCCACGGGAAACAGAAGTTACGTTCACACGTTTGCCCCTGAGCCTAATGGCAGAGGTAAAAGATTTGTCATTTCAGAGGCTTCTCCACGGAGTTTCTGTAGAGGTGTCTCCCTCTGACTTGTAGCTCCACAGAAGCACGGTCCTCAGGCCAAGGGCAGCTTGTGCTTTCTCCTCCCTCACACCATGAAGAATTTCCTAAGGAACGGGATCCCTTTGACGTCAGCTCTCGGAACCAAGGTTTCCCCACAGTGCTCCTTTAGTGACCAGATGCTGTCCCTCTCGTGGGACACTTGAAGCGATTCCTTTCGAAACTTCCATACACAGACACTCTATCTCTTTGGTCTTTAGAAGCTGAGAGAAGCTAGCAAAGTGGGCTCAAGTCCCAGGGGCGGAACGAGGCTCATGCCTCTCCACAGAGGGCATGTAGGAACGTGTTGCTCCGAGAAGGAATGCAGAAGTCCGTTATGGGCTAGAGGATAGAAACGTGATGCACACTAATAAGAATGCCTGCAGTGGTCCCATACTGAATGTGTCATCCACCAGGTGGTTTCAGCTACATAACCGAACCGCACGTATCGGTAACGGGCATGTGGCCCTGCGTCTGGCAGGCTGTGTGAAGCCACGTGTCTGGCAAAACCTTACTGGTGGCCTGGTAAATATATCGCCCTTATGGGAAATGGTTATGTGCCCTTCTAGCTAGGTGAAAGTTGTGTGACGCCCCTTGCCCTTTCTGGGTGCGGAGTTTTGCCACGGAGTTCAAGACCAGGAGCCAATTATTTTGGAGACGTGGAAATAGCGCTTTCGCAGAGCTGCCTTCATGCTGCCCCGATCTCTGTGTTCCGTATTCGAAACGGAGTAAAGAAGCCATGGGCGGAAAGCACGGCCAGGCTGGCCCCACGCGGGATGTGCACGTGCAACTGACGAGCTAGAGGAGAGCAATGTGATACCCACAACTCTTTGGGAGCGGCCAGCTCTCATCCAGCTTCTTCCAAGCAGGTTCTGAAAGGTTTGCGCCCCTTTTCTCAACTCACCAACCACGATGTCGTTCTCACAGTGCTACGCTCTGCGTTTCTCAAGGTGATTTGGAATGAGAGCCTTTCAGACTGCAGAGGAAGGGAGTTTCTAACAGGGGAAATGAGATGTGTAACTGACAGGCTAGATGAAGGAAATTTCCTATGCAGTTGTCATTCAGTGTGCTGGGAACAAGACCCAGGTCGGTAGAGCCTCTGGTGTCTTTGTTCCCAGACATCATCTGGCACTGTGGTGCACCAGATCCCTTAAAACGCTTGGCTAACATAGAGTCATATAAAAAGAATAGCAGTAGCCATCAGGTGGACGCACATCACAAGGAAGATTTTCAGATTTCCAGTACCAGCCCTGTGGAGTCGGACGCGTCTGCAAGCGTTTCACCCGAGAGAGTTCCTGCAACACCAGCGGTCATTCCAAGTGCAGGGACGCCTGCGGTGAAGATTGCTGTGAGTGAGAAGCGTATCATTTGTACATGATTCGTGGAAGTGGATGTGGCAAAGGGTGCTCAGGTGGACGGGACGGGGAAGCTTTCCCTCAACAAGTTGAAGGGTGCTGCTCCTACATGGAATTCGGGGATCTTGGAGAGCTGGAAAGAGCAATTTCGCAGAGATGCCTTAATGCTGCCATGAGGTCTGTGTTCCATATTCGAAATAGAATAAAAGAAGCCTTGGCCGGAGGCACGAGCAGGCTCGTCCCAGACGGGATGTGCACCTGCAACTGACGAGCTAGAGGAAAACCATGTGGTACCCACAATTCTTTCGGGATTGGCCAGTTCTCATCCAGCTTGCTCCAAGCAGGTGCTGAAAGGTTTGCGCACCTTTTCTCAACACGCAAAGCACAAGTGTGTGCAAACAGTGCTTCGTTCCGTGTTTCTCAAGCTGATATGGAATGACAGCCCTGCAGACTGCACAGGAAGGGAGTTGCTCACAGGGTAAAGGGGATGTGTACCTGACAGGCTAGATGAAGAAAATTTCCTATGCAGTTGTCCTTCAGTGTACTGGGAACAGGAGCGAGGTCGGGCCAGCACATAGTGTCTTTGGTCCCAGATATTGTCTGGCACTGTGGTGCATCGGCACCCTTAAAACCCTTTGCTAGCACAGAGCCTCATACAGAGGAGAGCAGGAGAAACCAGGTGGACACACATCCCAAAGAATCCCTGCAGACTTCCGATGCCAAGCCCAGCGGAGACGGATGGGTCTGCAAGCGTTTCACCCAAGAGGGTTCCTTCAACACTGGAGGTTATAACGAGGGCAGTGTCCCATGCGGTGAAGAGTGCTGTGAGTGAAAACCTATCATCATTTTACACGCTTCTTGCAATTGCAGCGTAGCAAAGGGTGCCCAGGTGGACGGGACGAGAAAGGCTTCCCAAAACAAGTTGCAGGGTGCTGCTCCTACATGGAATTCCGGGGTTTGTGTATTGCCGTGTGCGAGAAAGAAATCCTGGGTTGGTGTTTGTTCCTTGACTGCAGAAAGTCCTTGGAGTGAGGCTTAAGGTGACCTGTGTTCACACAGATCACTTCCGATCACACGAGGGAACGCTACAAACACTTCTTGCCACTGTGGCCTCAAGCCCACTGCAAAGGAGGCCTTTCCCCTGGTACGGGAGACGAGTTGCTCCCCTGCTCAGAAAGGCTCATGACTGAGGTTGGCTGGGCGGATGCATGGTATACCATGTGGCTTTCCCTGAAGGAACCACATACTCCTTGGTTCGAGAACATAGCGTCATCTATGCGAGACCTGTGGTACCCGACTTGCACAGGGGTTCAAATAACGCGCTCTAAGGGCTTGGCTCTGAAGCCCACACGGTGCAAACTCTTTTAAAGGCACTTGGCCATGTGCTGGTGGCGTACCTCTGCAAAGTATGGCAATGTCTCTCTGTAGGAGGTCGTCCCACGGGAAACAGAAGTTACGTTCACACGTTTGCCCCTGAGCCTAATGGCAGAGGTAAAAGATTTGTCATTTCAGAGGCTTCTCCACGGAGTTTCTGTAGAGGTGTCTCCCTCTGACTTGTAGCTCCACAGAAGCACGGTCCTCAGGCCAAGGGCAGCTTGTGCTTTCTCCTCCCTCACACCATGAAGAATTTCCTAAGGAACGGGATCCCTTTGACGTCAGCTCTCGGAACCAAGGTTTCCCCACAGTGCTCCTTTAGTGACCAGATGCTGTCCCTCTCGTGGGACACTTGAAGCGATTCCTTTCGAAACTTCCATACACAGACACTCTATCTCTTTGGTCTTTAGAAGCTGAGAGAAGCTAGCAAAGTGGGCTCAAGTCCCAGGGGCGGAACGAGGCTCATGCCTCTCCACAGAGGGCATGTAGGAACGTGTTGCTCCGAGAAGGAATGCAGAAGTCCGTTATGGGCTAGAGGATAGAAACGTGATGCACACTAATAAGAATGCCTGCAGTGGTCCCATACTGAATGTGTCATCCACCAGGTGGTTTCAGCTACATAACCGAACCGCACGTATCGGTAACGGGCATGTGGCCCTGCGTCTGGCAGGCTGTGTGAAGCCACGTGTCTGGCAAAACCTTACTGGTGGCCTGGTAAATATATCGCCCTTATGGGAAATGGTTATGTGCCCTTCTAGCTAGGTGAAAGTTGTGTGACGCCCCTTGCCCTTTCTGGGTGCGGAGTTTTGCCACGGAGTTCAAGACCAGGAGCCAATTATTTTGGAGACGTGGAAATAGCGCTTTCGCAGAGCTGCCTTCATGCTGCCCCGATCTCTGTGTTCCGTATTCGAAACGGAGTAAAGAAGCCATGGGCGGAAAGCACGGCCAGGCTGGCCCCACGCGGGATGTGCACGTGCAACTGACGAGCTAGAGGAGAGCAATGTGATACCCACAACTCTTTGGGAGCGGCCAGCTCTCATCCAGCTTCTTCCAAGCAGGTTCTGAAAGGTTTGCGCCCCTTTTCTCAACTCACCAACCACGATGTCGTTCTCACAGTGCTACGCTCTGCGTTTCTCAAGGTGATTTGGAATGAGAGCCTTTCAGACTGCAGAGGAAGGGAGTTTCTAACAGGGGAAATGAGATGTGTAACTGACAGGCTAGATGAAGGAAATTTCCTATGCAGTTGTCATTCAGTGTGCTGGGAACAAGACCCAGGTCGGTAGAGCCTCTGGTGTCTTTGTTCCCAGACATCATCTGGCACTGTGGTGCACCAGATCCCTTAAAACGCTTGGCTAACATAGAGTCATATAAAAAGAATAGCAGTAGCCATCAGGTGGACGCACATCACAAGGAAGATTTTCAGATTTCCAGTACCAGCCCTGTGGAGTCGGACGCGTCTGCAAGCGTTTCACCCGAGAGAGTTCCTGCAACACCAGCGGTCATTCCAAGTGCAGGGACGCCTGCGGTGAAGATTGCTGTGAGTGAGAAGCGTATCATTTGTACATGATTCGTGGAAGTGGATGTGGCAAAGGGTGCTCAGGTGGACGGGACGGGGAAGCTTTCCCTCAACAAGTTGAAGGGTGCTGCTCCTACATGGAATTCGGGGATCTTGGAGAGCTGGAAAGAGCAATTTCGCAGAGATGCCTTAATGCTGCCATGAGGTCTGTGTTCCATATTCGAAATAGAATAAAAGAAGCCTTGGCCGGAGGCACGAGCAGGCTCGTCCCAGACGGGATGTGCACCTGCAACTGACGAGCTAGAGGAAAACCATGGGGTACCCACAATTCTTTCGGGATTGGCCAGTTCTCATCCAGCTTGCTCCAAGCAGGTGCTGAAAGGTTTGCGCACCTTTTCTCAACACGCAAAGCACAAGTGTGTGCAAACAGTGCTTCGTTCCGTGTTTCTCAAGCTGATATGGAATGACAGCCCTGCAGACTGCACAGGAAGGGAGTTGCTCACAGGGTAAAGGGGATGTGTACCTGACAGGCTAGATGAAGAAAATTTCCTATGCAGTTGTCCTTCAGTGTACTGGGAACAGGAGCGAGGTCGGGCCAGCACATAGTGTCTTTGGTCCCAGATATTGTCTGGCACTGTGGTGCATCGGCACCCTTAAAACCCTTTGCTAGCACAGAGCCTCATACAGAGGAGAGCAGGAGAAACCAGGTGGACACACATCCCAAAGAATCCCTGCAGACTTCCGATGCCAAGCCCAGCGGAGACGGATGGGTCTGCAAGCGTTTCACCCAAGAGGGTTCCTTCAACACTGGAGGTTATAACGAGGGCAGTGTCCCATGCGGTGAAGAGTGCTGTGAGTGAAAACCTATCATCATTTTACACGCTTCTTGCAATTGCAGCGTAGCAAAGGGTGCCCAGGTGGACGGGACGAGAAAGGCTTCCCAAAACAAGTTGCAGGGTGCTGCTCCTACATGGAATTCCGGGGTTTGTGTATTGCCGTGTGCGAGAAAGAAATCCTGGGTTGGTGTTTGTTCCTTGACTGCAGAAAGTCCTTGGAGTGAGGCTTAAGGTGACCTGTGTTCACACAGATCACTTCCGATCACACGAGGGAACGCTACAAACACTTCTTGCCACTGTGGCCTCAAGCCCACTGCAAAGGAGGCCTTTCCCCTGGTACGGGAGACGAGTTGCTCCCCTGCTCAGAAAGGCTCATGACTGAGGTTGGCTGGGCGGATGCATGGTATACCATGTGGCTTTCCCTGAAGGAACCACATACTCCTTGGTTCGAGAACATAGCGTCATCTATGCGAGACCTGTGGTACCCGACTTGCACAGGGGTTCAAATAACGCGCTCTAAGGGCTTGGCTCTGAAGCCCACACGGTGCAAACTCTTTTAAAGGCACTTGGCCATGTGCTGGTGGCGTACCTCTGCAAAGTATGGCAATGTCTCCCTGTAGGAGGTCGTCCCACGGGAAACAGAAGTTACGTTCACACGTTTGCCCCTGAGCCTAATGGCAGAGGTAAAAGATTTGTCATTTCAGAGGCTTCTCCACGGAGTTTCTGTAGAGGTGTCTCCCTCTGACTTGTAGCTCCACAGAAGCACGGTCCTCAGGCCAAGGGCAGCTTGTGCTTTCTCCTCCCTCACACCATGAAGAATTTCCTAAGGAACGGGATCCCTTTGACGTCAGCTCTCGGAACCAAGGTTTCCCCACAGTGCTCCTTTAGTGACCAGATGCTGTCCCTCTCGTGGGACACTTGAAGCGATTCCTTTCGAAACTTCCATACACAGACACTCTATCTCTTTGGTCTTTAGAAGCTGAGAGAAGCTAGCAAAGTGGGCTCAAGTCCCAGGGGCGGAACGAGGCTCATGCCTCTCCACAGAGGGCATGTAGGAACGTGTTGCTCCGAGAAGGAATGCAGAAGTCCGTTATGGGCTAGAGGATAGAAACGTGATGCACACTAATAAGAATGCCTGCAGTGGTCCCATACTGAATGTGTCATCCACCAGGTGGTTTCAGCTACATAACCGAACCGCACGTATCGGTAACGGGCATGTGGCCCTGCGTCTGGCAGGCTGTGTGAAGCCACGTGTCTGGCAAAACCTTACTGGTGGCCTGGTAAATATATCGCCCTTATGGGAAATGGTTATGTGCCCTTCTAGCTAGGTGAAAGTTGTGTGACGCCCCTTGCCCTTTCTGGGTGCGGAGTTTTGCCACGGAGTTCAAGACCAGGAGCCAATTATTTTGGAGACGTGGAAATAGCGCTTTCGCAGAGCTGCCTTCATGCTGCCCCGATCTCTGTGTTCCGTATTCGAAACGGAGTAAAGAAGCCATGGGCGGAAAGCACGGCCAGGCTGGCCCCACGCGGGATGTGCACGTGCAACTGACGAGCTAGAGGAGAGCAATGTGATACCCACAACTCTTTGGGAGCGGCCAGCTCTCATCCAGCTTCTTCCAAGCAGGTTCTGAAAGGTTTGCGCCCCTTTTCTCAACTCACCAACCACGATGTCGTTCTCACAGTGCTACGCTCTGCGTTTCTCAAGGTGATTTGGAATGAGAGCCTTTCAGACTGCAGAGGAAGGGAGTTTCTAACAGGGGAAA
Organism: Balaenoptera ricei; assembly: GCF_028023285.1. Lineage (NCBI taxonomy): Eukaryota > Metazoa > Chordata > Mammalia > Artiodactyla > Balaenopteridae > Balaenoptera > Balaenoptera ricei. The sequence continues at coordinate 53,337,545 of NC_082660.1, forward strand.
TGAGATGTGTAACTGACAGGCTAGATGAAGGAAATTTCCTATGCAGTTGTCATTCAGTGTGCTGGGAACAAGACCCAGGTCGGTAGAGCCTCTGGTGTCTTTGTTCCCAGACATCATCTGGCACTGTGGTGCACCAGATCCCTTAAAACGCTTGGCTAACATAGAGTCATATAAAAAGAATAGCAGTAGCCATCAGGTGGACGCACATCACAAGGAAGATTTTCAGATTTCCAGTACCAGCCCTGTGGAGTCGGACGCGTCTGCAAGCGTTTCACCCGAGAGAGTTCCTGCAACACCAGCGGTCATTCCAAGTGCAGGGACGCCTGCGGTGAAGATTGCTGTGAGTGAGAAGCGTATCATTTGTACATGATTCGTGGAAGTGGATGTGGCAAAGGGTGCTCAGGTGGACGGGACGGGGAAGCTTTCCCTCAACAAGTTGAAGGGTGCTGCTCCTACATGGAATTCGGGGATCTTGGAGAGCTGGAAAGAGCAATTTCGCAGAGATGCCTTAATGCTGCCATGAGGTCTGTGTTCCATATTCGAAATAGAATAAAAGAAGCCTTGGCCGGAGGCACGAGCAGGCTCGTCCCAGACGGGATGTGCACCTGCAACTGACGAGCTAGAGGAAAACCATGGGGTACCCACAATTCTTTCGGGATTGGCCAGTTCTCATCCAGCTTGCTCCAAGCAGGTGCTGAAAGGTTTGCGCACCTTTTCTCAACACGCAAAGCACAAGTGTGTGCAAACAGTGCTTCGTTCCGTGTTTCTCAAGCTGATATGGAATGACAGCCCTGCAGACTGCACAGGAAGGGAGTTGCTCACAGGGTAAAGGGGATGTGTACCTGACAGGCTAGATGAAGAAAATTTCCTATGCAGTTGTCCTTCAGTGTACTGGGAACAGGAGCGAGGTCGGGCCAGCACATAGTGTCTTTGGTCCCAGATATTGTCTGGCACTGTGGTGCATCGGCACCCTTAAAACCCTTTGCTAGCACAGAGCCTCATACAGAGGAGAGCAGGAGAAACCAGGTGGACACACATCCCAAAGAATCCCTGCAGACTTCCGATGCCAAGCCCAGCGGAGACGGATGGGTCTGCAAGCGTTTCACCCAAGAGGGTTCCTTCAACACTGGAGGTTATAACGAGGGCAGTGTCCCATGCGGTGAAGAGTGCTGTGAGTGAAAACCTATCATCATTTTACACGCTTCTTGCAATTGCAGCGTAGCAAAGGGTGCCCAGGTGGACGGGACGAGAAAGGCTTCCCAAAACAAGTTGCAGGGTGCTGCTCCTACATGGAATTCCGGGGTTTGTGTATTGCCGTGTGCGAGAAAGAAATCCTGGGTTGGTGTTTGTTCCTTGACTGCAGAAAGTCCTTGGAGTGAGGCTTAAGGTGACCTGTGTTCACACAGATCACTTCCGATCACACGAGGGAACGCTACAAACACTTCTTGCCACTGTGGCCTCAAGCCCACTGCAAAGGAGGCCTTTCCCCTGGTACGGGAGACGAGTTGCTCCCCTGCTCAGAAAGGCTCATGACTGAGGTTGGCTGGGCGGATGCATGGTATACCATGTGGCTTTCCCTGAAGGAACCACATACTCCTTGGTTCGAGAACATAGCGTCATCTATGCGAGACCTGTGGTACCCGACTTGCACAGGGGTTCAAATAACGCGCTCTAAGGGCTTGGCTCTGAAGCCCACACGGTGCAAACTCTTTTAAAGGCACTTGGCCATGTGCTGGTGGCGTACCTCTGCAAAGTATGGCAATGTCTCCCTGTAGGAGGTCGTCCCACGGGAAACAGAAGTTACGTTCACACGTTTGCCCCTGAGCCTAATGGCAGAGGTAAAAGATTTGTCATTTCAGAGGCTTCTCCACGGAGTTTCTGTAGAGGTGTCTCCCTCTGACTTGTAGCTCCACAGAAGCACGGTCCTCAGGCCAAGGGCAGCTTGTGCTTTCTCCTCCCTCACACCATGAAGAATTTCCTAAGGAACGGGATCCCTTTGACGTCAGCTCTCGGAACCAAGGTTTCCCCACAGTGCTCCTTTAGTGACCAGATGCTGTCCCTCTCGTGGGACACTTGAAGCGATTCCTTTCGAAACTTCCATACACAGACACTCTATCTCTTTGGTCTTTAGAAGCTGAGAGAAGCTAGCAAAGTGGGCTCAAGTCCCAGGGGCGGAACGAGGCTCATGCCTCTCCACAGAGGGCATGTAGGAACGTGTTGCTCCGAGAAGGAATGCAGAAGTCCGTTATGGGCTAGAGGATAGAAACGTGATGCACACTAATAAGAATGCCTGCAGTGGTCCCATACTGAATGTGTCATCCACCAGGTGGTTTCAGCTACATAACCGAACCGCACGTATCGGTAACGGGCATGTGGCCCTGCGTCTGGCAGGCTGTGTGAAGCCACGTGTCTGGCAAAACCTTACTGGTGGCCTGGTAAATATATCGCCCTTATGGGAAATGGTTATGTGCCCTTCTAGCTAGGTGAAAGTTGTGTGACGCCCCTTGCCCTTTCTGGGTGCGGAGTTTTGCCACGGAGTTCAAGACCAGGAGCCAATTATTTTGGAGACGTGGAAATAGCGCTTTCGCAGAGCTGCCTTCATGCTGCCCCGATCTCTGTGTTCCGTATTCGAAACGGAGTAAAGAAGCCATGGGCGGAAAGCACGGCCAGGCTGGCCCCACGCGGGATGTGCACGTGCAACTGACGAGCTAGAGGAGAGCAATGTGATACCCACAACTCTTTGGGAGCGGCCAGCTCTCATCCAGCTTCTTCCAAGCAGGTTCTGAAAGGTTTGCGCCCCTTTTCTCAACTCACCAACCACGATGTCGTTCTCACAGTGCTACGCTCTGCGTTTCTCAAGGTGATTTGGAATGAGAGCCTTTCAGACTGCAGAGGAAGGGAGTTTCTAACAGGGGAAATGAGATGTGTAACTGACAGGCTAGATGAAGGAAATTTCCTATGCAGTTGTCATTCAGTGTGCTGGGAACAAGACCCAGGTCGGTAGAGCCTCTGGTGTCTTTGTTCCCAGACATCATCTGGCACTGTGGTGCACCAGATCCCTTAAAACGCTTGGCTAACATAGAGTCATATAAAAAGAATAGCAGTAGCCATCAGGTGGACGCACATCACAAGGAAGATTTTCAGATTTCCAGTACCAGCCCTGTGGAGTCGGACGCGTCTGCAAGCGTTTCACCCGAGAGAGTTCCTGCAACACCAGCGGTCATTCCAAGTGCAGGGACGCCTGCGGTGAAGATTGCTGTGAGTGAGAAGCGTATCATTTGTACATGATTCGTGGAAGTGGATGTGGCAAAGGGTGCTCAGGTGGACGGGACGGGGAAGCTTTCCCTCAACAAGTTGAAGGGTGCTGCTCCTACATGGAATTCGGGGATCTTGGAGAGCTGGAAAGAGCAATTTCGCAGAGATGCCTTAATGCTGCCATGAGGTCTGTGTTCCATATTCGAAATAGAATAAAAGAAGCCTTGGCCGGAGGCACGAGCAGGCTCGTCCCAGACGGGATGTGCACCTGCAACTGACGAGCTAGAGGAAAACCATGTGGTACCCACAATTCTTTCGGGATTGGCCAGTTCTCATCCAGCTTGCTCCAAGCAGGTGCTGAAAGGTTTGCGCACCTTTTCTCAACACGCAAAGCACAAGTGTGTGCAAACAGTGCTTCGTTCCGTGTTTCTCAAGCTGATATGGAATGACAGCCCTGCAGACTGCACAGGAAGGGAGTTGCTCACAGGGTAAAGGGGATGTGTACCTGACAGGCTAGATGAAGAAAATTTCCTATGCAGTTGTCCTTCAGTGTACTGGGAACAGGAGCGAGGTCGGGCCAGCACATAGTGTCTTTGGTCCCAGATATTGTCTGGCACTGTGGTGCATCGGCACCCTTAAAACCCTTTGCTAGCACAGAGCCTCATACAGAGGAGAGCAGGAGAAACCAGGTGGACACACATCCCAAAGAATCCCTGCAGACTTCCGATGCCAAGCCCAGCGGAGACGGATGGGTCTGCAAGCGTTTCACCCAAGAGGGTTCCTTCAACACTGGAGGTTATAACGAGGGCAGTGTCCCATGCGGTGAAGAGTGCTGTGAGTGAAAACCTATCATCATTTTACACGCTTCTTGCAATTGCAGCGTAGCAAAGGGTGCCCAGGTGGACGGGACGAGAAAGGCTTCCCAAAACAAGTTGCAGGGTGCTGCTCCTACATGGAATTCCGGGGTTTGTGTATTGCCGTGTGCGAGAAAGAAATCCTGGGTTGGTGTTTGTTCCTTGACTGCAGAAAGTCCTTGGAGTGAGGCTTAAGGTGACCTGTGTTCACACAGATCACTTCCGATCACACGAGGGAACGCTACAAACACTTCTTGCCACTGTGGCCTCAAGCCCACTGCAAAGGAGGCCTTTCCCCTGGTACGGGAGACGAGTTGCTCCCCTGCTCAGAAAGGCTCATGACTGAGGTTGGCTGGGCGGATGCATGGTATACCATGTGGCTTTCCCTGAAGGAACCACATACTCCTTGGTTCGAGAACATAGCGTCATCTATGCGAGACCTGTGGTACCCGACTTGCACAGGGGTTCAAATAACGCGCTCTAAGGGCTTGGCTCTGAAGCCCACACGGTGCAAACTCTTTTAAAGGCACTTGGCCATGTGCTGGTGGCGTACCTCTGCAAAGTATGGCAATGTCTCTCTGTAGGAGGTCGTCCCACGGGAAACAGAAGTTACGTTCACACGTTTGCCCCTGAGCCTAATGGCAGAGGTAAAAGATTTGTCATTTCAGAGGCTTCTCCACGGAGTTTCTGTAGAGGTGTCTCCCTCTGACTTGTAGCTCCACAGAAGCACGGTCCTCAGGCCAAGGGCAGCTTGTGCTTTCTCCTCCCTCACACCATGAAGAATTTCCTAAGGAACGGGATCCCTTTGACGTCAGCTCTCGGAACCAAGGTTTCCCCACAGTGCTCCTTTAGTGACCAGATGCTGTCCCTCTCGTGGGACACTTGAAGCGATTCCTTTCGAAACTTCCAGACACAGACACTCTATCTCTTTGGTCTTTAGAAGCTGAGAGAAGCTAGCAAAGTGGGCTCAAGTCCCAGGGGCGGAACGAGGCTCATGCCTCTCCACAGAGGGCATGTAGGAACGTGTTGCTCCGAGAAGGAATGCAGAAGTCCGTTATGGGCTAGAGGATAGAAACGTGATGCACACTAATAAGAATGCCTGCAGTGGTCCCATACTGAATGTGTCATCCACCAGGTGGTTTCAGCTACATAACCGAACCGCACGTATCGGTAACGGGCATGTGGCCCTGCGTCTGGCAGGCTGTGTGAAGCCACGTGTCTGGCAAAACCTTACTGGTGGCCTGGTAAATATATCGCCCTTATGGGAAATGGTTATGTGCCCTTCTAGCTAGGTGAAAGTTGTGTGACGCCCCTTGCCCTTTCTGGGTGCGGAGTTTTGCCACGGAGTTCAAGACCAGGAGCCAATTATTTTGGAGACGTGGAAATAGCGCTTTCGCAGAGCTGCCTTCATGCTGCCCCGATCTCTGTGTTCCGTATTCGAAACGGAGTAAAGAAGCCATGGGCGGAAAGCACGGCCAGGCTGGCCCCACGCGGGATGTGCACGTGCAACTGACGAGCTAGAGGAGAGCAATGTGATACCCACAACTCTTTGGGAGCGGCCAGCTCTCATCCAGCTTCTTCCAAGCAGGTTCTGAAAGGTTTGCGCCCCTTTTCTCAACTCACCAACCACGATGTCGTTCTCACAGTGCTACGCTCTGCGTTTCTCAAGGTGATTTGGAATGAGAGCCTTTCAGACTGCAGAGGAAGGGAGTTTCTAACAGGGGAAATGAGATGTGTAACTGACAGGCTAGATGAAGGAAATTTCCTATGCAGTTGTCATTCAGTGTGCTGGGAACAAGACCCAGGTCGGTAGAGCCTCTGGTGTCTTTGTTCCCAGACATCATCTGGCACTGTGGTGCACCAGATCCCTTAAAACGCTTGGCTAACATAGAGTCATATAAAAAGAATAGCAGTAGCCATCAGGTGGACGCACATCACAAGGAAGATTTTCAGATTTCCAGTACCAGCCCTGTGGAGTCGGACGCGTCTGCAAGCGTTTCACCCGAGAGAGTTCCTGCAACACCAGCGGTCATTCCAAGTGCAGGGACGCCTGCGGTGAAGATTGCTGTGAGTGAGAAGCGTATCATTTGTACATGATTCGTGGAAGTGGATGTGGCAAAGGGTGCTCAGGTGGACGGGACGGGGAAGCTTTCCCTCAACAAGTTGAAGGGTGCTGCTCCTACATGGAATTCGGGGATCTTGGAGAGCTGGAAAGAGCAATTTCGCAGAGATGCCTTAATGCTGCCATGAGGTCTGTGTTCCATATTCGAAATAGAATAAAAGAAGCCTTGGCCGGAGGCACGAGCAGGCTCGTCCCAGACGGGATGTGCACCTGCAACTGACGAGCTAGAGGAAAACCATGGGGTACCCACAATTCTTTCGGGATTGGCCAGTTCTCATCCAGCTTGCTCCAAGCAGGTGCTGAAAGGTTTGCGCACCTTTTCTCAACACGCAAAGCACAAGTGTGTGCAAACAGTGCTTCGTTCCGTGTTTCTCAAGCTGATATGGAATGACAGCCCTGCAGACTGCACAGGAAGGGAGTTGCTCACAGGGTAAAGGGGATGTGTACCTGACAGGCTAGATGAAGAAAATTTCCTATGCAGTTGTCCTTCAGTGTACTGGGAACAGGAGCGAGGTCGGGCCAGCACATAGTGTCTTTGGTCCCAGATATTGTCTGGCACTGTGGTGCATCGGCACCCTTAAAACCCTTTGCTAGCACAGAGCCTCATACAGAGGAGAGCAGGAGAAACCAGGTGGACACACATCCCAAAGAATCCCTGCAGACTTCCGATGCCAAGCCCAGCGGAGACGGATGGGTCTGCAAGCGTTTCACCCAAGAGGGTTCCTTCAACACTGGAGGTTATAACGAGGGCAGTGTCCCATGCGGTGAAGAGTGCTGTGAGTGAAAACCTATCATCATTTTACACGCTTCTTGCAATTGCAGCGTAGCAAAGGGTGCCCAGGTGGACGGGACGAGAAAGGCTTCCCAAAACAAGTTGCAGGGTGCTGCTCCTACATGGAATTCCGGGGTTTGTGTATTGCCGTGTGCGAGAAAGAAATCCTGGGTTGGTGTTTGTTCCTTGACTGCAGAAAGTCCTTGGAGTGAGGCTTAAGGTGACCTGTGTTCACACAGATCACTTCCGATCACACGAGGGAACGCTACAAACACTTCTTGCCACTGTGGCCTCAAGCCCACTGCAAAGGAGGCCTTTCCCCTGGTACGGGAGACGAGTTGCTCCCCTGCTCAGAAAGGCTCATGACTGAGGTTGGCTGGGCGGATGCATGGTATACCATGTGGCTTTCCCTGAAGGAACCACATACTCCTTGGTTCGAGAACATAGCGTCATCTATGCGAGACCTGTGGTACCCGACTTGCACAGGGGTTCAAATAACGCGCTCTAAGGGCTTGGCTCTGAAGCCCACACGGTGCAAACTCTTTTAAAGGCACTTGGCCATGTGCTGGTGGCGTACCTCTGCAAAGTATGGCAATGTCTCTCTGTAGGAGGTCGTCCCACGGGAAACAGAAGTTACGTTCACACGTTTGCCCCTGAGCCTAATGGCAGAGGTAAAAGATTTGTCATTTCAGAGGCTTCTCCACGGAGTTTCTGTAGAGGTGTCTCCCTCTGACTTGTAGCTCCACAGAAGCACGGTCCTCAGGCCAAGGGCAGCTTGTGCTTTCTCCTCCCTCACACCATGAAGAATTTCCTAAGGAACGGGATCCCTTTGACGTCAGCTCTCGGAACCAAGGTTTCCCCACAGTGCTCCTTTAGTGACCAGATGCTGTCCCTCTCGTGGGACACTTGAAGCGATTCCTTTCGAAACTTCCAGACACAGACACTCTATCTCTTTGGTCTTTAGAAGCTGAGAGAAGCTAGCAAAGTGGGCTCAAGTCCCAGGGGCGGAACGAGGCTCATGCCTCTCCACAGAGGGCATGTAGGAACGTGTTGCTCCGAGAAGGAATGCAGAAGTCCGTTATGGGCTAGAGGATAGAAACGTGATGCACACTAATAAGAATGCCTGCAGTGGTCCCATACTGAATGTGTCATCCACCAGGTGGTTTCAGCTACATAACCGAACCGCACGTATCGGTAACGGGCATGTGGCCCTGCGTCTGGCAGGCTGTGTGAAGCCACGTGTCTGGCAAAACCTTACTGGTGGCCTGGTAAATATATCGCCCTTATGGGAAATGGTTATGTGCCCTTCTAGCTAGGTGAAAGTTGTGTTACGCCCCTTGCCCTTTCTGGGTGCGGAGTTTTGCCACGGAGTTCAAGACCAGGAGCCAATTATTTTGGAGACGTGGAAATAGCGCTTTCGCAGAGCTGCCTTCATGCTGCCCCGATCTCTGTGTTCCGTATTCGAAACGGAGTAAAGAAGCCATGGGCGGAAAGCACGGCCAGGCTGGCCCCACGCGGGATGTGCACGTGCAACTGACGAGCTAGAGGAGAGCAATGTGATACGCACAACTCTTTGGGAGCGGCCAGCTCTCATCCAGCTTCTTCCAAGCAGGTTCTGAAAGGTTTGCGCCCCTTTTCTCAACTCACCAACCACGATGTCGTTCTCACAGTGCTACGCTCTGCGTTTCTCAAGGTGATTTGGAATGAGAGCCTTTCAGACTGCAGAGGAAGGGAGTTTCTAACAGGGGAAATGAGATGTGTAACTGACAGGCTAGATGAAGGAAATTTCCTATGCAGTTGTCATTCAGTGTGCTGGGAACAAGACCCAGGTCGGTAGAGCCTCTGGTGTCTTTGTTCCCAGACATCATCTGGCACTGTGGTGCACCAGATCCCTTAAAACGCTTGGCTAACATAGAGTCATATAAAAAGAATAGCAGTAGCCATCAGGTGGACGCACATCACAAGGAAGATTTTCAGATTTCCAGTACCAGCCCTGTGGAGTCGGACGCGTCTGCAAGCGTTTCACCCGAGAGAGTTCCTGCAACACCAGCGGTCATTCCAAGTGCAGGGACGCCTGCGGTGAAGATTGCTGTGAGTGAGAAGCGTATCATTTGTACATGATTCGTGGAAGTGGATGTGGCAAAGGGTGCTCAGGTGGACGGGACGGGGAAGCTTTCCCTCAACAAGTTGAAGGGTGCTGCTCCTACATGGAATTCGGGGATCTTGGAGAGCTGGAAAGAGCAATTTCGCAGAGATGCCTTAATGCTGCCATGAGGTCTGTGTTCCATATTCGAAATAGAATAAAAGAAGCCTTGGCCGGAGGCACGAGCAGGCTCGTCCCAGACGGGATGTGCACCTGCAACTGACGAGCTAGAGGAAAACCATGGGGTACCCACAATTCTTTCGGGATTGGCCAGTTCTCATCCAGCTTGCTCCAAGCAGGTGCTGAAAGGTTTGCGCACCTTTTCTCAACACGCAAAGCACAAGTGTGTGCAAACAGTGCTTCGTTCCGTGTTTCTCAAGCTGATATGGAATGACAGCCCTGCAGACTGCACAGGAAGGGAGTTGCTCACAGGGTAAAGGGGATGTGTACCTGACAGGCTAGATGAAGAAAATTTCCTATGCAGTTGTCCTTCAGTGTACTGGGAACAGGAGCGAGGTCGGGCCAGCACATAGTGTCTTTGGTCCCAGATATTGTCTGGCACTGTGGTGCATCGGCACCCTTAAAACCCTTTGCTAGCACAGAGCCTCATACAGAGGAGAGCAGGAGAAACCAGGTGGACACACATCCCAAAGAATCCCTGCAGACTTCCGATGCCAAGCCCAGCGGAGACGGATGGGTCTGCAAGCGTTTCACCCAAGAGGGTTCCTTCAACACTGGAGGTTATAACGAGGGCAGTGTCCCATGCGGTGAAGAGTGCTGTGAGTGAAAACCTATCATCATTTTACACGCTTCTTGCAATTGCAGCGTAGCAAAGGGTGCCCAGGTGGACGGGACGAGAAAGGCTTCCCAAAACAAGTTGCAGGGTGCTGCTCCTACATGGAATTCCGGGGTTTGTGTATTGCCGTGTGCGAGAAAGAAATCCTGGGTTGGTGTTTGTTCCTTGACTGCAGAAAGTCCTTGGAGTGAGGCTTAAGGTGACCTGTGTTCACACAGATCACTTCCGATCACACGAGGGAACGCTACAAACACTTCTTGCCACTGTGGCCTCAAGCCCACTGCAAAGGAGGCCTTTCCCCTGGTACGGGAGACGAGTTGCTCCCCTGCTCAGAAAGGCTCATGACTGAGGTTGGCTGGGCGGATGCATGGTATACCATGTGGCTTTCCCTGAAGGAACCACATACTCCTTGGTTCGAGAACATAGCGTCATCTATGCGAGACCTGTGGTACCCGACTTGCACAGGGGTTCAAATAACGCGCTCTAAGGGCTTGGCTCTGAAGCCCACACGGTGCAAACTCTTTTAAAGGCACTTGGCCATGTGCTGGTGGCGTACCTCTGCAAAGTATGGCAATGTCTCCCTGTAGGAGGTCGTCCCACGGGAAACAGAAGTTACGTTCACACGTTTGCCCCTGAGCCTAATGGCAGAGGTAAAAGATTTGTCATTTCAGAGGCTTCTCCACGGAGTTTCTGTAGAGGTGTCTCCCTCTGACTTGTAGCTCCACAGAAGCACGGTCCTCAGGCCAAGGTCAGCTTGTGCTTTCTCCTCCCTCACACCATGAAGAATTTCCTAAGGAACGGGATCCCTTTGACGTCAGCTCTCGGAACCAAGGTTTCCCCACAGTGCTCCTTTAGTGACCAGATGCTGTCCCTCTCGTGGGACACTTGAAGCGATTCCTTTCGAAACTTCCATACACAGACACTCTATCTCTTTGGTCTTTAGAAGCTGAGAGAAGCTAGCAAAGTGGGCTCAAGTCCCAGGGGCGGAACGAGGCTCATGCCTCTCCACAGAGGGCATGTAGGAACGTGTTGCTCCGAGAAGGAATGCAGAAGTCCGTTATGGGCTAGAGGATAGAAACGTGATGCACACTAATAAGAATGCCTGCAGTGGTCCCATACTGAATGTGTCATCCACCAGGTGGTTTCAGCTACATAACCGAACCGCACGTATCGGTAACGGGCATGTGGCCCTGCGTCTGGCAGGCTGTGTGAAGCCACGTGTCTGGCAAAACCTTACTGGTGGCCTGGTAAATATATCGCCCTTATGGGAAATGGTTATGTGCCCTTCTAGCTAGGTGAAAGTTGTGTTACGCCCCTTGCCCTTTCTGGGTGCGGAGTTTTGCCACGGAGTTCAAGACCAGGAGCCAATTATTTTGGAGACGTGGAAATAGCGCTTTCGCAGAGCTGCCTTCATGCTGCCCCGATCTCTGTGTTCCGTATTCGAAACGGAGTAAAGAAGCCATGGGCGGAAAGCACGGCCAGGCTGGCCCCACGCGGGATGTGCACGTGCAACTGACGAGCTAGAGGAGAGCAATGTGATACGCACAACTCTTTGGGAGCGGCCAGCTCTCATCCAGCTTCTTCCAAGCAGGTTCTGAAAGGTTTGCGCCCCTTTTCTCAACTCACCAACCACGATGTCGTTCTCACAGTGCTACGCTCTGCGTTTCTCAAGGTGATTTGGAATGAGAGCCTTTCAGACTGCAGAGGAAGGGAGTTTCTAACAGGGGAAATGAGATGTGTAACTGACAGGCTAGATGAAGGAAATTTCCTATGCAGTTGTCATTCAGTGTGCTGGGAACAAGACCCAGGTCGGTAGAGCCTCTGGTGTCTTTGTTCCCAGACATCATCTGGCACTGTGGTGCACCAGATCCCTTAAAACGCTTGGCTAACATAGAGTCATATAAAAAGAATAGCAGTAGCCATCAGGTGGACGCACATCACAAGGAAGATTTTCAGATTTCCAGTACCAGCCCTGTGGAGTCGGACGCGTCTGCAAGCGTTTCACCCGAGAGAGTTCCTGCAACACCAGCGGTCATTCCAAGTGCAGGGACGCCTGCGGTGAAGATTGCTGTGAGTGAGAAGCGTATCATTTGTACATGATTCGTGGAAGTGGATGTGGCAAAGGGTGCTCAGGTGGACGGGACGGGGAAGCTTTCCCTCAACAAGTTGAAGGGTGCTGCTCCTACATGGAATTCGGGGATCTTGGAGAGCTGGAAAGAGCAATTTCGCAGAGATGCCTTAATGCTGCCATGAGGTCTGTGTTCCATATTCGAAATAGAATAAAAGAAGCCTTGGCCGGAGGCACGAGCAGGCTCGTCCCAGACGGGATGTGCACCTGCAACTGACGAGCTAGAGGAAAACCATGGGGTACCCACAATTCTTTCGGGATTGGCCAGTTCTCATCCAGCTTGCTCCAAGCAGGTGCTGAAAGGTTTGCGCACCTTTTCTCAACACGCAAAGCACAAGTGTGTGCAAACAGTGCTTCGTTCCGTGTTTCTCAAGCTGATATGGAATGACAGCCCTGCAGACTGCACAGGAAGGGAGTTGCTCACAGGGTAAAGGGGATGTGTACCTGACAGGCTAGATGAAGAAAATTTCCTATGCAGTTGTCCTTCAGTGTACTGGGAACAGGAGCGAGGTCGGGCCAGCACATAGTGTCTTTGGTCCCAGATATTGTCTGGCACTGTGGTGCATCGGCACCCTTAAAACCCTTTGCTAGCACAGAGCCTCATACAGAGGAGAGCAGGAGAAACCAGGTGGACACACATCCCAAAGAATCCCTGCAGACTTCCGATGCCAAGCCCAGCGGAGACGGATGGGTCTGCAAGCGTTTCACCCAAGAGGGTTCCTTCAACACTGGAGGTTATAACGAGGGCAGTGTCCCATGCGGTGAAGAGTGCTGTGAGTGAAAACCTATCATCATTTTACACGCTTCTTGCAATTGCAGCGTAGCAAAGGGTGCCCAGGTGGACGGGACGAGAAAGGCTTCCCAAAACAAGTTGCAGGGTGCTGCTCCTACATGGAATTCCGGGGTTTGTGTATTGCCGTGTGCGAGAAAGAAATCCTGGGTTGGTGTTTGTTCCTTGACTGCAGAAAGTCCTTGGAGTGAGGCTTAAGGTGACCTGTGTTCACACAGATCACTTCCGATCACACGAGGGAACGCTACAAACACTTCTTGCCACTGTGGCCTCAAGCCCACTGCAAAGGAGGCCTTTCCCCTGGTACGGGAGACGAGTTGCTCCCCTGCTCAGAAAGGCTCATGACTGAGGTTGGCTGGGCGGATGCATGGTATACCATGTGGCTTTCCCTGAAGGAACCACATACTCCTTGGTTCGAGAACATAGCGTCATCTATGCGAGACCTGTGGTACCCGACTTGCACAGGGGTTCAAATAACGCGCTCTAAGGGCTTGGCTCTGAAGCCCACACGGTGCAAACTCTTTTAAAGGCACTTGGCCATGTGCTGGTGGCGTACCTCTGCAAAGTATGGCAATGTCTCCCTGTAGGAGGTCGTCCCACGGGAAACAGAAGTTACGTTCACACGTTTGCCCCTGAGCCTAATGGCAGAGGTAAAAGATTTGTCATTTCAGAGGCTTCTCCACGGAGTTTCTGTAGAGGTGTCTCCCTCTGACTTGTAGCTCCACAGAAGCACGGTCCTCAGGCCAAGGTCAGCTTGTGCTTTCTCCTCCCTCACACCATGAAGAATTTCCTAAGGAACGGGATCCCTTTGACGTCAGCTCTCGGAACCAAGGTTTCCCCACAGTGCTCCTTTAGTGACCAGATGCTGTCCCTCTCGTGGGACACTTGAAGCGATTCCTTTCGAAACTTCCATACACAGACACTCTATCTCTTTGGTCTTTAGAAGCTGAGAGAAGCTAGCAAAGTGGGCTCAAGTCCCAGGGGCGGAACGAGGCTCATGCCTCTCCACAGAGGGCATGTAGGAACGTGTTGCTCCGAGAAGGAATGCAGAAGTCCGTTATGGGCTAGAGGATAGAAACGTGATGCACACTAATAAGAATGCCTGCAGTGGTCCCATACTGAATGTGTCATCCACCAGGTGGTTTCAGCTACATAACCGAACCGCACGTATCGGTAACGGGCATGTGGCCCTGCGTCTGGCAGGCTGTGTGAAGCCACGTGTCTGGCAAAACCTTACTGGTGGCCTGGTAAATATATCGCCCTTATGGGAAATGGTTATGTGCCCTTCTAGCTAGGCGAAAGTTGTGTTACGCCCCTTGCCCTTTCTGGGTGCGGAGTTTTGCCACGGAGTTCAAGACCAGGAGCCAATTATTTTGGAGACGTGGAAATAGCGCTTTCGCAGAGCTGCCTTCATGCTGCCCCGATCTCTGTGTTCCGTATTCGAAACGGAGTAAAGAAGCCATGGGCGGAAAGCACGGCCAGGCTGGCCCCACGCGGGATGTGCACGTGCAACTGACGAGCTAGAGGAGAGCAATGTGATACCCACAACTCTTTGGGAGCGGCCAGCTCTCATCCAGCTTCTTCCAAGCAGGTTCTGAAAGGTTTGCGCCCCTTTTCTCAACTCACCAACCACGATGTCGTTCTCACAGTGCTACGCTCTGCGTTTCTCAAGGTGATTTGGAATGAGAGCCTTTCAGACTGCAGAGGAAGGGAGTTTCTAACAGGGGAAATGAGATGTGTAACTGACAGGCTAGATGAAGGAAATTTCCTATGCAGTTGTCATTCAGTGTGCTGGGAACAAGACCCAGGTCGGTAGAGCCTCTGGTGTCTTTGTTCCCAGACATCATCTGGCACTGTGGTGCACCAGATCCCTTAAAACGCTTGGCTAACATAGAGTCATATAAAAAGAATAGCAGTAGCCATCAGGTGGACGCACATCACAAGGAAGATTTTCAGATTTCCAGTACCAGCCCTGTGGAGTCGGACGCGTCTGCAAGCGTTTCACCCGAGAGAGTTCCTGCAACACCAGCGGTCATTCCAAGTGCAGGGACGCCTGCGGTGAAGATTGCTGTGAGTGAGAAGCGTATCATTTGTACATGATTCGTGGAAGTGGATGTGGCAAAGGGTGCTCAGGTGGACGGGACGGGGAAGCTTTCCCTCAACAAGTTGAAGGGTGCTGCTCCTACATGGAATTCGGGGATCTTGGAGAGCTGGAAAGAGCAATTTCGCAGAGATGCCTTAATGCTGCCATGAGGTCTGTGTTCCATATTCGAAATAGAATAAAAGAAGCCTTGGCCGGAGGCACGAGCAGGCTCGTCCCAGACGGGATGTGCACCTGCAACTGACGAGCTAGAGGAAAACCATGTGGTACCCACAATTCTTTCGGGATTGGCCAGTTCTCATCCAGCTTGCTCCAAGCAGGTGCTGAAAGGTTTGCGCACCTTTTCTCAACACGCAAAGCACAAGTGTGTGCAAACAGTGCTTCGTTCCGTGTTTCTCAAGCTGATATGGAATGACAGCCCTGCAGACTGCACAGGAAGGGAGTTGCTCACAGGGTAAAGGGGATGTGTACCTGACAGGCTAGATGAAGAAAATTTCCTATGCAGTTGTCCTTCAGTGTACTGGGAACAGGAGCGAGGTCGGGCCAGCACATAGTGTCTTTGGTCCCAGATATTGTCTGGCACTGTGGTGCATCGGCACCCTTAAAACCCTTTGCTAGCACAGAGCCTCATACAGAGGAGAGCAGGAGAAACCAGGTGGACACACATCCCAAAGAATCCCTGCAGACTTCCGATACCAAGCCCAGCGGAGACGGATGGGTCTGCAAGCGTTTCACCCAAGAGGGTTCCTTCAACACTGGAGGTTATAACGAGGGCAGTGTCCCATGCGGTGAAGAGTGCTGTGAGTGAAAACCTATCATCATTTTACACGCTTCTTGCAATTGCAGCGTAGCAAAGGGTGCTCAGGTGGACGGGACGAGAAAGGCTTCCCAAAACAAGTTGCAGGGTGCTGCTCCTACATGGAATTCCGGGGTTTGTGTATTGCCGTGTGCGAGAAAGAAATCCTGGGTTGGTGTTTGTTCCTTGACTGCAGAAAGTCCTTGGAGTGAGGCTTAAGGTGACCTGTGTTCACACAGATCACTTCCGATCACACGAGGGAACGCTACAAACACTTCTTGCCACTGTGGCCTCAAGCCCACTGCAAAGGAGGCCTTTCCCCTGGTACGGGAGACGAGTTGCTCCCCTGCTCAGAAAGGCTCATGACTGAGGTTGGCTGGGCGGATGCATGGTATACCATGTGGCTTTCCCTGAAGGAACCACATACTCCTTGGTTCGAGAACATAGCGTCATCTATGCGAGACCTGTGGTACCCGACTTGCACAGGGGTTCAAATAACGCGCTCTAAGGGCTTGGCTCTGAAGCCCACACGGTGCAAACTCTTTTAAAGGCACTTGGCCATGTGCTGGTGGCGTACCTCTGCAAAGTATGGCAATGTCTCTCTGTAGGAGGTCGTCCCACGGGAAACAGAAGTTACGTTCACACGTTTGCCCCTGAGCCTAATGGCAGAGGTAAAAGATTTGTCATTTCAGAGGCTTCTCCACGGAGTTTCTGTAGAGGTGTCTCCCTCTGACTTGTAGCTCCACAGAAGCACGGTCCTCAGGCCAAGGGCAGCTTGTGCTTTCTCCTCCCTCACACCATGAAGAATTTCCTAAGGAACGGGATCCCTTTGACGTCAGCTCTCGGAACCAAGGTTTCCCCACAGTGCTCCTTTAGTGACCAGATGCTGTCCCTCTCGTGGGACACTTGAAGCGATTCCTTTCGAAACTTCCAGACACAGACACTCTATCTCTTTGGTCTTGAGAAGCTGAGAGAAGCTAACAAAGTGGGCTCAAGTCCCAGGGGCGGAACGAGGCTCATGCCTCTCCACAGAGGGCATGTAGGAACGTGTTGCTCCGAGAAGGCATGCAGAAGTCCGTTATGGGCTAGAGGATAGAAACGTGATGCACACTAATAAGAATGCCTGCAGTGGTCCCATACTGAATGTGTCATCCACCAGGTGGTTTCAGCTACATAACCGAACCGCACGTATCGGTAACGGGCATGTGGCCCTGCGCCTGGCAGGCTGTGTGAAGCCACGTGTCTGGCAAAACCTTACTGGTGGCCTGGTAAATATATCGCCCTTATGGGAAATGGTTATGTGCCCTTCTAGCTAGGTGAAAGTTGTGTTACGCCCCTTGCCCTTTCTGGGTGCGGAGTTTTGCCACGGAGTTCAAGACCAGGAGCCAATTATTTTGGAGACGTGGAAATAGCGCTTTCGCAGAGCTGCCTTCATGCTGCCCCGATCTCTGTGTTCCGTATTCGAAACGGAGTAAAGAAGCCATGGGCGGAAAGCACGGCCAGGCTGGCCCCACACGGGATGTGCACGTGCAACTGACGAGCTAGAGGAGAGCAATGTGATACCCACAACTCTTTGGGAGCGGCCAGCTCTCATCCAGCTTCTTCCAAGCAGGTTCTGAAAGGTTTGCGCCCCTTTTCTCAACTCACCAACCACGATGTCGTTCTCACAGTGCTACGCTCTGCGTTTCTCAAGGTGATTTGGAATGAGAGCCTTTCAGACTGCAGAGGAAGGGAGTTTCTAACAGGGGAAATGAGATGTGTAACTGACAGGCTAGATGAAGGAAATTTCCTATGCAGTTGTCATTCAGTGTGCTGGGAACAAGACCCAGGTCGGTAGAGCCTCTGGTGTCTTTGTTCCCAGACATCATCTGGCACTGTGGTGCACCAGATCCCTTAAAACGCTTGGCTAACATAGAGTCATATAAAAAGAATAGCAGTAGCCATCAGGTGGACGCACATCACAAGGAAGATTTTCAGATTTCCAGTACCAGCCCTGTGGAGTCGGACGCGTCTGCAAGCGTTTCACCCGAGAGAGTTCCTGCAACACCAGCGGTCATTCCAAGTGCAGGGACGCCTGCGGTGAAGATTGCTGTGAGTGAGAAGCGTATCATTTGTACATGATTCGTGGAAGTGGATGTGGCAAAGGGTGCTCAGGTGGACGGGACGGGGAAGCTTTCCCTCAACAAGTTGAAGGGTGCTGCTCCTACATGGAATTCGGGGATCTTGGAGAGCTGGAAAGAGCAATTTCGCAGAGATGCCTTAATGCTGCCATGAGGTCTGTGTTCCATATTCGAAATAGAATAAAAGAAGCCTTGGCCGGAGGCACGAGCAGGCTCGTCCCAGACGGGATGTGCACCTGCAACTGACGAGCTAGAGGAAAACCATGTGGTACCCACAATTCTTTCGGGATTGGCCAGTTCTCATCCAGCTTGCTCCAAGCAGGTGCTGAAAGGTTTGCGCACCTTTTCTCAACACGCAAAGCACAAGTGTGTGCAAACAGTGCTTCGTTCCGTGTTTCTCAAGCTGATATGGAATGACAGCCCTGCAGACTGCACAGGAAGGGAGTTGCTCACAGGGTAAAGGGGATGTGTACCTGACAGGCTAGATGAAGAAAATTTCCTATGCAGTTGTCCTTCAGTGTACTGGGAACAGGAGCGAGGTCGGGCCAGCACATAGTGTCTTTGGTCCCAGATATTGTCTGGCACTGTGGTGCATCGGCACCCTTAAAACCCTTTGCTAGCACAGAGCCTCATACAGAGGAGAGCAGGAGAAACCAGGTGGACACACATCCCAAAGAATCCCTGCAGACTTCCGATGCCAAGCCCAGCGGAGACGGATGGGTCTGCAAGCGTTTCACCCAAGAGGGTTCCTTCAACACTGGAGGTTATAACGAGGGCAGTGTCCCATGCGGTGAAGAGTGCTGTGAGTGAAAACCTATCATCATTTTACACGCTTCTTGCAATTGCAGCGTAGCAAAGGGTGCCCAGGTGGACGGGACGAGAAAGGCTTCCCAAAACAAGTTGCAGGGTGCTGCTCCTACATGGAATTCCGGGGTTTGTGTATTGCCGTGTGCGAGAAAGAAATCCTGGGTTGGTGTTTGTTCCTTGACTGCAGAAAGTCCTTGGAGTGAGGCTTAAGGTGACCTGTGTTCACACAGATCACTTCCGATCACACGAGGGAACGCTACAAACACTTCTTGCCACTGTGGCCTCAAGCCCACTGCAAAGGAGGCCTTTCCCCTGGTACGGGAGACGAGTTGCTCCCCTGCTCAGAAAGGCTCATGACTGAGGTTGGCTGGGCGGATGCATGGTATACCATGTGGCTTTCCCTGAAGGAACCACATACTCCTTGGTTCGAGAACATAGCGTCATCTATGCGAGACCTGTGGTACCCGACTTGCACAGGGGTTCAAATAACGCGCTCTAAGGGCTTGGCTCTGAAGCCCACACGGTGCAAACTCTTTTAAAGGCACTTGGCCATGTGCTGGTGGCGTACCTCTGCAAAGTATGGCAATGTCTCTCTGTAGGAGGTCGTCCCACGGGAAACAGAAGTTACGTTCACACGTTTGCCCCTGAGCCTAATGGCAGAGGTAAAAGATTTGTCATTTCAGAGGCTTCTCCACGGAGTTTCTGTAGAGGTGTCTCCCTCTGACTTGTAGCTCCACAGAAGCACGGTCCTCAGGCCAAGGGCAGCTTGTGCTTTCTCCTCCCTCACACCATGAAGAATTTCCTAAGGAACGGGATCCCTTTGACGTCAGCTCTCGGAACCAAGGTTTCCCCACAGTGCTCCTTTAGTGACCAGATGCTGTCCCTCTCGTGGGACACTTGAAGCGATTCCTTTCGAAACTTCCAGACACAGACACTCTATCTCTTTGGTCTTGAGAAGCTGAGAGAAGCTAGCAAAGTGGGCTCAAGTCCCAGGGGCGGAACGAGGCTCATGCCTCTCCACAGAGGGCATGTAGGAACGTGTTGCTCCGAGAAGGAATGCAGAAGTCCGTTATGGGCTAGAGGATAGAAACGTGATGCACACTAATAAGAATGCCTGCAGTGGTCCCATACTGAATGTGTCATCCACCAGGTGGTTTCAGCTACATAACCGAACCGCACGTATCGGTAACGGGCATGTGGCCCTGCGTCTGGCAGGCTGTGTGAAGCCACGTGTCTGGCAAAACCTTACTGGTGGCCTGGTAAATATATCGCCCTTATGGGAAATGGTTATGTGCCCTTCTAGCTAGGTGAAAGTTGTGTTACGCCCCTTGCCCTTTCTGGGTGCGGAGTTTTGCCACGGAGTTCAAGACCAGGAGCCAATTATTTTGGAGACGTGGAAATAGCGCTTTCGCAGAGCTGCCTTCATGCTGCCCCGATCTCTGTGTTCCGTATTCGAAACGGAGTAAAGAAGCCATGGGCGGAAAGCACGGCCAGGCTGGCCCCACGCGGGATGTGCACGTGCAACTGACGAGCTAGAGGAGAGCAATGTGATACGCACAACTCTTTGGGAGCGGCCAGCTCTCATCCAGCTTCTTCCAAGCAGGTTCTGAAAGGTTTGCGCCCCTTTTCTCAACTCACCAACCACGATGTCGTTCTCACAGTGCTACGCTCTGCGTTTCTCAAGGTGATTTGGAATGAGAGCCTTTCAGACTGCAGAGGAAGGGAGTTTCTAACAGGGGAAATGAGATGTGTAACTGACAGGCTAGATGAAGGAAATTTCCTATGCAGTTGTCATTCAGTGTGCTGGGAACAAGACCCAGGTCGGTAGAGCCTCTGGTGTCTTTGTTCCCAGACATCATCTGGCACTGTGGTGCACCAGATCCCTTAAAACGCTTGGCTAACATAGAGTCATATAAAAAGAATAGCAGTAGCCATCAGGTGGACGCACATCACAAGGAAGATTTTCAGATTTCCAGTACCAGCCCTGTGGAGTCGGACGCGTCTGCAAGCGTTTCACCCGAGAGAGTTCCTGCAACACCAGCGGTCATTCCAAGTGCAGGGACGCCTGCGGTGAAGATTGCTGTGAGTGAGAAGCGTATCATTTGTACATGATTCGTGGAAGTGGATGTGGCAAAGGGTGCTCAGGTGGACGGGACGGGGAAGCTTTCCCTCAACAAGTTGAAGGGTGCTGCTCCTACATGGAATTCGGGGATCTTGGAGAGCTGGAAAGAGCAATTTCGCAGAGATGCCTTAATGCTGCCATGAGGTCTGTGTTCCATATTCGAAATAGAATAAAAGAAGCCTTGGCCGGAGGCACGAGCAGGCTCGTCCCAGACGGGATGTGCACCTGCAACTGACGAGCTAGAGGAAAACCATGTGGTACCCACAATTCTTTCGGGATTGGCCAGTTCTCATCCAGCTTGCTCCAAGCAGGTGCTGAAAGGTTTGCGCACCTTTTCTCAACACGCAAAGCACAAGTGTGTGCAAACAGTGCTTCGTTCCGTGTTTCTCAAGCTGATATGGAATGACAGCCCTGCAGACTGCACAGGAAGGGAGTTGCTCACAGGGTAAAGGGGATGTGTACCTGACAGGCTAGATGAAGAAAATTTCCTATGCAGTTGTCCTTCAGTGTACTGGGAACAGGAGCGAGGTCGGGCCAGCACATAGTGTCTTTGGTCCCAGATATTGTCTGGCACTGTGGTGCATCGGCACCCTTAAAACCCTTTGCTAGCACAGAGCCTCATACAGAGGAGAGCAGGAGAAACCAGGTGGACACACATCCCAAAGAATCCCTGCAGACTTCCGATGCCAAGCCCAGCGGAGACGGATGGGTCTGCAAGCGTTTCACCCAAGAGGGTTCCTTCAACACTGGAGGTTATAACGAGGGCAGTGTCCCATGCGGTGAAGAGTGCTGTGAGTGAAAACCTATCATCATTTTACACGCTTCTTGCAATTGCAGCGTAGCAAAGGGTGCCCAGGTGGACGGGACGAGAAAGGCTTCCCAAAACAAGTTGCAGGGTGCTGCTCCTACATGGAATTCCGGGGTTTGTGTATTGCCGTGTGCGAGAAAGAAATCCTGGGTTGGTGTTTGTTCCTTGACTGCAGAAAGTCCTTGGAGTGAGGCTTAAGGTGACCTGTGTTCACACAGATCACTTCCGATCACACGAGGGAACGCTACAAACACTTCTTGCCACTGTGGCCTCAAGCCCACTGCAAAGGAGGCCTTTCCCCTGGTACGGGAGACGAGTTGCTCCCCTGCTCAGAAAGGCTCATGACTGAGGTTGGCTGGGCGGATGCATGGTATACCATGTGGCTTTCCCTGAAGGAACCACATACTCCTTGGTTCGAGAACATAGCGTCATCTATGCGAGACCTGTGGTACCCGACTTGCACAGGGGTTCAAATAACGCGCTCTAAGGGCTTGGCTCTGAAGCCCACACGGTGCAAACTCTTTTAAAGGCACTTGGCCATGTGCTGGTGGCGTACCTCTGCAAAGTATGGCAATGTCTCTCTGTAGGAGGTCGTCCCACGGGAAACAGAAGTTACGTTCACACGTTTGCCCCTGAGCCTAATGGCAGAGGTAAAAGATTTGTCATTTCAGAGGCTTCTCCACGGAGTTTCTGTAGAGGTGTCTCCCTCTGACTTGTAGCTCCACAGAAGCACGGTCCTCAGGCCAAGGGCAGCTTGTGCTTTCTCCTCCCTCACACCATGAAGAATTTCCTAAGGAACGGGATCCCTTTGACGTCAGCTCTCGGAACCAAGGTTTCCCCACAGTGCTCCTTTAGTGACCAGATGCTGTCCCTCTCGTGGGACACTTGAAGCGATTCCTTTCGAAACTTCCAGACACAGACACTCTATCTCTTTGGTCTTTAGAAGCTGAGAGAAGCTAGCAAAGTGGGCTCAAGTCCCAGGGGCGGAACGAGGCTCATGCCTCTCCACAGAGGGCATGTAGGAACGTGTTGCTCCGAGAAGGAATGCAGAAGTCCGTTATGGGCTAGAGGATAGAAACGTGATGCACACTAATAAGAATGCCTGCAGTGGTCCCATACTGAATGTGTCATCCACCAGGTGGTTTCAGCTACATAACCGAACCGCACGTATTGGTAACGGGCATGTGGCCCTGCGCCTGGCAGGCTGTGTGAAGCCACGTGTCTGGCAAAACCTTACTGGTGGCCTGGTAAATATATCGCCCTTATGGGAAATGGTTATGTGCCCTTCTAGCTAGGTGAAAGTTGTGTGACGCCCCTTGCCCTTTCTGGGTGTGGAGTTTTGCCACGGAGTTCAAGACCAGGAGCCAATTATTTTGGAGACGTGGAAATAGCGCTTTCGCAGAGCTGCCTTCATGCTGCCCCGATCTCTGTGTTCCGTATTCGAAACGGAGTAAAGAAGCCATGGGCGGAAAGCACGGCCAGGCTGGCCCCACGCGGGATGTGCACGTGCAACTGACGAGCTAGAGGAGAGCAATGTGATACCCACAACTCTTTGGGAGCGGCCAGCTCTCATCCAGCTTCTTCCAAGCAGGTTCTGAAAGGTTTGCGCCCCTTTTCTCAACTCACCAACCACGATGTCGTTCTCACAGTGCTACGCTCTGCGTTTCTCAAGGTGATTTGGAATGAGAGCCTTTCAGACTGCAGAGGAAGGGAGTTTCTAACAGGGGAAATGAGATGTGTAACTGACAGGCTAGATGAAGGAAATTTCCTATGCAGTTGTCATTCAGTGTGCTGGGAACAAGACCCAGGTCGGTAGAGCCTCTGGTGTCTTTGTTCCCAGACATCATCTGGCACTGTGGTGCACCAGATCCCTTAAAACGCTTGGCTAACATAGAGTCATATAAAAAGAATAGCAGTAGCCATCAGGTGGACGCACATCACAAGGAAGATTTTCAGATTTCCAGTACCAGCCCTGTGGAGTCGGACGCGTCTGCAAGCGTTTCACCCGAGAGAGTTCCTGCAACACCAGCGGTCATTCCAAGTGCAGGGACGCCTGCGGTGAAGATTGCTGTGAGTGAGAAGCGTATCATTTGTACATGATTCGTGGAAGTGGATGTGGCAAAGGGTGCTCAGGTGGACGGGACGGGGAAGCTTTCCCTCAACAAGTTGAAGGGTGCTGCTCCTACATGGAATTCGGGGATCTTGGAGAGCTGGAAAGAGCAATTTCGCAGAGATGCCTTAATGCTGCCATGAGGTCTGTGTTCCATATTCGAAATAGAATAAAAGAAGCCTTGGCCGGAGGCACGAGCAGGCTCGTCCCAGACGGGATGTGCACCTGCAACTGACGAGCTAGAGGAAAACCATGGGGTACCCACAATTCTTTCGGGATTGGCCAGTTCTCATCCAGCTTGCTCCAAGCAGGTGCTGAAAGGTTTGCGCACCTTTTCTCAACACGCAAAGCACAAGTGTGTGCAAACAGTGCTTCGTTCCGTGTTTCTCAAGCTGATATGGAATGACAGCCCTGCAGACTGCACAGGAAGGGAGTTGCTCACAGGGTAAAGGGGATGTGTACCTGACAGGCTAGATGAAGAAAATTTCCTATGCAGTTGTCCTTCAGTGTACTGGGAACAGGAGCGAGGTCGGGCCAGCACATAGTGTCTTTGGTCCCAGATATTGTCTGGCACTGTGGTGCATCGGCACCCTTAAAACCCTTTGCTAGCACAGAGCCTCATACAGAGGAGAGCAGGAGAAACCAGGTGGACACACATCCCAAAGAATCCCTGCAGACTTCCGATGCCAAGCCCAGCGGAGACGGATGGGTCTGCAAGCGTTTCACCCAAGAGGGTTCCTTCAACACTGGAGGTTATAACGAGGGCAGTGTCCCATGCGGTCAAGAGTGCTGTGAGTGAAAACCTATCATCATTTTACACGCTTCTTGCAATTGCAGCGTAGCAAAGGGTGCTCAGGTGGACGGGACGAGAAAGGCTTCCCAAAACAAGTTGCAGGGTGCTGCTCCTACATGGAATTCCGGGGTTTGTGTATTGCCGTGTGCGAGAAAGAAATCCTGGGTTGGTGTTTGTTCCTTGACTGCAGAAAGTCCTTGGAGTGAGGCTTAAGGTGACCTGTGTTCACACAGATCACTTCCGATCACACGAGGGAACGCTACAAACACTTCTTGCCACTGTGGCCTCAAGCCCACTGCAAAGGAGGCCTTTCCCCTGGTACGGGAGACGAGTTGCTCCCCTGCTCAGAAAGGCTCATGACTGAGGTTGGCTGGGCGGATGCATGGTATACCATGTGGCTTTCCCTGAAGGAACCACATACTCCTTGGTTCGAGAACATAGCGTCATCTATGCGAGACCTGTGGTACCCGACTTGCACAGGGGTTCAAATAACGCGCTCTAAGGGCTTGGCTCTGAAGCCCACACGGTGCAAACTCTTTTAAAGGCACTTGGCCATGTGCTGGTGGCGTACCTCTGCAAAGTATGGCAATGTCTCTCTGTAGGAGGTCGTCCCACGGGAAACAGAAGTTACGTTCACACGTTTGCCCCTGAGCCTAATGGCAGAGGTAAAAGATTTGTCATTTCAGAGGCTTCTCCACGGAGTTTCTGTAGAGGTGTCTCCCTCTGACTTGTAGCTCCACAGAAGCACGGTCCTCAGGCCAAGGGCAGCTTGTGCTTTCTCCTCCCTCACACCATGAAGAATTTCCTAAGGAACGGGATCCCTTTGACGTCAGCTCTCGGAACCAAGGTTTCCCCACAGTGCTCCTTTAGTGACCAGATGCTGTCCCTCTCGTGGGACACTTGAAGCGATTCCTTTCGAAACTTCCAGACACAGACACTCTATCTCTTTGGTCTTGAGAAGCTGAGAGAAGCTAACAAAGTGGGCTCAAGTCCCAGGGGCGGAACGAGGCTCATGCCTCTCCACAGAGGGCATGTAGGAACGTGTTGCTCCGAGAAGGCATGCAGAAGTCCGTTATGGGCTAGAGGATAGAAACGTGATGCACACTAATAAGAATGCCTGCAGTGGTCCCATACTGAATGTGTCATCCACCAGGTGGTTTCAGCTACATAACCGAACCGCACGTATCGGTAACGGGCATGTGGCCCTGCGCCTGGCAGGCTGTGTGAAGCCACGTGTCTGGCAAAACCTTACTGGTGGCCTGGTAAATATATCGCCCTTATGGGAAATGGTTATGTGCCCTTCTAGCTAGGTGAAAGTTGTGTGACGCCCCTTGCCCTTTCTGGGTGTGGAGTTTTGCCACGGAGTTCAAGACCAGGAGCCAATTATTTTGGAGACGTGGAAATAGCGCTTTCGCAGAGCTGCCTTCATGCTGCCCCGATCTCTGTGTTCCGTATTCGAAACGGAGTAAAGAAGCCATGGGCGGAAAGCACGGCCAGGCTGGCCCCACGCGGGATGTGCACGTGCAACTGACGAGCTAGAGGAGAGCAATGTGATACCCACAACTCTTTGGGAGCGGCCAGCTCTCATCCAGCTTCTTCCAAGCAGGTTCTGAAAGGTTTGCGCCCCTTTTCTCAACTCACCAACCACGATGTCGTTCTCACAGTGCTACGCTCTGCGTTTCTCAAGGTGATTTGGAATGAGAGCCTTTCAGACTGCAGAGGAAGGGAGTTTCTAACAGGGGAAATGAGATGTGTAACTGACAGGCTAGATGAAGGAAATTTCCTATGCAGTTGTCATTCAGTGTGCTGGGAACAAGACCCAGGTCGGTAGAGCCTCTGGTGTCTTTGTTCCCAGACATCATCTGGCACTGTGGTGCACCAGATCCCTTAAAACGCTTGGCTAACATAGAGTCATATAAAAAGAATAGCAGTAGCCATCAGGTGGACGCACATCACAAGGAAGATTTTCAGATTTCCAGTACCAGCCCTGTGGAGTCGGACGCGTCTGCAAGCGTTTCACCCGAGAGAGTTCCTGCAACACCAGCGGTCATTCCAAGTGCAGGGACGCCTGCGGTGAAGATTGCTGTGAGTGAGAAGCGTATCATTTGTACATGATTCGTGGAAGTGGATGTGGCAAAGGGTGCTCAGGTGGACGGGACGGGGAAGCTTTCCCTCAACAAGTTGAAGGGTGCTGCTCCTACATGGAATTCGGGGATCTTGGAGAGCTGGAAAGAGCAATTTCGCAGAGATGCCTTAATGCTGCCATGAGGTCTGTGTTCCATATTCGAAATAGAATAAAAGAAGCCTTGGCCGGAGGCACGAGCAGGCTCGTCCCAGACGGGATGTGCACCTGCAACTGACGAGCTAGAGGAAAACCATGTGGTACCCACAATTCTTTCGGGATTGGCCAGTTCTCATCCAGCTTGCTCCAAGCAGGTGCTGAAAGGTTTGCGCACCTTTTCTCAACACGCAAAGCACAAGTGTGTGCAAACAGTGCTTCGTTCCGTGTTTCTCAAGCTGATATGGAATGACAGCCCTGCAGACTGCACAGGAAGGGAGTTGCTCACAGGGTAAAGGGGATGTGTACCTGACAGGCTAGATGAAGAAAATTTCCTATGCAGTTGTCCTTCAGTGTACTGGGAACAGGAGCGAGGTCGGGCCAGCACATAGTGTCTTTGGTCCCAGATATTGTCTGGCACTGTGGTGCATCGGCACCCTTAAAACCCTTTGCTAGCACAGAGCCTCATACAGAGGAGAGCAGGAGAAACCAGGTGGACACACATCCCAAAGAATCCCTGCAGACTTCCGATGCCAAGCCCAGCGGAGACGGATGGGTCTGCAAGCGTTTCACCCAAGAGGGTTCCTTCAACACTGGAGGTTATAACGAGGGCAGTGTCCCATGCGGTGAAGAGTGCTGTGAGTGAAAACCTATCATCATTTTACACGCTTCTTGCAATTGCAGCGTAGCAAAGGGTGCCCAGGTGGACGGGACGAGAAAGGCTTCCCAAAACAAGTTGCAGGGTGCTGCTCCTACATGGAATTCCGGGGTTTGTGTATTGCCGTGTGCGAGAAAGAAATCCTGGGTTGGTGTTTGTTCCTTGACTGCAGAAAGTCCTTGGAGTGAGGCTTAAGGTGACCTGTGTTCACACAGATCACTTCCGATCACACGAGGGAACGCTACAAACACTTCTTGCCACTGTGGCCTCAAGCCCACTGCAAAGGAGGCCTTTCCCCTGGTACGGGAGACGAGTTGCTCCCCTGCTCAGAAAGGCTCATGACTGAGGTTGGCTGGGCGGATGCATGGTATACCATGTGGCTTTCCCTGAAGGAACCACATACTCCTTGGTTCGAGAACATAGCGTCATCTATGCGAGACCTGTGGTACCCGACTTGCACAGGGGTTCAAATAACGCGCTCTAAGGGCTTGGCTCTGAAGCCCACACGGTGCAAACTCTTTTAAAGGCACTTGGCCATGTGCTGGTGGCGTACCTCTGCAAAGTATGGCAATGTCTCTCTGTAGGAGGTCGTCCCACGGGAAACAGAAGTTACGTTCACACGTTTGCCCCTGAGCCTAATGGCAGAGGTAAAAGATTTGTCATTTCAGAGGCTTCTCCACGGAGTTTCTGTAGAGGTGTCTCCCTCTGACTTGTAGCTCCACAGAAGCACGGTCCTCAGGCCAAGGGCAGCTTGTGCTTTCTCCTCCCTCACACCATGAAGAATTTCCTAAGGAACGGGATCCCTTTGACGTCAGCTCTCGGAACCAAGGTTTCCCCACAGTGCTCCTTTAGTGACCAGATGCTGTCCCTCTCGTGGGACACTTGAAGCGATTCCTTTCGAAACTTCCATACACAGACACTCTATCTCTTTGGTCTTTAGAAGCTGAGAGAAGCTAGCAAAGTGGGCTCAAGTCCCAGGGGCGGAACGAGGCTCATGCCTCTCCACAGAGGGCATGTAGGAACGTGTTGCTCCGAGAAGGAATGCAGAAGTCCGTTATGGGCTAGAGGATAGAAACGTGATGCACACTAATAAGAATGCCTGCAGTGGTCCCATACTGAATGTGTCATCCACCAGGTGGTTTCAGCTACATAACCGAACCGCACGTATCGGTAACGGGCATGTGGCCCTGCGTCTGGCAGGCTGTGTGAAGCCACGTGTCTGGCAAAACCTTACTGGTGGCCTGGTAAATATATCGCCCTTATGGGAAATGGTTATGTGCCCTTCTAGCTAGGTGAAAGTTGTGTGACGCCCCTTGCCCTTTCTGGGTGCGGAGTTTTGCCACGGAGTTCAAGACCAGGAGCCAATTATTTTGGAGACGTGGAAATAGCGCTTTCGCAGAGCTGCCTTCATGCTGCCCCGATCTCTGTGTTCCGTATTCGAAACGGAGTAAAGAAGCCATGGGCGGAAAGCACGGCCAGGCTGGCCCCACGCGGGATGTGCACGTGCAACTGACGAGCTAGAGGAGAGCAATGTGATACCCACAACTCTTTGGGAGCGGCCAGCTCTCATCCAGCTTCTTCCAAGCAGGTTCTGAAAGGTTTGCGCCCCTTTTCTCAACTCACCAACCACGATGTCGTTCTCACAGTGCTACGCTCTGCGTTTCTCAAGGTGATTTGGAATGAGAGCCTTTCAGACTGCAGAGGAAGGGAGTTTCTAACAGGGGAAATGAGATGTGTAACTGACAGGCTAGATGAAGGAAATTTCCTATGCAGTTGTCATTCAGTGTGCTGGGAACAAGACCCAGGTCGGTAGAGCCTCTGGTGTCTTTGTTCCCAGACATCATCTGGCACTGTGGTGCACCAGATCCCTTAAAACGCTTGGCTAACATAGAGTCATATAAAAAGAATAGCAGTAGCCATCAGGTGGACGCACATCACAAGGAAGATTTTCAGATTTCCAGTACCAGCCCTGTGGAGTCGGACGCGTCTGCAAGCGTTTCACCCGAGAGAGTTCCTGCAACACCAGCGGTCATTCCAAGTGCAGGGACGCCTGCGGTGAAGATTGCTGTGAGTGAGAAGCGTATCATTTGTACATGATTCGTGGAAGTGGATGTGGCAAAGGGTGCTCAGGTGGACGGGACGGGGAAGCTTTCCCTCAACAAGTTGAAGGGTGCTGCTCCTACATGGAATTCGGGGATCTTGGAGAGCTGGAAAGAGCAATTTCGCAGAGATGCCTTAATGCTGCCATGAGGTCTGTGTTCCATATTCGAAATAGAATAAAAGAAGCCTTGGCCGGAGGCACGAGCAGGCTCGTCCCAGACGGGATGTGCACCTGCAACTGACGAGCTAGAGGAAAACCATGGGGTACCCACAATTCTTTCGGGATTGGCCAGTTCTCATCCAGCTTGCTCCAAGCAGGTGCTGAAAGGTTTGCGCACCTTTTCTCAACACGCAAAGCACAAGTGTGTGCAAACAGTGCTTCGTTCCGTGTTTCTCAAGCTGATATGGAATGACAGCCCTGCAGACTGCACAGGAAGGGAGTTGCTCACAGGGTAAAGGGGATGTGTACCTGACAGGCTAGATGAAGAAAATTTCCTATGCAGTTGTCCTTCAGTGTACTGGGAACAGGAGCGAGGTCGGGCCAGCACATAGTGTCTTTGGTCCCAGATATTGTCTGGCACTGTGGTGCATCGGCACCCTTAAAACCCTTTGCTAGCACAGAGCCTCATACAGAGGAGAGCAGGAGAAACCAGGTGGACACACATCCCAAAGAATCCCTGCAGACTTCCGATGCCAAGCCCAGCGGAGACGGATGGGTCTGCAAGCGTTTCACCCAAGAGGGTTCCTTCAACACTGGAGGTTATAACGAGGGCAGTGTCCCATGCGGTGAAGAGTGCTGTGAGTGAAAACCTATCATCATTTTACACGCTTCTTGCAATTGCAGCGTAGCAAAGGGTGCTCAGGTGGACGGGACGAGAAAGGCTTCCCAAAACAAGTTGCAGGGTGCTGCTCCTACATGGAATTCCGGGGTTTGTGTATTGCCGTGTGCGAGAAAGAAATCCTGGGTTGGTGTTTGTTCCTTGACTGCAGAAAGTCCTTGGAGTGAGGCTTAAGGTGACCTGTGTTCACACAGATCACTTCCGATCACACGAGGGAACGCTACAAACACTTCTTGCCACTGTGGCCTCAAGCCCACTGCAAAGGAGGCCTTTCCCCTGGTACGGGAGACGAGTTGCTCCCCTGCTCAGAAAGGCTCATGACTGAGGTTGGCTGGGCGGATGCATGGTATACCATGTGGCTTTCCCTGAAGGAACCACATACTCCTTGGTTCGAGAACATAGCGTCATCTATGCGAGACCTGTGGTACCCGACTTGCACAGGGGTTCAAATAACGCGCTCTAAGGGCTTGGCTCTGAAGCCCACACGGTGCAAACTCTTTTAAAGGCACTTGGCCATGTGCTGGTGGCGTACCTCTGCAAAGTATGGCAATGTCTCTCTGTAGGAGGTCGTCCCACGGGAAACAGAAGTTACGTTCACACGTTTGCCCCTGAGCCTAATGGCAGAGGTAAAAGATTTGTCATTTCAGAGGCTTCTCCACGGAGTTTCTGTAGAGGTGTCTCCCTCTGACTTGTAGCTCCACAGAAGCACGGTCCTCAGGCCAAGGGCAGCTTGTGCTTTCTCCTCCCTCACACCATGAAGAATTTCCTAAGGAACGGGATCCCTTTGACGTCAGCTCTCGGAACCAAGGTTTCCCCACAGTGCTCCTTTAGTGACCAGATGCTGTCCCTCTCGTGGGACACTTGAAGCGATTCCTTTCGAAACTTCCATACACAGACACTCTATCTCTTTGGTCTTTAGAAGCTGAGAGAAGCTAGCAAAGTGGGCTCAAGTCCCAGGGGCGGAACGAGGCTCATGCCTCTCCACAGAGGGCATGTAGGAACGTGTTGCTCCGAGAAGGCATGCAGAAGTCCGTTATGGGCTAGAGGATAGAAACGTGATGCACACTAATAAGAATGCCTGCAGTGGTCCCATACTGAATGTGTCATCCACCAGGTGGTTTCAGCTACATAACCGAACCGCACGTATCGGTAACGGGCATGTGGCCCTGCGTCTGGCAGGCTGTGTGAAGCCACGTGTCTGGCAAAACCTTACTGGTGGCCTGGTAAATATATCGCCCTTATGGGAAATGGTTATGTGCCCTTCTAGCTAGGTGAAAGTTGTGTGACGCCCCTTGCCCTTTCTGGGTGCGGAGTTTTGCCACGGAGTTCAAGACCAGGAGCCAATTATTTTGGAGACGTGGAAATAGCGCTTTCGCAGAGCTGCCTTCATGCTGCCCCGATCTCTGTGTTCCGTATTCGAAACGGAGTAAAGAAGCCATGGGCGGAAAGCACGGCCAGGCTGGCCCCACGCGGGATGTGCACGTGCAACTGACGAGCTAGAGGAGAGCAATGTGATACCCACAACTCTTTGGGAGCGGCCAGCTCTCATCCAGCTTCTTCCAAGCAGGTTCTGAAAGGTTTGCGCCCCTTTTCTCAACTCACCAACCACGATGTCGTTCTCACAGTGCTACGCTCTGCGTTTCTCAAGGTGATTTGGAATGAGAGCCTTTCAGACTGCAGAGGAAGGGAGTTTCTAACAGGGGAAATGAGATGTGTAACTGACAGGCTAGATGAAGGAAATTTCCTATGCAGTTGTCATTCAGTGTGCTGGGAACAAGACCCAGGTCGGTAGAGCCTCTGGTGTCTTTGTTCCCAGACATCATCTGGCACTGTGGTGCACCAGATCCCTTAAAACGCTTGGCTAACATAGAGTCATATAAAAAGAATAGCAGTAGCCATCAGGTGGACGCACATCACAAGGAAGATTTTCAGATTTCCAGTACCAGCCCTGTGGAGTCGGACGCGTCTGCAAGCGTTTCACCCGAGAGAGTTCCTGCAACACCAGCGGTCATTCCAAGTGCAGGGACGCCTGCGGTGAAGATTGCTGTGAGTGAGAAGCGTATCATTTGTACATGATTCGTGGAAGTGGATGTGGCAAAGGGTGCTCAGGTGGACGGGACGGGGAAGCTTTCCCTCAACAAGTTGAAGGGTGCTGCTCCTACATGGAATTCGGGGATCTTGGAGAGCTGGAAAGAGCAATTTCGCAGAGATGCCTTAATGCTGCCATGAGGTCTGTGTTCCATATTCGAAATAGAATAAAAGAAGCCTTGGCCGGAGGCACGAGCAGGCTCGTCCCAGACGGGATGTGCACCTGCAACTGACGAGCTAGAGGAAAACCATGTGGTACCCACAATTCTTTCGGGATTGGCCAGTTCTCATCCAGCTTGCTCCAAGCAGGTGCTGAAAGGTTTGCGCACCTTTTCTCAACACGCAAAGCACAAGTGTGTGCAAACAGTGCTTCGTTCCGTGTTTCTCAAGCTGATATGGAATGACAGCCCTGCAGACTGCACAGGAAGGGAGTTGCTCACAGGGTAAAGGGGATGTGTACCTGACAGGCTAGATGAAGAAAATTTCCTATGCAGTTGTCCTTCAGTGTACTGGGAACAGGAGCGAGGTCGGGCCAGCACATAGTGTCTTTGGTCCCAGATATTGTCTGGCACTGTGGTGCATCGGCACCCTTAAAACCCTTTGCTAGCACAGAGCCTCATACAGAGGAGAGCAGGAGAAACCAGGTGGACACACATCCCAAAGAATCCCTGCAGACTTCCGATACCAAGCCCAGCGGAGACGGATGGGTCTGCAAGCGTTTCACCCAAGAGGGTTCCTTCAACACTGGAGGTTATAACGAGGGCAGTGTCCCATGCGGTCAAGAGTGCTGTGAGTGAAAACCTATCATCATTTTACACGCTTCTTGCAATTGCAGCGTAGCAAAGGGTGCTCAGGTGGACGGGACGAGAAAGGCTTCCCAAAACAAGTTGCAGGGTGCTGCTCCTACATGGAATTCCGGGGTTTGTGTATTGCCGTGTGCGAGAAAGAAATCCTGGGTTGGTGTTTGTTCCTTGACTGCAGAAAGTCCTTGGAGTGAGGCTTAAGGTGACCTGTGTTCACACAGATCACTTCCGATCACACGAGGGAACGCTACAAACACTTCTTGCCACTGTGGCCTCAAGCCCACTGCAAAGGAGGCCTTTCCCCTGGTACGGGAGACGAGTTGCTCCCCTGCTCAGAAAGGCTCATGACTGAGGTTGGCTGGGCGGATGCATGGTATACCATG
The DNA here is from genome assembly GCF_028023285.1 of Balaenoptera ricei. Taxonomy (NCBI): domain Eukaryota; kingdom Metazoa; phylum Chordata; class Mammalia; order Artiodactyla; family Balaenopteridae; genus Balaenoptera; species Balaenoptera ricei. Next base: position 53,371,211 of record NC_082660.1, read on the forward strand.
TGGCTTTCCCTGAAGGAACCACATACTCCTTGGTTCGAGAACATAGCGTCATCTATGCGAGACCTGTGGTACCCGACTTGCACAGGGGTTCAAATAACGCGCTCTAAGGGCTTGGCTCTGAAGCCCACACGGTGCAAACTCTTTTAAAGGCACTTGGCCATGTGCTGGTGGCGTACCTCTGCAAAGTATGGCAATGTCTCTCTGTAGGAGGTCGTCCCACGGGAAACAGAAGTTACGTTCACACGTTTGCCCCTGAGCCTAATGGCAGAGGTAAAAGATTTGTCATTTCAGAGGCTTCTCCACGGAGTTTCTGTAGAGGTGTCTCCCTCTGACTTGTAGCTCCACAGAAGCACGGTCCTCAGGCCAAGGGCAGCTTGTGCTTTCTCCTCCCTCACACCATGAAGAATTTCCTAAGGAACGGGATCCCTTTGACGTCAGCTCTCGGAACCAAGGTTTCCCCACAGTGCTCCTTTAGTGACCAGATGCTGTCCCTCTCGTGGGACACTTGAAGCGATTCCTTTCGAAACTTCCATACACAGACACTCTATCTCTTTGGTCTTTAGAAGCTGAGAGAAGCTAGCAAAGTGGGCTCAAGTCCCAGGGGCGGAACGAGGCTCATGCCTCTCCACAGAGGGCATGTAGGAACGTGTTGCTCCGAGAAGGAATGCAGAAGTCCGTTATGGGCTAGAGGATAGAAACGTGATGCACACTAATAAGAATGCCTGCAGTGGTCCCATACTGAATGTGTCATCCACCAGGTGGTTTCAGCTACATAACCGAACCGCACGTATCGGTAACGGGCATGTGGCCCTGCGTCTGGCAGGCTGTGTGAAGCCACGTGTCTGGCAAAACCTTACTGGTGGCCTGGTAAATATATCGCCCTTATGGGAAATGGTTATGTGCCCTTCTAGCTAGGTGAAAGTTGTGTGACGCCCCTTGCCCTTTCTGGGTGCGGAGTTTTGCCACGGAGTTCAAGACCAGGAGCCAATTATTTTGGAGACGTGGAAATAGCGCTTTCGCAGAGCTGCCTTCATGCTGCCCCGATCTCTGTGTTCCGTATTCGAAACGGAGTAAAGAAGCCATGGGCGGAAAGCACGGCCAGGCTGGCCCCACGCGGGATGTGCACGTGCAACTGACGAGCTAGAGGAGAGCAATGTGATACCCACAACTCTTTGGGAGCGGCCAGCTCTCATCCAGCTTCTTCCAAGCAGGTTCTGAAAGGTTTGCGCCCCTTTTCTCAACTCACCAACCACGATGTCGTTCTCACAGTGCTACGCTCTGCGTTTCTCAAGGTGATTTGGAATGAGAGCCTTTCAGACTGCAGAGGAAGGGAGTTTCTAACAGGGGAAATGAGATGTGTAACTGACAGGCTAGATGAAGGAAATTTCCTATGCAGTTGTCATTCAGTGTGCTGGGAACAAGACCCAGGTCGGTAGAGCCTCTGGTGTCTTTGTTCCCAGACATCATCTGGCACTGTGGTGCACCAGATCCCTTAAAACGCTTGGCTAACATAGAGTCATATAAAAAGAATAGCAGTAGCCATCAGGTGGACGCACATCACAAGGAAGATTTTCAGATTTCCAGTACCAGCCCTGTGGAGTCGGACGCGTCTGCAAGCGTTTCACCCGAGAGAGTTCCTGCAACACCAGCGGTCATTCCAAGTGCAGGGACGCCTGCGGTGAAGATTGCTGTGAGTGAGAAGCGTATCATTTGTACATGATTCGTGGAAGTGGATGTGGCAAAGGGTGCTCAGGTGGACGGGACGGGGAAGCTTTCCCTCAACAAGTTGAAGGGTGCTGCTCCTACATGGAATTCGGGGATCTTGGAGAGCTGGAAAGAGCAATTTCGCAGAGATGCCTTAATGCTGCCATGAGGTCTGTGTTCCATATTCGAAATAGAATAAAAGAAGCCTTGGCCGGAGGCACGAGCAGGCTCGTCCCAGACGGGATGTGCACCTGCAACTGACGAGCTAGAGGAAAACCATGTGGTACCCACAATTCTTTCGGGATTGGCCAGTTCTCATCCAGCTTGCTCCAAGCAGGTGCTGAAAGGTTTGCGCACCTTTTCTCAACACGCAAAGCACAAGTGTGTGCAAACAGTGCTTCGTTCCGTGTTTCTCAAGCTGATATGGAATGACAGCCCTGCAGACTGCACAGGAAGGGAGTTGCTCACAGGGTAAAGGGGATGTGTACCTGACAGGCTAGATGAAGAAAATTTCCTATGCAGTTGTCCTTCAGTGTACTGGGAACAGGAGCGAGGTCGGGCCAGCACATAGTGTCTTTGGTCCCAGATATTGTCTGGCACTGTGGTGCATCGGCACCCTTAAAACCCTTTGCTAGCACAGAGCCTCATACAGAGGAGAGCAGGAGAAACCAGGTGGACACACATCCCAAAGAATCCCTGCAGACTTCCGATGCCAAGCCCAGCGGAGACGGATGGGTCTGCAAGCGTTTCACCCAAGAGGGTTCCTTCAACACTGGAGGTTATAACGAGGGCAGTGTCCCATGCGGTGAAGAGTGCTGTGAGTGAAAACCTATCATCATTTTACACGCTTCTTGCAATTGCAGCGTAGCAAAGGGTGCTCAGGTGGACGGGACGAGAAAGGCTTCCCAAAACAAGTTGCAGGGTGCTGCTCCTACATGGAATTCCGGGGTTTGTGTATTGCCGTGTGCGAGAAAGAAATCCTGGGTTGGTGTTTGTTCCTTGACTGCAGAAAGTCCTTGGAGTGAGGCTTAAGGTGACCTGTGTTCACACAGATCACTTCCGATCACACGAGGGAACGCTACAAACACTTCTTGCCACTGTGGCCTCAAGCCCACTGCAAAGGAGGCCTTTCCCCTGGTACGGGAGACGAGTTGCTCCCCTGCTCAGAAAGGCTCATGACTGAGGTTGGCTGGGCGGATGCATGGTATACCATGTGGCTTTCCCTGAAGGAACCACATACTCCTTGGTTCGAGAACATAGCGTCATCTATGCGAGACCTGTGGTACCCGACTTGCACAGGGGTTCAAATAACGCGCTCTAAGGGCTTGGCTCTGAAGCCCACACGGTGCAAACTCTTTTAAAGGCACTTGGCCATGTGCTGGTGGCGTACCTCTGCAAAGTATGGCAATGTCTCTCTGTAGGAGGTCGTCCCACGGGAAACAGAAGTTACGTTCACACGTTTGCCCCTGAGCCTAATGGCAGAGGTAAAAGATTTGTCATTTCAGAGGCTTCTCCACGGAGTTTCTGTAGAGGTGTCTCCCTCTGACTTGTAGCTCCACAGAAGCACGGTCCTCAGGCCAAGGGCAGCTTGTGCTTTCTCCTCCCTCACACCATGAAGAATTTCCTAAGGAACGGGATCCCTTTGACGTCAGCTCTCGGAACCAAGGTTTCCCCACAGTGCTCCTTTAGTGACCAGATGCTGTCCCTCTCGTGGGACACTTGAAGCGATTCCTTTCGAAACTTCCATACACAGACACTCTATCTCTTTGGTCTTTAGAAGCTGAGAGAAGCTAGCAAAGTGGGCTCAAGTCCCAGGGGCGGAACGAGGCTCATGCCTCTCCACAGAGGGCATGTAGGAACGTGTTGCTCCGAGAAGGAATGCAGAAGTCCGTTATGGGCTAGAGGATAGAAACGTGATGCACACTAATAAGAATGCCTGCAGTGGTCCCATACTGAATGTGTCATCCACCAGGTGGTTTCAGCTACATAACCGAACCGCACGTATCGGTAACGGGCATGTGGCCCTGCGTCTGGCAGGCTGTGTGAAGCCACGTGTCTGGCAAAACCTTACTGGTGGCCTGGTAAATATATCGCCCTTATGGGAAATGGTTATGTGCCCTTCTAGCTAGGTGAAAGTTGTGTTACGCCCCTTGCCCTTTCTGGGTGCGGAGTTTTGCCACGGAGTTCAAGACCAGGAGCCAATTATTTTGGAGACGTGGAAATAGCGCTTTCGCAGAGCTGCCTTCATGCTGCCCCGATCTCTGTGTTCCGTATTCGAAACGGAGTAAAGAAGCCATGGGCGGAAAGCACGGCCAGGCTGGCCCCACGCGGGATGTGCACGTGCAACTGACGAGCTAGAGGAGAGCAATGTGATACCCACAACTCTTTGGGAGCGGCCAGCTCTCATCCAGCTTCTTCCAAGCAGGTTCTGAAAGGTTTGCGCCCCTTTTCTCAACTCACCAACCACGATGTCGTTCTCACAGTGCTACGCTCTGCGTTTCTCAAGGTGATTTGGAATGAGAGCCTTTCAGACTGCAGAGGAAGGGAGTTTCTAACAGGGGAAATGAGATGTGTAACTGACAGGCTAGATGAAGGAAATTTCCTATGCAGTTGTCATTCAGTGTGCTGGGAACAAGACCCAGGTCGGTAGAGCCTCTGGTGTCTTTGTTCCCAGACATCATCTGGCACTGTGGTGCACCAGATCCCTTAAAACGCTTGGCTAACATAGAGTCATATAAAAAGAATAGCAGTAGCCATCAGGTGGACGCACATCACAAGGAAGATTTTCAGATTTCCAGTACCAGCCCTGTGGAGTCGGACGCGTCTGCAAGCGTTTCACCCGAGAGAGTTCCTGCAACACCAGCGGTCATTCCAAGTGCAGGGACGCCTGCGGTGAAGATTGCTGTGAGTGAGAAGCGTATCATTTGTACATGATTCGTGGAAGTGGATGTGGCAAAGGGTGCTCAGGTGGACGGGACGGGGAAGCTTTCCCTCAACAAGTTGAAGGGTGCTGCTCCTACATGGAATTCGGGGATCTTGGAGAGCTGGAAAGAGCAATTTCGCAGAGATGCCTTAATGCTGCCATGAGGTCTGTGTTCCATATTCGAAATAGAATAAAAGAAGCCTTGGCCGGAGGCACGAGCAGGCTCGTCCCAGACGGGATGTGCACCTGCAACTGACGAGCTAGAGGAAAACCATGTGGTACCCACAATTCTTTCGGGATTGGCCAGTTCTCATCCAGCTTGCTCCAAGCAGGTGCTGAAAGGTTTGCGCACCTTTTCTCAACACGCAAAGCACAAGTGTGTGCAAACAGTGCTTCGTTCCGTGTTTCTCAAGCTGATATGGAATGACAGCCCTGCAGACTGCACAGGAAGGGAGTTGCTCACAGGGTAAAGGGGATGTGTACCTGACAGGCTAGATGAAGAAAATTTCCTATGCAGTTGTCCTTCAGTGTACTGGGAACAGGAGCGAGGTCGGGCCAGCACATAGTGTCTTTGGTCCCAGATATTGTCTGGCACTGTGGTGCATCGGCACCCTTAAAACCCTTTGCTAGCACAGAGCCTCATACAGAGGAGAGCAGGAGAAACCAGGTGGACACACATCCCAAAGAATCCCTGCAGACTTCCGATGCCAAGCCCAGCGGAGACGGATGGGTCTGCAAGCGTTTCACCCAAGAGGGTTCCTTCAACACTGGAGGTTATAACGAGGGCAGTGTCCCATGCGGTGAAGAGTGCTGTGAGTGAAAACCTATCATCATTTTACACGCTTCTTGCAATTGCAGCGTAGCAAAGGGTGCTCAGGTGGACGGGACGAGAAAGGCTTCCCAAAACAAGTTGCAGGGTGCTGCTCCTACATGGAATTCCGGGGTTTGTGTATTGCCGTGTGCGAGAAAGAAATCCTGGGTTGGTGTTTGTTCCTTGACTGCAGAAAGTCCTTGGAGTGAGGCTTAAGGTGACCTGTGTTCACACAGATCACTTCCGATCACACGAGGGAACGCTACAAACACTTCTTGCCACTGTGGCCTCAAGCCCACTGCAAAGGAGGCCTTTCCCCTGGTACGGGAGACGAGTTGCTCCCCTGCTCAGAAAGGCTCATGACTGAGGTTGGCTGGGCGGATGCATGGTATACCATGTGGCTTTCCCTGAAGGAACCACATACTCCTTGGTTCGAGAACATAGCGTCATCTATGCGAGACCTGTGGTACCCGACTTGCACAGGGGTTCAAATAACGCGCTCTAAGGGCTTGGCTCTGAAGCCCACACGGTGCAAACTCTTTTAAAGGCACTTGGCCATGTGCTGGTGGCGTACCTCTGCAAAGTATGGCAATGTCTCTCTGTAGGAGGTCGTCCCACGGGAAACAGAAGTTACGTTCACACGTTTGCCCCTGAGCCTAATGGCAGAGGTAAAAGATTTGTCATTTCAGAGGCTTCTCCACGGAGTTTCTGTAGAGGTGTCTCCCTCTGACTTGTAGCTCCACAGAAGCACGGTCCTCAGGCCAAGGGCAGCTTGTGCTTTCTCCTCCCTCACACCATGAAGAATTTCCTAAGGAACGGGATCCCTTTGACGTCAGCTCTCGGAACCAAGGTTTCCCCACAGTGCTCCTTTAGTGACCAGATGCTGTCCCTCTCGTGGGACACTTGAAGCGATTCCTTTCGAAACTTCCATACACAGACACTCTATCTCTTTGGTCTTTAGAAGCTGAGAGAAGCTAGCAAAGTGGGCTCAAGTCCCAGGGGCGGAACGAGGCTCATGCCTCTCCACAGAGGGCATGTAGGAACGTGTTGCTCCGAGAAGGAATGCAGAAGTCCGTTATGGGCTAGAGGATAGAAACGTGATGCACACTAATAAGAATGCCTGCAGTGGTCCCATACTGAATGTGTCATCCACCAGGTGGTTTCAGCTACATAACCGAACCGCACGTATCGGTAACGGGCATGTGGCCCTGCGTCTGGCAGGCTGTGTGAAGCCACGTGTCTGGCAAAACCTTACTGGTGGCCTGGTAAATATATCGCCCTTATGGGAAATGGTTATGTGCCCTTCTAGCTAGGTGAAAGTTGTGTTACGCCCCTTGCCCTTTCTGGGTGCGGAGTTTTGCCACGGAGTTCAAGACCAGGAGCCAATTATTTTGGAGACGTGGAAATAGCGCTTTCGCAGAGCTGCCTTCATGCTGCCCCGATCTCTGTGTTCCGTATTCGAAACGGAGTAAAGAAGCCATGGGCGGAAAGCACGGCCAGGCTGGCCCCACGCGGGATGTGCACGTGCAACTGACGAGCTAGAGGAGAGCAATGTGATACCCACAACTCTTTGGGAGCGGCCAGCTCTCATCCAGCTTCTTCCAAGCAGGTTCTGAAAGGTTTGCGCCCCTTTTCTCAACTCACCAACCACGATGTCGTTCTCACAGTGCTACGCTCTGCGTTTCTCAAGGTGATTTGGAATGAGAGCCTTTCAGACTGCAGAGGAAGGGAGTTTCTAACAGGGGAAATGAGATGTGTAACTGACAGGCTAGATGAAGGAAATTTCCTATGCAGTTGTCATTCAGTGTGCTGGGAACAAGACCCAGGTCGGTAGAGCCTCTGGTGTCTTTGTTCCCAGACATCATCTGGCACTGTGGTGCACCAGATCCCTTAAAACGCTTGGCTAACATAGAGTCATATAAAAAGAATAGCAGTAGCCATCAGGTGGACGCACATCACAAGGAAGATTTTCAGATTTCCAGTACCAGCCCTGTGGAGTCGGACGCGTCTGCAAGCGTTTCACCCGAGAGAGTTCCTGCAACACCAGCGGTCATTCCAAGTGCAGGGACGCCTGCGGTGAAGATTGCTGTGAGTGAGAAGCGTATCATTTGTACATGATTCGTGGAAGTGGATGTGGCAAAGGGTGCTCAGGTGGACGGGACGGGGAAGCTTTCCCTCAACAAGTTGAAGGGTGCTGCTCCTACATGGAATTCGGGGATCTTGGAGAGCTGGAAAGAGCAATTTCGCAGAGATGCCTTAATGCTGCCATGAGGTCTGTGTTCCATATTCGAAATAGAATAAAAGAAGCCTTGGCCGGAGGCACGAGCAGGCTCGTCCCAGACGGGATGTGCACCTGCAACTGACGAGCTAGAGGAAAACCATGTGGTACCCACAATTCTTTCGGGATTGGCCAGTTCTCATCCAGCTTGCTCCAAGCAGGTGCTGAAAGGTTTGCGCACCTTTTCTCAACACGCAAAGCACAAGTGTGTGCAAACAGTGCTTCGTTCCGTGTTTCTCAAGCTGATATGGAATGACAGCCCTGCAGACTGCACAGGAAGGGAGTTGCTCACAGGGTAAAGGGGATGTGTACCTGACAGGCTAGATGAAGAAAATTTCCTATGCAGTTGTCCTTCAGTGTACTGGGAACAGGAGCGAGGTCGGGCCAGCACATAGTGTCTTTGGTCCCAGATATTGTCTGGCACTGTGGTGCATCGGCACCCTTAAAACCCTTTGCTAGCACAGAGCCTCATACAGAGGAGAGCAGGAGAAACCAGGTGGACACACATCCCAAAGAATCCCTGCAGACTTCCGATGCCAAGCCCAGCGGAGACGGATGGGTCTGCAAGCGTTTCACCCAAGAGGGTTCCTTCAACACTGGAGGTTATAACGAGGGCAGTGTCCCATGCGGTGAAGAGTGCTGTGAGTGAAAACCTATCATCATTTTACACGCTTCTTGCAATTGCAGCGTAGCAAAGGGTGCTCAGGTGGACGGGACGAGAAAGGCTTCCCAAAACAAGTTGCAGGGTGCTGCTCCTACATGGAATTCCGGGGTTTGTGTATTGCCGTGTGCGAGAAAGAAATCCTGGGTTGGTGTTTGTTCCTTGACTGCAGAAAGTCCTTGGAGTGAGGCTTAAGGTGACCTGTGTTCACACAGATCACTTCCGATCACACGAGGGAACGCTACAAACACTTCTTGCCACTGTGGCCTCAAGCCCACTGCAAAGGAGGCCTTTCCCCTGGTACGGGAGACGAGTTGCTCCCCTGCTCAGAAAGGCTCATGACTGAGGTTGGCTGGGCGGATGCATGGTATACCATGTGGCTTTCCCTGAAGGAACCACATACTCCTTGGTTCGAGAACATAGCGTCATCTATGCGAGACCTGTGGTACCCGACTTGCACAGGGGTTCAAATAACGCGCTCTAAGGGCTTGGCTCTGAAGCCCACACGGTGCAAACTCTTTTAAAGGCACTTGGCCATGTGCTGGTGGCGTACCTCTGCAAAGTATGGCAATGTCTCTCTGTAGGAGGTCGTCCCACGGGAAACAGAAGTTACGTTCACACGTTTGCCCCTGAGCCTAATGGCAGAGGTAAAAGATTTGTCATTTCAGAGGCTTCTCCACGGAGTTTCTGTAGAGGTGTCTCCCTCTGACTTGTAGCTCCACAGAAGCACGGTCCTCAGGCCAAGGGCAGCTTGTGCTTTCTCCTCCCTCACACCATGAAGAATTTCCTAAGGAACGGGATCCCTTTGACGTCAGCTCTCGGAACCAAGGTTTCCCCACAGTGCTCCTTTAGTGACCAGATGCTGTCCCTCTCGTGGGACACTTGAAGCGATTCCTTTCGAAACTTCCATACACAGACACTCTATCTCTTTGGTCTTTAGAAGCTGAGAGAAGCTAGCAAAGTGGGCTCAAGTCCCAGGGGCGGAACGAGGCTCATGCCTCTCCACAGAGGGCATGTAGGAACGTGTTGCTCCGAGAAGGAATGCAGAAGTCCGTTATGGGCTAGAGGATAGAAACGTGATGCACACTAATAAGAATGCCTGCAGTGGTCCCATACTGAATGTGTCATCCACCAGGTGGTTTCAGCTACATAACCGAACCGCACGTATCGGTAACGGGCATGTGGCCCTGCGTCTGGCAGGCTGTGTGAAGCCACGTGTCTGGCAAAACCTTACTGGTGGCCTGGTAAATATATCGCCCTTATGGGAAATGGTTATGTGCCCTTCTAGCTAGGTGAAAGTTGTGTTACGCCCCTTGCCCTTTCTGGGTGCGGAGTTTTGCCACGGAGTTCAAGACCAGGAGCCAATTATTTTGGAGACGTGGAAATAGCGCTTTCGCAGAGCTGCCTTCATGCTGCCCCGATCTCTGTGTTCCGTATTCGAAACGGAGTAAAGAAGCCATGGGCGGAAAGCACGGCCAGGCTGGCCCCACGCGGGATGTGCACGTGCAACTGACGAGCTAGAGGAGAGCAATGTGATACCCACAACTCTTTGGGAGCGGCCAGCTCTCATCCAGCTTCTTCCAAGCAGGTTCTGAAAGGTTTGCGCCCCTTTTCTCAACTCACCAACCACGATGTCGTTCTCACAGTGCTACGCTCTGCGTTTCTCAAGGTGATTTGGAATGAGAGCCTTTCAGACTGCAGAGGAAGGGAGTTTCTAACAGGGGAAATGAGATGTGTAACTGACAGGCTAGATGAAGGAAATTTCCTATGCAGTTGTCATTCAGTGTGCTGGGAACAAGACCCAGGTCGGTAGAGCCTCTGGTGTCTTTGTTCCCAGACATCATCTGGCACTGTGGTGCACCAGATCCCTTAAAACGCTTGGCTAACATAGAGTCATATAAAAAGAATAGCAGTAGCCATCAGGTGGACGCACATCACAAGGAAGATTTTCAGATTTCCAGTACCAGCCCTGTGGAGTCGGACGCGTCTGCAAGCGTTTCACCCGAGAGAGTTCCTGCAACACCAGCGGTCATTCCAAGTGCAGGGACGCCTGCGGTGAAGATTGCTGTGAGTGAGAAGCGTATCATTTGTACATGATTCGTGGAAGTGGATGTGGCAAAGGGTGCTCAGGTGGACGGGACGGGGAAGCTTTCCCTCAACAAGTTGAAGGGTGCTGCTCCTACATGGAATTCGGGGATCTTGGAGAGCTGGAAAGAGCAATTTCGCAGAGATGCCTTAATGCTGCCATGAGGTCTGTGTTCCATATTCGAAATAGAATAAAAGAAGCCTTGGCCGGAGGCACGAGCAGGCTCGTCCCAGACGGGATGTGCACCTGCAACTGACGAGCTAGAGGAAAACCATGTGGTACCCACAATTCTTTCGGGATTGGCCAGTTCTCATCCAGCTTGCTCCAAGCAGGTGCTGAAAGGTTTGCGCACCTTTTCTCAACACGCAAAGCACAAGTGTGTGCAAACAGTGCTTCGTTCCGTGTTTCTCAAGCTGATATGGAATGACAGCCCTGCAGACTGCACAGGAAGGGAGTTGCTCACAGGGTAAAGGGGATGTGTACCTGACAGGCTAGATGAAGAAAATTTCCTATGCAGTTGTCCTTCAGTGTACTGGGAACAGGAGCGAGGTCGGGCCAGCACATAGTGTCTTTGGTCCCAGATATTGTCTGGCACTGTGGTGCATCGGCACCCTTAAAACCCTTTGCTAGCACAGAGCCTCATACAGAGGAGAGCAGGAGAAACCAGGTGGACACACATCCCAAAGAATCCCTGCAGACTTCCGATGCCAAGCCCAGCGGAGACGGATGGGTCTGCAAGCGTTTCACCCAAGAGGGTTCCTTCAACACTGGAGGTTATAACGAGGGCAGTGTCCCATGCGGTGAAGAGTGCTGTGAGTGAAAACCTATCATCATTTTACACGCTTCTTGCAATTGCAGCGTAGCAAAGGGTGCTCAGGTGGACGGGACGAGAAAGGCTTCCCAAAACAAGTTGCAGGGTGCTGCTCCTACATGGAATTCCGGGGTTTGTGTATTGCCGTGTGCGAGAAAGAAATCCTGGGTTGGTGTTTGTTCCTTGACTGCAGAAAGTCCTTGGAGTGAGGCTTAAGGTGACCTGTGTTCACACAGATCACTTCCGATCACACGAGGGAACGCTACAAACACTTCTTGCCACTGTGGCCTCAAGCCCACTGCAAAGGAGGCCTTTCCCCTGGTACGGGAGACGAGTTGCTCCCCTGCTCAGAAAGGCTCATGACTGAGGTTGGCTGGGCGGATGCATGGTATACCATGTGGCTTTCCCTGAAGGAACCACATACTCCTTGGTTCGAGAACATAGCGTCATCTATGCGAGACCTGTGGTACCCGACTTGCACAGGGGTTCAAATAACGCGCTCTAAGGGCTTGGCTCTGAAGCCCACACGGTGCAAACTCTTTTAAAGGCACTTGGCCATGTGCTGGTGGCGTACCTCTGCAAAGTATGGCAATGTCTCTCTGTAGGAGGTCGTCCCACGGGAAACAGAAGTTACGTTCACACGTTTGCCCCTGAGCCTAATGGCAGAGGTAAAAGATTTGTCATTTCAGAGGCTTCTCCACGGAGTTTCTGTAGAGGTGTCTCCCTCTGACTTGTAGCTCCACAGAAGCACGGTCCTCAGGCCAAGGGCAGCTTGTGCTTTCTCCTCCCTCACACCATGAAGAATTTCCTAAGGAACGGGATCCCTTTGACGTCAGCTCTCGGAACCAAGGTTTCCCCACAGTGCTCCTTTAGTGACCAGATGCTGTCCCTCTCGTGGGACACTTGAAGCGATTCCTTTCGAAACTTCCATACACAGACACTCTATCTCTTTGGTCTTTAGAAGCTGAGCGAAGCTAGCAAAGTGGGCTCAAGTCCCAGGGGCGGAACGAGGCTCATGCCTCTCCACAGAGGGCATGTAGGAACGTGTTGCTCCGAGAAGGAATGCAGAAGTCCGTTATGGGCTAGAGGATAGAAACGTGATGCACACTAATAAGAATGCCTGCAGTGGTCCCATACTGAATGTGTCATCCACCAGGTGGTTTCAGCTACATAACCGAACCGCACGTATCGGTAACGGGCATGTGGCCCTGCGTCTGGCAGGCTGTGTGAAGCCACGTGTCTGGCAAAACCTTACTGGTGGCCTGGTAAATATATCGCCCTTATGGGAAATGGTTATGTGCCCTTCTAGCTAGGTGAAAGTTGTGTTACGCCCCTTGCCCTTTCTGGGTGCGGAGTTTTGCCACGGAGTTCAAGACCAGGAGCCAATTATTTTGGAGACGTGGAAATAGCGCTTTCGCAGAGCTGCCTTCATGCTGCCCCGATCTCTGTGTTCCGTATTCGAAACGGAGTAAAGAAGCCATGGGCGGAAAGCACGGCCAGGCTGGCCCCACGCGGGATGTGCACGTGCAACTGACGAGCTAGAGGAGAGCAATGTGATACCCACAACTCTTTGGGAGCGGCCAGCTCTCATCCAGCTTCTTCCAAGCAGGTTCTGAAAGGTTTGCGCCCCTTTTCTCAACTCACCAACCACGATGTCGTTCTCACAGTGCTACGCTCTGCGTTTCTCAAGGTGATTTGGAATGAGAGCCTTTCAGACTGCAGAGGAAGGGAGTTTCTAACAGGGGAAATGAGATGTGTAACTGACAGGCTAGATGAAGGAAATTTCCTATGCAGTTGTCATTCAGTGTGCTGGGAACAAGACCCAGGTCGGTAGAGCCTCTGGTGTCTTTGTTCCCAGACATCATCTGGCACTGTGGTGCACCAGATCCCTTAAAACGCTTGGCTAACATAGAGTCATATAAAAAGAATAGCAGTAGCCATCAGGTGGACGCACATCACAAGGAAGATTTTCAGATTTCCAGTACCAGCCCTGTGGAGTCGGACGCGTCTGCAAGCGTTTCACCCGAGAGAGTTCCTGCAACACCAGCGGTCATTCCAAGTGCAGGGACGCCTGCGGTGAAGATTGCTGTGAGTGAGAAGCGTATCATTTGTACATGATTCGTGGAAGTGGATGTGGCAAAGGGTGCTCAGGTGGACGGGACGGGGAAGCTTTCCCTCAACAAGTTGAAGGGTGCTGCTCCTACATGGAATTCGGGGATCTTGGAGAGCTGGAAAGAGCAATTTCGCAGAGATGCCTTAATGCTGCCATGAGGTCTGTGTTCCATATTCGAAATAGAATAAAAGAAGCCTTGGCCGGAGGCACGAGCAGGCTCGTCCCAGACGGGATGTGCACCTGCAACTGACGAGCTAGAGGAAAACCATGTGGTACCCACAATTCTTTCGGGATTGGCCAGTTCTCATCCAGCTTGCTCCAAGCAGGTGCTGAAAGGTTTGCGCACCTTTTCTCAACACGCAAAGCACAAGTGTGTGCAAACAGTGCTTCGTTCCGTGTTTCTCAAGCTGATATGGAATGACAGCCCTGCAGACTGCACAGGAAGGGAGTTGCTCACAGGGTAAAGGGGATGTGTACCTGACAGGCTAGATGAAGAAAATTTCCTATGCAGTTGTCCTTCAGTGTACTGGGAACAGGAGCGAGGTCGGGCCAGCACATAGTGTCTTTGGTCCCAGATATTGTCTGGCACTGTGGTGCATCGGCACCCTTAAAACCCTTTGCTAGCACAGAGCCTCATACAGAGGAGAGCAGGAGAAACCAGGTGGACACACATCCCAAAGAATCCCTGCAGACTTCCGATGCCAAGCCCAGCGGAGACGGATGGGTCTGCAAGCGTTTCACCCAAGAGGGTTCCTTCAACACTGGAGGTTATAACGAGGGCAGTGTCCCATGCGGTGAAGAGTGCTGTGAGTGAAAACCTATCATCATTTTACACGCTTCTTGCAATTGCAGCGTAGCAAAGGGTGCTCAGGTGGACGGGACGAGAAAGGCTTCCCAAAACAAGTTGCAGGGTGCTGCTCCTACATGGAATTCCGGGGTTTGTGTATTGCCGTGTGCGAGAAAGAAATCCTGGGTTGGTGTTTGTTCCTTGACTGCAGAAAGTCCTTGGAGTGAGGCTTAAGGTGACCTGTGTTCACACAGATCACTTCCGATCACACGAGGGAACGCTACAAACACTTCTTGCCACTGTGGCCTCAAGCCCACTGCAAAGGAGGCCTTTCCCCTGGTACGGGAGACGAGTTGCTCCCCTGCTCAGAAAGGCTCATGACTGAGGTTGGCTGGGCGGATGCATGGTATACCATGTGGCTTTCCCTGAAGGAACCACATACTCCTTGGTTCGAGAACATAGCGTCATCTATGCGAGACCTGTGGTACCCGACTTGCACAGGGGTTCAAATAACGCGCTCCAAGGGCTTGGCTCTGAAGCCCACACGGTGCAAACTCTTTTAAAGGCACTTGGCCATGTGCTGGTGGCGTACCTCTGCAAAGTATGGCAATGTCTCTCTGTAGGAGGTCGTCCCACGGGAAACAGAAGTTACGTTCACACGTTTGCCCCTGAGCCTAATGGCAGAGGTAAAAGATTTGTCATTTCAGAGGCTTCTCCACGGAGTTTCTGTAGAGGTGTCTCCCTCTGACTTGTAGCTCCACAGAAGCACGGTCCTCAGGCCAAGGGCAGCTTGTGCTTTCTCCTCCCTCACACCATGAAGAATTTCCTAAGGAACGGGATCCCTTTGACGTCAGCTCTCGGAACCAAGGTTTCCCCACAGTGCTCCTTTAGTGACCAGATGCTGTCCCTCTCGTGGGACACTTGAAGCGATTCCTTTCGAAACTTCCATACACAGACACTCTATCTCTTTGGTCTTTAGAAGCTGAGAGAAGCTAGCAAAGTGGGCTCAAGTCCCAGGGGCGGAACGAGGCTCATGCCTCTCCACAGAGGGCATGTAGGAACGTGTTGCTCCGAGAAGGAATGCAGAAGTCCGTTATGGGCTAGAGGATAGAAACGTGATGCACACTAATAAGAATGCCTGCAGTGGTCCCATACTGAATGTGTCATCCACCAGGTGGTTTCAGCTACATAACCGAACCGCACGTATCGGTAACGGGCATGTGGCCCTGCGTCTGGCAGGCTGTGTGAAGCCACGTGTCTGGCAAAACCTTACTGGTGGCCTGGTAAATATATCGCCCTTATGGGAAATGGTTATGTGCCCTTCTAGCTAGGTGAAAGTTGTGTTACGCCCCTTGCCCTTTCTGGGTGCGGAGTTTTGCCACGGAGTTCAAGACCAGGAGCCAATTATTTTGGAGACGTGGAAATAGCGCTTTCGCAGAGCTGCCTTCATGCTGCCCCGATCTCTGTGTTCCGTATTCGAAACGGAGTAAAGAAGCCATGGGCGGAAAGCACGGCCAGGCTGGCCCCACGCGGGATGTGCACGTGCAACTGACGAGCTAGAGGAGAGCAATGTGATACCCACAACTCTTTGGGAGCGGCCAGCTCTCATCCAGCTTCTTCCAAGCAGGTTCTGAAAGGTTTGCGCCCCTTTTCTCAACTCACCAACCACGATGTCGTTCTCACAGTGCTACGCTCTGCGTTTCTCAAGGTGATTTGGAATGAGAGCCTTTCAGACTGCAGAGGAAGGGAGTTTCTAACAGGGGAAATGAGATGTGTAACTGACAGGCTAGATGAAGGAAATTTCCTATGCAGTTGTCATTCAGTGTGCTGGGAACAAGACCCAGGTCGGTAGAGCCTCTGGTGTCTTTGTTCCCAGACATCATCTGGCACTGTGGTGCACCAGATCCCTTAAAACGCTTGGCTAACATAGAGTCATATAAAAAGAATAGCAGTAGCCATCAGGTGGACGCACATCACAAGGAAGATTTTCAGATTTCCAGTACCAGCCCTGTGGAGTCGGACGCGTCTGCAAGCGTTTCACCCGAGAGAGTTCCTGCAACACCAGCGGTCATTCCAAGTGCAGGGACGCCTGCGGTGAAGATTGCTGTGAGTGAGAAGCGTATCATTTGTACATGATTCGTGGAAGTGGATGTGGCAAAGGGTGCTCAGGTGGACGGGACGGGGAAGCTTTCCCTCAACAAGTTGAAGGGTGCTGCTCCTACATGGAATTCGGGGATCTTGGAGAGCTGGAAAGAGCAATTTCGCAGAGATGCCTTAATGCTGCCATGAGGTCTGTGTTCCATATTCGAAATAGAATAAAAGAAGCCTTGGCCGGAGGCACGAGCAGGCTCGTCCCAGACGGGATGTGCACCTGCAACTGACGAGCTAGAGGAAAACCATGTGGTACCCACAATTCTTTCGGGATTGGCCAGTTCTCATCCAGCTTGCTCCAAGCAGGTGCTGAAAGGTTTGCGCACCTTTTCTCAACACGCAAAGCACAAGTGTGTGCAAACAGTGCTTCGTTCCGTGTTTCTCAAGCTGATATGGAATGACAGCCCTGCAGACTGCACAGGAAGGGAGTTGCTCACAGGGTAAAGGGGATGTGTACCTGACAGGCTAGATGAAGAAAATTTCCTATGCAGTTGTCCTTCAGTGTACTGGGAACAGGAGCGAGGTCGGGCCAGCACATAGTGTCTTTGGTCCCAGATATTGTCTGGCACTGTGGTGCATCGGCACCCTTAAAACCCTTTGCTAGCACAGAGCCTCATACAGAGGAGAGCAGGAGAAACCAGGTGGACACACATCCCAAAGAATCCCTGCAGACTTCCGATGCCAAGCCCAGCGGAGACGGATGGGTCTGCAAGCGTTTCACCCAAGAGGGTTCCTTCAACACTGGAGGTTATAACGAGGGCAGTGTCCCATGCGGTGAAGAGTGCTGTGAGTGAAAACCTATCATCATTTTACACGCTTCTTGCAATTGCAGCGTAGCAAAGGGTGCCCAGGTGGACGGGACGAGAAAGGCTTCCCAAAACAAGTTGCAGGGTGCTGCTCCTACATGGAATTCCGGGGTTTGTGTATTGCCGTGTGCGAGAAAGAAATCCTGGGTTGGTGTTTGTTCCTTGACTGCAGAAAGTCCTTGGAGTGAGGCTTAAGGTGACCTGTGTTCACACAGATCACTTCCGATCACACGAGGGAACGCTACAAACACTTCTTGCCACTGTGGCCTCAAGCCCACTGCAAAGGAGGCCTTTCCCCTGGTACGGGAGACGAGTTGCTCCCCTGCTCAGAAAGGCTCATGACTGAGGTTGGCTGGGCGGATGCATGGTATACCATGTGGCTTTCCCTGAAGGAACCACATACTCCTTGGTTCGAGAACATAGCGTCATCTATGCGAGACCTGTGGTACCCGACTTGCACAGGGGTTCAAATAACGCGCTCTAAGGGCTTGGCTCTGAAGCCCACACGGTGCAAACTCTTTTAAAGGCACTTGGCCATGTGCTGGTGGCGTACCTCTGCAAAGTATGGCAATGTCTCCCTGTAGGAGGTCGTCCCACGGGAAACAGAAGTTACGTTCACACGTTTGCCCCTGAGCCTAATGGCAGAGGTAAAAGATTTGTCATTTCAGAGGCTTCTCCACGGAGTTTCTGTAGAGGTGTCTCCCTCTGACTTGTAGCTCCACAGAAGCACGGTCCTCAGGCCAAGGGCAGCTTGTGCTTTCTCCTCCCTCACACCATGAAGAATTTCCTAAGGAACGGGATCCCTTTGACGTCAGCTCTCGGAACCAAGGTTTCCCCACAGTGCTCCTTTAGTGACCAGATGCTGTCCCTCTCGTGGGACACTTGAAGCGATTCCTTTCGAAACTTCCATACACAGACACTCTATCTCTTTGGTCTTTAGAAGCTGAGAGAAGCTAGCAAAGTGGGCTCAAGTCCCAGGGGCGGAACGAGGCTCATGCCTCTCCACAGAGGGCATGTAGGAACGTGTTGCTCCGAGAAGGAATGCAGAAGTCCGTTATGGGCTAGAGGATAGAAACGTGATGCACACTAATAAGAATGCCTGCAGTGGTCCCATACTGAATGTGTCATCCACCAGGTGGTTTCAGCTACATAACCGAACCGCACGTATCGGTAACGGGCATGTGGCCCTGCGTCTGGCAGGCTGTGTGAAGCCACGTGTCTGGCAAAACCTTACTGGTGGCCTGGTAAATATATCGCCCTTATGGGAAATGGTTATGTGCCCTTCTAGCTAGGTGAAAGTTGTGTTACGCCCCTTGCCCTTTCTGGGTGCGGAGTTTTGCCACGGAGTTCAAGACCAGGAGCCAATTATTTTGGAGACGTGGAAATAGCGCTTTCGCAGAGCTGCCTTCATGCTGCCCCGATCTCTGTGTTCCGTATTCGAAACGGAGTAAAGAAGCCATGGGCGGAAAGCACGGCCAGGCTGGCCCCACGCGGGATGTGCACGTGCAACTGACGAGCTAGAGGAGAGCAATGTGATACCCACAACTCTTTGGGAGCGGCCAGCTCTCATCCAGCTTCTTCCAAGCAGGTTCTGAAAGGTTTGCGCCCCTTTTCTCAACTCACCAACCACGATGTCGTTCTCACAGTGCTACGCTCTGCGTTTCTCAAGGTGATTTGGAATGAGAGCCTTTCAGACTGCAGAGGAAGGGAGTTTCTAACAGGGGAAATGAGATGTGTAACTGACAGGCTAGATGAAGGAAATTTCCTATGCAGTTGTCATTCAGTGTGCTGGGAACAAGACCCAGGTCGGTAGAGCCTCTGGTGTCTTTGTTCCCAGACATCATCTGGCACTGTGGTGCACCAGATCCCTTAAAACGCTTGGCTAACATAGAGTCATATAAAAAGAATAGCAGTAGCCATCAGGTGGACGCACATCACAAGGAAGATTTTCAGATTTCCAGTACCAGCCCTGTGGAGTCGGACGCGTCTGCAAGCGTTTCACCCGAGAGAGTTCCTGCAACACCAGCGGTCATTCCAAGTGCAGGGACGCCTGCGGTGAAGATTGCTGTGAGTGAGAAGCGTATCATTTGTACATGATTCGTGGAAGTGGATGTGGCAAAGGGTGCTCAGGTGGACGGGACGGGGAAGCTTTCCCTCAACAAGTTGAAGGGTGCTGCTCCTACATGGAATTCGGGGATCTTGGAGAGCTGGAAAGAGCAATTTCGCAGAGATGCCTTAATGCTGCCATGAGGTCTGTGTTCCATATTCGAAATAGAATAAAAGAAGCCTTGGCCGGAGGCACGAGCAGGCTCGTCCCAGACGGGATGTGCACCTGCAACTGACGAGCTAGAGGAAAACCATGTGGTACCCACAATTCTTTCGGGATTGGCCAATTCTCATCCAGCTTGCTCCAAGCAGGTGCTGAAAGGTTTGCGCACCTTTTCTCAACACGCAAAGCACAAGTGTGTGCAAACAGTGCTTCGTTCCGTGTTTCTCAAGCTGATATGGAATGACAGCCCTGCAGACTGCACAGGAAGGGAGTTGCTCACAGGGTAAAGGGGATGTGTACCTGACAGGCTAGATGAAGAAAATTTCCTATGCAGTTGTCCTTCAGTGTACTGGGAACAGGAGCGAGGTCGGGCCAGCACATAGTGTCTTTGGTCCCAGATATTGTCTGGCACTGTGGTGCATCGGCACCCTTAAAACCCTTTGCTAGCACAGAGCCTCATACAGAGGAGAGCAGGAGAAACCAGGTGGACACACATCCCAAAGAATCCCTGCAGACTTCCGATGCCAAGCCCAGCGGAGACGGATGGGTCTGCAAGCGTTTCACCCAAGAGGGTTCCTTCAACACTGGAGGTTATAACGAGGGCAGTGTCCCATGCGGTGAAGAGTGCTGTGAGTGAAAACCTATCATCATTTTACACGCTTCTTGCAATTGCAGCGTAGCAAAGGGTGCCCAGGTGGACGGGACGAGAAAGGCTTCCCAAAACAAGTTGCAGGGTGCTGCTCCTACATGGAATTCCGGGGTTTGTGTATTGCCGTGTGCGAGAAAGAAATCCTGGGTTGGTGTTTGTTCCTTGACTGCAGAAAGTCCTTGGAGTGAGGCTTAAGGTGACCTGTGTTCACACAGATCACTTCCGATCACACGAGGGAACGCTACAAACACTTCTTGCCACTGTGGCCTCAAGCCCACTGCAAAGGAGGCCTTTCCCCTGGTACGGGAGACGAGTTGCTCCCCTGCTCAGAAAGGCTCATGACTGAGGTTGGCTGGGCGGATGCATGGTATACCATGTGGCTTTCCCTGAAGGAACCACATACTCCTTGGTTCGAGAACATAGCGTCATCTATGCGAGACCTGTGGTACCCGACTTGCACAGGGGTTCAAATAACGCGCTCTAAGGGCTTGGCTCTGAAGCCCACACGGTGCAAACTCTTTTAAAGGCACTTGGCCATGTGCTGGTGGCGTACCTCTGCAAAGTATGGCAATGTCTCCCTGTAGGAGGTCGTCCCACGGGAAACAGAAGTTACGTTCACACGTTTGCCCCTGAGCCTAATGGCAGAGGTAAAAGATTTGTCATTTCAGAGGCTTCTCCACGGAGTTTCTGTAGAGGTGTCTCCCTCTGACTTGTAGCTCCACAGAAGCACGGTCCTCAGGCCAAGGGCAGCTTGTGCTTTCTCCTCCCTCACACCATGAAGAATTTCCTAAGGAACGGGATCCCTTTGACGTCAGCTCTCGGAACCAAGGTTTCCCCACAGTGCTCCTTTAGTGACCAGATGCTGTCCCTCTCGTGGGACACTTGAAGCGATTCCTTTCGAAACTTCCATACACAGACACTCTATCTCTTTGGTCTTTAGAAGCTGAGAGAAGCTAGCAAAGTGGGCTCAAGTCCCAGGGGCGGAACGAGGCTCATGCCTCTCCACAGAGGGCATGTAGGAACGTGTTGCTCCGAGAAGGAATGCAGAAGTCCGTTATGGGCTAGAGGATAGAAACGTGATGCACACTAATAAGAATGCCTGCAGTGGTCCCATACTGAATGTGTCATCCACCAGGTGGTTTCAGCTACATAACCGAACCGCACGTATCGGTAACGGGCATGTGGCCCTGCGTCTGGCAGGCTGTGTGAAGCCACGTGTCTGGCAAAACCTTACTGGTGGCCTGGTAAATATATCGCCCTTATGGGAAATGGTTATGTGCCCTTCTAGCTAGGTGAAAGTTGTGTTACGCCCCTTGCCCTTTCTGGGTGCGGAGTTTTGCCACGGAGTTCAAGACCAGGAGCCAATTATTTTGGAGACGTGGAAATAGCGCTTTCGCAGAGCTGCCTTCATGCTGCCCCGATCTCTGTGTTCCGTATTCGAAACGGAGTAAAGAAGCCATGGGCGGAAAGCACGGCCAGGCTGGCCCCACGCGGGATGTGCACGTGCAACTGACGAGCTAGAGGAGAGCAATGTGATACCCACAACTCTTTGGGAGCGGCCAGCTCTCATCCAGCTTCTTCCAAGCAGGTTCTGAAAGGTTTGCGCCCCTTTTCTCAACTCACCAACCACGATGTCGTTCTCACAGTGCTACGCTCTGCGTTTCTCAAGGTGATTTGGAATGAGAGCCTTTCAGACTGCAGAGGAAGGGAGTTTCTAACAGGGGAAATGAGATGTGTAACAGACAGGCTAGATGAAGGAAATTTCCTATGCAGTTGTCATTCAGTGTGCTGGGAACAAGACCCAGGTCGGTAGAGCCTCTGGTGTCTTTGTTCCCAGACATCATCTGGCACTGTGGTGCACCAGATCCCTTAAAACGCTTGGCTAACATAGAGTCATATAAAAAGAATAGCAGTAGCCATCAGGTGGACGCACATCACAAGGAAGATTTTCAGATTTCCAGTACCAGCCCTGTGGAGTCGGACGCGTCTGCAAGCGTTTCACCCGAGAGAGTTCCTGCAACACCAGCGGTCATTCCAAGTGCAGGGACGCCTGCGGTGAAGATTGCTGTGAGTGAGAAGCGTATCATTTGTACATGATTCGTGGAAGTGGATGTGGCAAAGGGTGCTCAGGTGGACGGG
Organism: Balaenoptera ricei; assembly: GCF_028023285.1. Lineage (NCBI taxonomy): Eukaryota > Metazoa > Chordata > Mammalia > Artiodactyla > Balaenopteridae > Balaenoptera > Balaenoptera ricei. The sequence continues at coordinate 53,393,399 of NC_082660.1, forward strand.
ACGGGGAAGCTTTCCCTCAACAAGTTGAAGGGTGCTGCTCCTACATGGAATTCGGGGATCTTGGAGAGCTGGAAAGAGCAATTTCGCAGAGATGCCTTAATGCTGCCATGAGGTCTGTGTTCCATATTCGAAATAGAATAAAAGAAGCCTTGGCCGGAGGCACGAGCAGGCTCGTCCCAGACGGGATGTGCACCTGCAACTGACGAGCTAGAGGAAAACCATGTGGTACCCACAATTCTTTCGGGATTGGCCAGTTCTCATCCAGCTTGCTCCAAGCAGGTGCTGAAAGGTTTGCGCACCTTTTCTCAACACGCAAAGCACAAGTGTGTGCAAACAGTGCTTCGTTCCGTGTTTCTCAAGCTGATATGGAATGACAGCCCTGCAGACTGCACAGGAAGGGAGTTGCTCACAGGGTAAAGGGGATGTGTACCTGACAGGCTAGATGAAGAAAATTTCCTATGCAGTTGTCCTTCAGTGTACTGGGAACAGGAGCGAGGTCGGGCCAGCACATAGTGTCTTTGGTCCCAGATATTGTCTGGCACTGTGGTGCATCGGCACCCTTAAAACCCTTTGCTAGCACAGAGCCTCATACAGAGGAGAGCAGGAGAAACCAGGTGGACACACATCCCAAAGAATCCCTGCAGACTTCCGATGCCAAGCCCAGCGGAGACGGATGGGTCTGCAAGCGTTTCACCCAAGAGGGTTCCTTCAACACTGGAGGTTATAACGAGGGCAGTGTCCCATGCGGTGAAGAGTGCTGTGAGTGAAAACCTATCATCATTTTACACGCTTCTTGCAATTGCAGCGTAGCAAAGGGTGCCCAGGTGGACGGGACGAGAAAGGCTTCCCAAAACAAGTTGCAGGGTGCTGCTCCTACATGGAATTCCGGGGTTTGTGTATTGCCGTGTGCGAGAAAGAAATCCTGGGTTGGTGTTTGTTCCTTGACTGCAGAAAGTCCTTGGAGTGAGGCTTAAGGTGACCTGTGTTCACACAGATCACTTCCGATCACACGAGGGAACGCTACAAACACTTCTTGCCACTGTGGCCTCAAGCCCACTGCAAAGGAGGCCTTTCCCCTGGTACGGGAGACGAGTTGCTCCCCTGCTCAGAAAGGCTCATGACTGAGGTTGGCTGGGCGGATGCATGGTATACCATGTGGCTTTCCCTGAAGGAACCACATACTCCTTGGTTCGAGAACATAGCGTCATCTATGCGAGACCTGTGGTACCCGACTTGCACAGGGGTTCAAATAACGCGCTCTAAGGGCTTGGCTCTGAAGCCCACACGGTGCAAACTCTTTTAAAGGCACTTGGCCATGTGCTGGTGGCGTACCTCTGCAAAGTATGGCAATGTCTCCCTGTAGGAGGTCGTCCCACGGGAAACAGAAGTTACGTTCACACGTTTGCCCCTGAGCCTAATGGCAGAGGTAAAAGATTTGTCATTTCAGAGGCTTCTCCACGGAGTTTCTGTAGAGGTGTCTCCCTCTGACTTGTAGCTCCACAGAAGCACGGTCCTCAGGCCAAGGGCAGCTTGTGCTTTCTCCTCCCTCACACCATGAAGAATTTCCTAAGGAACGGGATCCCTTTGACGTCAGCTCTCGGAACCAAGGTTTCCCCACAGTGCTCCTTTAGTGACCAGATGCTGTCCCTCTCGTGGGACACTTGAAGCGATTCCTTTTGAAACTTCCATACACAGACACTCTATCTCTTTGGTCTTTAGAAGCTGAGAGAAGCTAGCAAAGTGGGCTCAAGTCCCAGGGGCGGAACGAGGCTCATGCCTCTCCACAGAGGGCATGTAGGAACGTGTTGCTCCGAGAAGGAATGCAGAAGTCCGTTATGGGCTAGAGGATAGAAACGTGATGCACACTAATAAGAATGCCTGCAGTGGTCCCATACTGAATGTGTCATCCACCAGGTGGTTTCAGCTACATAACCGAACCGCACGTATCGGTAACGGGCATGTGGCCCTGCGTCTGGCAGGCTGTGTGAAGCCACGTGTCTGGCAAAACCTTACTGGTGGCCTGGTAAATATATCGCCCTTATGGGAAATGGTTATGTGCCCTTCTAGCTAGGTGAAAGTTGTGTTACGCCCCTTGCCCTTTCTGGGTGCGGAGTTTTGCCACGGAGTTCAAGACCAGGAGCCAATTATTTTGGAGACGTGGAAATAGCGCTTTCGCAGAGCTGCCTTCATGCTGCCCCGATCTCTGTGTTCCGTATTCGAAACGGAGTAAAGAAGCCATGGGCGGAAAGCACGGCCAGGCTGGCCCCACGCGGGATGTGCACGTGCAACTGACGAGCTAGAGGAGAGCAATGTGATACCCACAACTCTTTGGGAGCGGCCAGCTCTCATCCAGCTTCTTCCAAGCAGGTTCTGAAAGGTTTGCGCCCCTTTTCTCAACTCACCAACCACGATGTCGTTCTCACAGTGCTACGCTCTGCGTTTCTCAAGGTGATTTGGAATGAGAGCCTTTCAGACTGCAGAGGAAGGGAGTTTCTAACAGGGGAAATGAGATGTGTAACTGACAGGCTAGATGAAGGAAATTTCCTATGCAGTTGTCATTCAGTGTGCTGGGAACAAGACCCAGGTCGGTAGAGCCTCTGGTGTCTTTGTTCCCAGACATCATCTGGCACTGTGGTGCACCAGATCCCTTAAAACGCTTGGCTAACATAGAGTCATATAAAAAGAATAGCAGTAGCCATCAGGTGGACGCACATCACAAGGAAGATTTTCAGATTTCCAGTACCAGCCCTGTGGAGTCGGACGCGTCTGCAAGCGTTTCACCCGAGAGAGTTCCTGCAACACCAGCGGTCATTCCAAGTGCAGGGACGCCTGCGGTGAAGATTGCTGTGAGTGAGAAGCGTATCATTTGTACATGATTCGTGGAAGTGGATGTGGCAAAGGGTGCTCAGGTGGACGGGACGGGGAAGCTTTCCCTCAACAAGTTGAAGGGTGCTGCTCCTACATGGAATTCGGGGATCTTGGAGAGCTGGAAAGAGCAATTTCGCAGAGATGCCTTAATGCTGCCATGAGGTCTGTGTTCCATATTCGAAATAGAATAAAAGAAGCCTTGGCCGGAGGCACGAGCAGGCTCGTCCCAGACGGGATGTGCACCTGCAACTGACGAGCTAGAGGAAAACCATGTGGTACCCACAATTCTTTCGGGATTGGCCAGTTCTCATCCAGCTTGCTCCAAGCAGGTGCTGAAAGGTTTGCGCACCTTTTCTCAACACGCAAAGCACAAGTGTGTGCAAACAGTGCTTCGTTCCGTGTTTCTCAAGCTGATATGGAATGACAGCCCTGCAGACTGCACAGGAAGGGAGTTGCTCACAGGGTAAAGGGGATGTGTACCTGACAGGCTAGATGAAGAAAATTTCCTATGCAGTTGTCCTTCAGTGTACTGGGAACAGGAGCGAGGTCGGGCCAGCACATAGTGTCTTTGGTCCCAGATATTGTCTGGCACTGTGGTGCATCGGCACCCTTAAAACCCTTTGCTAGCACAGAGCCTCATACAGAGGAGAGCAGGAGAAACCAGGTGGACACACATCCCAAAGAATCCCTGCAGACTTCCGATGCCAAGCCCAGCGGAGACGGATGGGTCTGCAAGCGTTTCACCCAAGAGGGTTCCTTCAACACTGGAGGTTATAACGAGGGCAGTGTCCCATGCGGTGAAGAGTGCTGTGAGTGAAAACCTATCATCATTTTACACGCTTCTTGCAATTGCAGCGTAGCAAAGGGTGCCCAGGTGGACGGGACGAGAAAGGCTTCCCAAAACAAGTTGCAGGGTGCTGCTCCTACATGGAATTCCGGGGTTTGTGTATTGCCGTGTGCGAGAAAGAAATCCTGGGTTGGTGTTTGTTCCTTGACTGCAGAAAGTCCTTGGAGTGAGGCTTAAGGTGACCTGTGTTCACACAGATCACTTCCGATCACACGAGGGAACGCTACAAACACTTCTTGCCACTGTGGCCTCAAGCCCACTGCAAAGGAGGCCTTTCCCCTGGTACGGGAGACGAGTTGCTCCCCTGCTCAGAAAGGCTCATGACTGAGGTTGGCTGGGCGGATGCATGGTATACCATGTGGCTTTCCCTGAAGGAACCACATACTCCTTGGTTCGAGAACATAGCGTCATCTATGCGAGACCTGTGGTACCCGACTTGCACAGGGGTTCAAATAACGCGCTCTAAGGGCTTGGCTCTGAAGCCCACACGGTGCAAACTCTTTTAAAGGCACTTGGCCATGTGCTGGTGGCGTACCTCTGCAAAGTATGGCAATGTCTCCCTGTAGGAGGTCGTCCCACGGGAAACAGAAGTTACGTTCACACGTTTGCCCCTGAGCCTAATGGCAGAGGTAAAAGATTTGTCATTTCAGAGGCTTCTCCACGGAGTTTCTGTAGAGGTGTCTCCCTCTGACTTGTAGCTCCACAGAAGCACGGTCCTCAGGCCAAGGGCAGCTTGTGCTTTCTCCTCCCTCACACCATGAAGAATTTCCTAAGGAACGGGATCCCTTTGACGTCAGCTCTCGGAACCAAGGTTTCCCCACAGTGCTCCTTTAGTGACCAGATGCTGTCCCTCTCGTGGGACACTTGAAGCGATTCCTTTCGAAACTTCCATACACAGACACTCTATCTCTTTGGTCTTTAGAAGCTGAGAGAAGCTAGCAAAGTGGGCTCAAGTCCCAGGGGCGGAACGAGGCTCATGCCTCTCCACAGAGGGCATGTAGGAACGTGTTGCTCCGAGAAGGAATGCAGAAGTCCGTTATGGGCTAGAGGATAGAAACGTGATGCACACTAATAAGAATGCCTGCAGTGGTCCCATACTGAATGTGTCATCCACCAGGTGGTTTCAGCTACATAACCGAACCGCACGTATCGGTAACGGGCATGTGGCCCTGCGTCTGGCAGGCTGTGTGAAGCCACGTGTCTGGCAAAACCTTACTGGTGGCCTGGTAAATATATCGCCCTTATGGGAAATGGTTATGTGCCCTTCTAGCTAGGTGAAAGTTGTGTTACGCCCCTTGCCCTTTCTGGGTGCGGAGTTTTGCCACGGAGTTCAAGACCAGGAGCCAATTATTTTGGAGACGTGGAAATAGCGCTTTCGCAGAGCTGCCTTCATGCTGCCCCGATCTCTGTGTTCCGTATTCGAAACGGAGTAAAGAAGCCATGGGCGGAAAGCACGGCCAGGCTGGCCCCACGCGGGATGTGCACGTGCAACTGACGAGCTAGAGGAGAGCAATGTGATACCCACAACTCTTTGGGAGCGGCCAGCTCTCATCCAGCTTCTTCCAAGCAGGTTCTGAAAGGTTTGCGCCCCTTTTCTCAACTCACCAACCACGATGTCGTTCTCACAGTGCTACGCTCTGCGTTTCTCAAGGTGATTTGGAATGAGAGCCTTTCAGACTGCAGAGGAAGGGAGTTTCTAACAGGGGAAATGAGATGTGTAACTGACAGGCTAGATGAAGGAAATTTCCTATGCAGTTGTCATTCAGTGTGCTGGGAACAAGACCCAGGTCGGTAGAGCCTCTGGTGTCTTTGTTCCCAGACATCATCTGGCACTGTGGTGCACCAGATCCCTTAAAACGCTTGGCTAACATAGAGTCATATAAAAAGAATAGCAGTAGCCATCAGGTGGACGCACATCACAAGGAAGATTTTCAGATTTCCAGTACCAGCCCTGTGGAGTCGGACGCGTCTGCAAGCGTTTCACCCGAGAGAGTTCCTGCAACACCAGCGGTCATTCCAAGTGCAGGGACGCCTGCGGTGAAGATTGCTGTGAGTGAGAAGCGTATCATTTGTACATGATTCGTGGAAGTGGATGTGGCAAAGGGTGCTCAGGTGGACGGGACGGGGAAGCTTTCCCTCAACAAGTTGAAGGGTGCTGCTCCTACATGGAATTCGGGGATCTTGGAGAGCTGGAAAGAGCAATTTCGCAGAGATGCCTTAATGCTGCCATGAGGTCTGTGTTCCATATTCGAAATAGAATAAAAGAAGCCTTGGCCGGAGGCACGAGCAGGCTCGTCCCAGACGGGATGTGCACCTGCAACTGACGAGCTAGAGGAAAACCATGTGGTACCCACAATTCTTTCGGGATTGGCCAGTTCTCATCCAGCTTGCTCCAAGCAGGTGCTGAAAGGTTTGCGCACCTTTTCTCAACACGCAAAGCACAAGTGTGTGCAAACAGTGCTTCGTTCCGTGTTTCTCAAGCTGATATGGAATGACAGCCCTGCAGACTGCACAGGAAGGGAGTTGCTCACAGGGTAAAGGGGATGTGTACCTGACAGGCTAGATGAAGAAAATTTCCTATGCAGTTGTCCTTCAGTGTACTGGGAACAGGAGCGAGGTCGGGCCAGCACATAGTGTCTTTGGTCCCAGATATTGTCTGGCACTGTGGTGCATCGGCACCCTTAAAACCCTTTGCTAGCACAGAGCCTCATACAGAGGAGAGCAGGAGAAACCAGGTGGACACACATCCCAAAGAATCCCTGCAGACTTCCGATGCCAAGCCCAGCGGAGACGGATGGGTCTGCAAGCGTTTCACCCAAGAGGGTTCCTTCAACACTGGAGGTTATAACGAGGGCAGTGTCCCATGCGGTGAAGAGTGCTGTGAGTGAAAACCTATCATCATTTTACACGCTTCTTGCAATTGCAGCGTAGCAAAGGGTGCCCAGGTGGACGGGACGAGAAAGGCTTCCCAAAACAAGTTGCAGGGTGCTGCTCCTACATGGAATTCCGGGGTTTGTGTATTGCCGTGTGCGAGAAAGAAATCCTGGGTTGGTGTTTGTTCCTTGACTGCAGAAAGTCCTTGGAGTGAGGCTTAAGGTGACCTGTGTTCACACAGATCACTTCCGATCACACGAGGGAACGCTACAAACACTTCTTGCCACTGTGGCCTCAAGCCCACTGCAAAGGAGGCCTTTCCCCTGGTACGGGAGACGAGTTGCTCCCCTGCTCAGAAAGGCTCATGACTGAGGTTGGCTGGGCGGATGCATGGTATACCATGTGGCTTTCCCTGAAGGAACCACATACTCCTTGGTTCGAGAACATAGCGTCATCTATGCGAGACCTGTGGTACCCGACTTGCACAGGGGTTCAAATAACGCGCTCTAAGGGCTTGGCTCTGAAGCCCACACGGTGCAAACTCTTTTAAAGGCACTTGGCCATGTGCTGGTGGCGTACCTCTGCAAAGTATGGCAATGTCTCCCTGTAGGAGGTCGTCCCACGGGAAACAGAAGTTACGTTCACACGTTTGCCCCTGAGCCTAATGGCAGAGGTAAAAGATTTGTCATTTCAGAGGCTTCTCCACGGAGTTTCTGTAGAGGTGTCTCCCTCTGACTTGTAGCTCCACAGAAGCACGGTCCTCAGGCCAAGGGCAGCTTGTGCTTTCTCCTCCCTCACACCATGAAGAATTTCCTAAGGAACGGGATCCCTTTGACGTCAGCTCTCGGAACCAAGGTTTCCCCACAGTGCTCCTTTAGTGACCAGATGCTGTCCCTCTCGTGGGACACTTGAAGCGATTCCTTTCGAAACTTCCATACACAGACACTCTATCTCTTTGGTCTTTAGAAGCTGAGAGAAGCTAGCAAAGTGGGCTCAAGTCCCAGGGGCGGAACGAGGCTCATGCCTCTCCACAGAGGGCATGTAGGAACGTGTTGCTCCGAGAAGGAATGCAGAAGTCCGTTATGGGCTAGAGGATAGAAACGTGATGCACACTAATAAGAATGCCTGCAGTGGTCCCATACTGAATGTGTCATCCACCAGGTGGTTTCAGCTACATAACCGAACCGCACGTATCGGTAACGGGCATGTGGCCCTGCGTCTGGCAGGCTGTGTGAAGCCACGTGTCTGGCAAAACCTTACTGGTGGCCTGGTAAATATATCGCCCTTATGGGAAATGGTTATGTGCCCTTCTAGCTAGGTGAAAGTTGTGTTACGCCCCTTGCCCTTTCTGGGTGCGGAGTTTTGCCACGGAGTTCAAGACCAGGAGCCAATTATTTTGGAGACGTGGAAATAGCGCTTTCGCAGAGCTGCCTTCATGCTGCCCCGATCTCTGTGTTCCGTATTCGAAACGGAGTAAAGAAGCCATGGGCGGAAAGCACGGCCAGGCTGGCCCCACGCGGGATGTGCACGTGCAACTGACGAGCTAGAGGAGAGCAATGTGATACCCACAACTCTTTGGGAGCGGCCAGCTCTCATCCAGCTTCTTCCAAGCAGGTTCTGAAAGGTTTGCGCCCCTTTTCTCAACTCACCAACCACGATGTCGTTCTCACAGTGCTACGCTCTGCGTTTCTCAAGGTGATTTGGAATGAGAGCCTTTCAGACTGCAGAGGAAGGGAGTTTCTAACAGGGGAAATGAGATGTGTAACTGACAGGCTAGATGAAGGAAATTTCCTATGCAGTTGTCATTCAGTGTGCTGGGAACAAGACCCAGGTCGGTAGAGCCTCTGGTGTCTTTGTTCCCAGACATCATCTGGCACTGTGGTGCACCAGATCCCTTAAAACGCTTGGCTAACATAGAGTCATATAAAAAGAATAGCAGTAGCCATCAGGTGGACGCACATCACAAGGAAGATTTTCAGATTTCCAGTACCAGCCCTGTGGAGTCGGACGCGTCTGCAAGCGTTTCACCCGAGAGAGTTCCTGCAACACCAGCGGTCATTCCAAGTGCAGGGACGCCTGCGGTGAAGATTGCTGTGAGTGAGAAGCGTATCATTTGTACATGATTCGTGGAAGTGGATGTGGCAAAGGGTGCTCAGGTGGACGGGACGGGGAAGCTTTCCCTCAACAAGTTGAAGGGTGCTGCTCCTACATGGAATTCGGGGATCTTGGAGAGCTGGAAAGAGCAATTTCGCAGAGATGCCTTAATGCTGCCATGAGGTCTGTGTTCCATATTCGAAATAGAATAAAAGAAGCCTTGGCCGGAGGCACGAGCAGGCTCGTCCCAGACGGGATGTGCACCTGCAACTGACGAGCTAGAGGAAAACCATGTGGTACCCACAATTCTTTCGGGATTGGCCAGTTCTCATCCAGCTTGCTCCAAGCAGGTGCTGAAAGGTTTGCGCACCTTTTCTCAACACGCAAAGCACAAGTGTGTGCAAACAGTGCTTCGTTCCGTGTTTCTCAAGCTGATATGGAATGACAGCCCTGCAGACTGCACAGGAAGGGAGTTGCTCACAGGGTAAAGGGGATGTGTACCTGACAGGCTAGATGAAGAAAATTTCCTATGCAGTTGTCCTTCAGTGTACTGGGAACAGGAGCGAGGTCGGGCCAGCACATAGTGTCTTTGGTCCCAGATATTGTCTGGCACTGTGGTGCATCGGCACCCTTAAAACCCTTTGCTAGCACAGAGCCTCATACAGAGGAGAGCAGGAGAAACCAGGTGGACACACATCCCAAAGAATCCCTGCAGACTTCCGATGCCAAGCCCAGCGGAGACGGATGGGTCTGCAAGCGTTTCACCCAAGAGGGTTCCTTCAACACTGGAGGTTATAACGAGGGCAGTGTCCCATGCGGTGAAGAGTGCTGTGAGTGAAAACCTATCATCATTTTACACGCTTCTTGCAATTGCAGCGTAGCAAAGGGTGCCCAGGTGGACGGGACGAGAAAGGCTTCCCAAAACAAGTTGCAGGGTGCTGCTCCTACATGGAATTCCGGGGTTTGTGTATTGCCGTGTGCGAGAAAGAAATCCTGGGTTGGTGTTTGTTCCTTGACTGCAGAAAGTCCTTGGAGTGAGGCTTAAGGTGACCTGTGTTCACACAGATCACTTCCGATCACACGAGGGAACGCTACAAACACTTCTTGCCACTGTGGCCTCAAGCCCACTGCAAAGGAGGCCTTTCCCCTGGTACGGGAGACGAGTTGCTCCCCTGCTCAGAAAGGCTCATGACTGAGGTTGGCTGGGCGGATGCATGGTATACCATGTGGCTTTCCCTGAAGGAACCACATACTCCTTGGTTCGAGAACATAGCGTCATCTATGCGAGACCTGTGGTACCCGACTTGCACAGGGGTTCAAATAACGCGCTCTAAGGGCTTGGCTCTGAAGCCCACACGGTGCAAACTCTTTTAAAGGCACTTGGCCATGTGCTGGTGGCGTACCTCTGCAAAGTATGGCAATGTCTCCCTGTAGGAGGTCGTCCCACGGGAAACAGAAGTTACGTTCACACGTTTGCCCCTGAGCCTAATGGCAGAGGTAAAAGATTTGTCATTTCAGAGGCTTCTCCACGGAGTTTCTGTAGAGGTGTCTCCCTCTGACTTGTAGCTCCACAGAAGCACGGTCCTCAGGCCAAGGGCAGCTTGTGCTTTCTCCTCCCTCACACCATGAAGAATTTCCTAAGGAACGGGATCCCTTTGACGTCAGCTCTCGGAACCAAGGTTTCCCCACAGTGCTCCTTTAGTGACCAGATGCTGTCCCTCTCGTGGGACACTTGAAGCGATTCCTTTCGAAACTTCCATACACAGACACTCTATCTCTTTGGTCTTTAGAAGCTGAGAGAAGCTAGCAAAGTGGGCTCAAGTCCCAGGGGCGGAACGAGGCTCATGCCTCTCCACAGAGGGCATGTAGGAACGTGTTGCTCCGAGAAGGAATGCAGAAGTCCGTTATGGGCTAGAGGATAGAAACGTGATGCACACTAATAAGAATGCCTGCAGTGGTCCCATACTGAATGTGTCATCCACCAGGTGGTTTCAGCTACATAACCGAACCGCACGTATCGGTAACGGGCATGTGGCCCTGCGTCTGGCAGGCTGTGTGAAGCCACGTGTCTGGCAAAACCTTACTGGTGGCCTGGTAAATATATCGCCCTTATGGGAAATGGTTATGTGCCCTTCTAGCTAGGTGAAAGTTGTGTTACGCCCCTTGCCCTTTCTGGGTGCGGAGTTTTGCCACGGAGTTCAAGACCAGGAGCCAATTATTTTGGAGACGTGGAAATAGCGCTTTCGCAGAGCTGCCTTCATGCTGCCCCGATCTCTGTGTTCCGTATTCGAAACGGAGTAAAGAAGCCATGGGCGGAAAGCACGGCCAGGCTGGCCCCACGCGGGATGTGCACGTGCAACTGACGAGCTAGAGGAGAGCAATGTGATACGCACAACTCTTTGGGAGCGGCCAGCTCTCATCCAGCTTCTTCCAAGCAGGTTCTGAAAGGTTTGCGCCCCTTTTCTCAACTCACCAACCACGATGTCGTTCTCACAGTGCTACGCTCTGCGTTTCTCAAGGTGATTTGGAATGAGAGCCTTTCAGACTGCAGAGGAAGGGAGTTTCTAACAGGGGAAATGAGATGTGTAACTGACAGGCTAGATGAAGGAAATTTCCTATGCAGTTGTCATTCAGTGTGCTGGGAACAAGACCCAGGTCGGTAGAGCCTCTGGTGTCTTTGTTCCCAGACATCATCTGGCACTGTGGTGCACCAGATCCCTTAAAACGCTTGGCTAACATAGAGTCATATAAAAAGAATAGCAGTAGCCATCAGGTGGACGCACATCACAAGGAAGATTTTCAGATTTCCAGTACCAGCCCTGTGGAGTCGGACGCGTCTGCAAGCGTTTCACCCGAGAGAGTTCCTGCAACACCAGCGGTCATTCCAAGTGCAGGGACGCCTGCGGTGAAGATTGCTGTGAGTGAGAAGCGTATCATTTGTACATGATTCGTGGAAGTGGATGTGGCAAAGGGTGCTCAGGTGGACGGGACGGGGAAGCTTTCCCTCAACAAGTTGAAGGGTGCTGCTCCTACATGGAATTCGGGGATCTTGGAGAGCTGGAAAGAGCAATTTCGCAGAGATGCCTTAATGCTGCCATGAGGTCTGTGTTCCATATTCGAAATAGAATAAAAGAAGCCTTGGCCGGAGGCACGAGCAGGCTCGTCCCAGACGGGATGTGCACCTGCAACTGACGAGCTAGAGGAAAACCATGTGGTACCCACAATTCTTTCGGGATTGGCCAGTTCTCATCCAGCTTGCTCCAAGCAGGTGCTGAAAGGTTTGCGCACCTTTTCTCAACACGCAAAGCACAAGTGTGTGCAAACAGTGCTTCGTTCCGTGTTTCTCAAGCTGATATGGAATGACAGCCCTGCAGACTGCACAGGAAGGGAGTTGCTCACAGGGTAAAGGGGATGTGTACCTGACAGGCTAGATGAAGAAAATTTCCTATGCAGTTGTCCTTCAGTGTACTGGGAACAGGAGCGAGGTCGGGCCAGCACATAGTGTCTTTGGTCCCAGATATTGTCTGGCACTGTGGTGCATCGGCACCCTTAAAACCCTTTGCTAGCACAGAGCCTCATACAGAGGAGAGCAGGAGAAACCAGGTGGACACACATCCCAAAGAATCCCTGCAGACTTCCGATGCCAAGCCCAGCGGAGACGGATGGGTCTGCAAGCGTTTCACCCAAGAGGGTTCCTTCAACACTGGAGGTTATAACGAGGGCAGTGTCCCATGCGGTGAAGAGTGCTGTGAGTGAAAACCTATCATCATTTTACACGCTTCTTGCAATTGCAGCGTAGCAAAGGGTGCCCAGGTGGACGGGACGAGAAAGGCTTCCCAAAACAAGTTGCAGGGTGCTGCTCCTACATGGAATTCCGGGGTTTGTGTATTGCCGTGTGCGAGAAAGAAATCCTGGGTTGGTGTTTGTTCCTTGACTGCAGAAAGTCCTTGGAGTGAGGCTTAAGGTGACCTGTGTTCACACAGATCACTTCCGATCACACGAGGGAACGCTACAAACACTTCTTGCCACTGTGGCCTCAAGCCCACTGCAAAGGAGGCCTTTCCCCTGGTACGGGAGACGAGTTGCTCCCCTGCTCAGAAAGGCTCATGACTGAGGTTGGCTGGGCGGATGCATGGTATACCATGTGGCTTTCCCTGAAGGAACCACATACTCCTTGGTTCGAGAACATAGCGTCATCTATGCGAGACCTGTGGTACCCGACTTGCACAGGGGTTCAAATAACGCGCTCTAAGGGCTTGGCTCTGAAGCCCACACGGTGCAAACTCTTTTAAAGGCACTTGGCCATGTGCTGGTGGCGTACCTCTGCAAAGTATGGCAATGTCTCCCTGTAGGAGGTCGTCCCACGGGAAACAGAAGTTACGTTCACACGTTTGCCCCTGAGCCTAATGGCAGAGGTAAAAGATTTGTCATTTCAGAGGCTTCTCCACGGAGTTTCTGTAGAGGTGTCTCCCTCTGACTTGTAGCTCCACAGAAGCACGGTCCTCAGGCCAAGGGCAGCTTGTGCTTTCTCCTCCCTCACACCATGAAGAATTTCCTAAGGAACGGGATCCCTTTGACGTCAGCTCTCGGAACCAAGGTTTCCCCACAGTGCTCCTTTAGTGACCAGATGCTGTCCCTCTCGTGGGACACTTGAAGCGATTCCTTTCGAAACTTCCATACACAGACACTCTATCTCTTTGGTCTTTAGAAGCTGAGAGAAGCTAGCAAAGTGGGCTCAAGTCCCAGGGGCGGAACGAGGCTCATGCCTCTCCACAGAGGGCATGTAGGAACGTGTTGCTCCGAGAAGGAATGCAGAAGTCCGTTATGGGCTAGAGGATAGAAACGTGATGCACACTAATAAGAATGCCTGCAGTGGTCCCATACTGAATGTGTCATCCACCAGGTGGTTTCAGCTACATAACCGAACCGCACGTATCGGTAACGGGCATGTGGCCCTGCGTCTGGCAGGCTGTGTGAAGCCACGTGTCTGGCAAAACCTTACTGGTGGCCTGGTAAATATATCGCCCTTATGGGAAATGGTTATGTGCCCTTCTAGCTAGGTGAAAGTTGTGTTACGCCCCTTGCCCTTTCTGGGTGCGGAGTTTTGCCACGGAGTTCAAGACCAGGAGCCAATTATTTTGGAGACGTGGAAATAGCGCTTTCGCAGAGCTGCCTTCATGCTGCCCCGATCTCTGTGTTCCGTATTCGAAACGGAGTAAAGAAGCCATGGGCGGAAAGCACGGCCAGGCTGGCCCCACGCGGGATGTGCACGTGCAACTGACGAGCTAGAGGAGAGCAATGTGATACCCACAACTCTTTGGGAGCGGCCAGCTCTCATCCAGCTTCTTCCAAGCAGGTTCTGAAAGGTTTGCGCCCCTTTTCTCAACTCACCAACCACGATGTCGTTCTCACAGTGCTACGCTCTGCGTTTCTCAAGGTGATTTGGAATGAGAGCCTTTCAGACTGCAGAGGAAGGGAGTTTCTAACAGGGGAAATGAGATGTGTAACTGACAGGCTAGATGAAGGAAATTTCCTATGCAGTTGTCATTCAGTGTGCTGGGAACAAGACCCAGGTCGGTAGAGCCTCTGGTGTCTTTGTTCCCAGACATCATCTGGCACTGTGGTGCACCAGATCCCTTAAAACGCTTGGCTAACATAGAGTCATATAAAAAGAATAGCAGTAGCCATCAGGTGGACGCACATCACAAGGAAGATTTTCAGATTTCCAGTACCAGCCCTGTGGAGTCGGACGCGTCTGCAAGCGTTTCACCCGAGAGAGTTCCTGCAACACCAGCGGTCATTCCAAGTGCAGGGACGCCTGCGGTGAAGATTGCTGTGAGTGAGAAGCGTATCATTTGTACATGATTCGTGGAAGTGGATGTGGCAAAGGGTGCTCAGGTGGACGGGACGGGGAAGCTTTCCCTCAACAAGTTGAAGGGTGCTGCTCCTACATGGAATTCGGGGATCTTGGAGAGCTGGAAAGAGCAATTTCGCAGAGATGCCTTAATGCTGCCATGAGGTCTGTGTTCCATATTCGAAATAGAATAAAAGAAGCCTTGGCCGGAGGCACGAGCAGGCTCGTCCCAGACGGGATGTGCACCTGCAACTGACGAGCTAGAGGAAAACCATGTGGTACCCACAATTCTTTCGGGATTGGCCAGTTCTCATCCAGCTTGCTCCAAGCAGGTGCTGAAAGGTTTGCGCACCTTTTCTCAACACGCAAAGCACAAGTGTGTGCAAACAGTGCTTCGTTCCGTGTTTCTCAAGCTGATATGGAATGACAGCCCTGCAGACTGCACAGGAAGGGAGTTGCTCACAGGGTAAAGGGGATGTGTACCTGACAGGCTAGATGAAGAAAATTTCCTATGCAGTTGTCCTTCAGTGTACTGGGAACAGGAGCGAGGTCGGGCCAGCACATAGTGTCTTTGGTCCCAGATATTGTCTGGCACTGTGGTGCATCGGCACCCTTAAAACCCTTTGCTAGCACAGAGCCTCATACAGAGGAGAGCAGGAGAAACCAGGTGGACACACATCCCAAAGAATCCCTGCAGACTTCCGATGCCAAGCCCAGCGGAGACGGATGGGTCTGCAAGCGTTTCACCCAAGAGGGTTCCTTCAACACTGGAGGTTATAACGAGGGCAGTGTCCCATGCGGTGAAGAGTGCTGTGAGTGAAAACCTATCATCATTTTACACGCTTCTTGCAATTGCAGCGTAGCAAAGGGTGCCCAGGTGGACGGGACGAGAAAGGCTTCCCAAAACAAGTTGCAGGGTGCTGCTCCTACATGGAATTCCGGGGTTTGTGTATTGCCGTGTGCGAGAAAGAAATCCTGGGTTGGTGTTTGTTCCTTGACTGCAGAAAGTCCTTGGAGTGAGGCTTAAGGTGACCTGTGTTCACACAGATCACTTCCGATCACACGAGGGAACGCTACAAACACTTCTTGCCACTGTGGCCTCAAGCCCACTGCAAAGGAGGCCTTTCCCCTGGTACGGGAGACGAGTTGCTCCCCTGCTCAGAAAGGCTCATGACTGAGGTTGGCTGGGCGGATGCATGGTATACCATGTGGCTTTCCCTGAAGGAACCACATACTCCTTGGTTCGAGAACATAGCGTCATCTATGCGAGACCTGTGGTACCCGACTTGCACAGGGGTTCAAATAACGCGCTCTAAGGGCTTGGCTCTGAAGCCCACACGGTGCAAACTCTTTTAAAGGCACTTGGCCATGTGCTGGTGGCGTACCTCTGCAAAGTATGGCAATGTCTCTCTGTAGGAGGTCGTCCCACGGGAAACAGAAGTTACGTTCACACGTTTGCCCCTGAGCCTAATGGCAGAGGTAAAAGATTTGTCATTTCAGAGGCTTCTCCACGGAGTTTCTGTAGAGGTGTCTCCCTCTGACTTGTAGCTCCACAGAAGCACGGTCCTCAGGCCAAGGGCAGCTTGTGCTTTCTCCTCCCTCACACCATGAAGAATTTCCTAAGGAACGGGATCCCTTTGACGTCAGCTCTCGGAACCAAGGTTTCCCCACAGTGCTCCTTTAGTGACCAGATGCTGTCCCTCTCGTGGGACACTTGAAGCGATTCCTTTCGAAACTTCCATACACAGACACTCTATCTCTTTGGTCTTTAGAAGCTGAGAGAAGCTAGCAAAGTGGGCTCAAGTCCCAGGGGCGGAACGAGGCTCATGCCTCTCCACAGAGGGCATGTAGGAACGTGTTGCTCCGAGAAGGAATGCAGAAGTCCGTTATGGGCTAGAGGATAGAAACGTGATGCACACTAATAAGAATGCCTGCAGTGGTCCCATACTGAATGTGTCATCCACCAGGTGGTTTCAGCTACATAACCGAACCGCACGTATCGGTAACGGGCATGTGGCCCTGCGTCTGGCAGGCTGTGTGAAGCCACGTGTCTGGCAAAACCTTACTGGTGGCCTGGTAAATATATCGCCCTTATGGGAAATGGTTATGTGCCCTTCTAGCTAGGTGAAAGTTGTGTTACGCCCCTTGCCCTTTCTGGGTGCGGAGTTTTGCCACGGAGTTCAAGACCAGGAGCCAATTATTTTGGAGACGTGGAAATAGCGCTTTCGCAGAGCTGCCTTCATGCTGCCCCGATCTCTGTGTTCCGTATTCGAAACGGAGTAAAGAAGCCATGGGCGGAAAGCACGGCCAGGCTGGCCCCACGCGGGATGTGCACGTGCAACTGACGAGCTAGAGGAGAGCAATGTGATACGCACAACTCTTTGGGAGCGGCCAGCTCTCATCCAGCTTCTTCCAAGCAGGTTCTGAAAGGTTTGCGCCCCTTTTCTCAACTCACCAACCACGATGTCGTTCTCACAGTGCTACGCTCTGCGTTTCTCAAGGTGATTTGGAATGAGAGCCTTTCAGACTGCAGAGGAAGGGAGTTTCTAACAGGGGAAATGAGATGTGTAACTGACAGGCTAGATGAAGGAAATTTCCTATGCAGTTGTCATTCAGTGTGCTGGGAACAAGACCCAGGTCGGTAGAGCCTCTGGTGTCTTTGTTCCCAGACATCATCTGGCACTGTGGTGCACCAGATCCCTTAAAACGCTTGGCTAACATAGAGTCATATAAAAAGAATAGCAGTAGCCATCAGGTGGACGCACATCACAAGGAAGATTTTCAGATTTCCAGTACCAGCCCTGTGGAGTCGGACGCGTCTGCAAGCGTTTCACCCGAGAGAGTTCCTGCAACACCAGCGGTCATTCCAAGTGCAGGGACGCCTGCGGTGAAGATTGCTGTGAGTGAGAAGCGTATCATTTGTACATGATTCGTGGAAGTGGATGTGGCAAAGGGTGCTCAGGTGGACGGGACGGGGAAGCTTTCCCTCAACAAGTTGAAGGGTGCTGCTCCTACATGGAATTCGGGGATCTTGGAGAGCTGGAAAGAGCAATTTCGCAGAGATGCCTTAATGCTGCCATGAGGTCTGTGTTCCATATTCGAAATAGAATAAAAGAAGCCTTGGCCGGAGGCACGAGCAGGCTCGTCCCAGACGGGATGTGCACCTGCAACTGACGAGCTAGAGGAAAACCATGTGGTACCCACAATTCTTTCGGGATTGGCCAGTTCTCATCCAGCTTGCTCCAAGCAGGTGCTGAAAGGTTTGCGCACCTTTTCTCAACACGCAAAGCACAAGTGTGTGCAAACAGTGCTTCGTTCCGTGTTTCTCAAGCTGATATGGAATGACAGCCCTGCAGACTGCACAGGAAGGGAGTTGCTCACAGGGTAAAGGGGATGTGTACCTGACAGGCTAGATGAAGAAAATTTCCTATGCAGTTGTCCTTCAGTGTACTGGGAACAGGAGCGAGGTCGGGCCAGCACATAGTGTCTTTGGTCCCAGATATTGTCTGGCACTGTGGTGCATCGGCACCCTTAAAACCCTTTGCTAGCACAGAGCCTCATACAGAGGAGAGCAGGAGAAACCAGGTGGACACACATCCCAAAGAATCCCTGCAGACTTCCGATGCCAAGCCCAGCGGAGACGGATGGGTCTGCAAGCGTTTCACCCAAGAGGGTTCCTTCAACACTGGAGGTTATAACGAGGGCAGTGTCCCATGCGGTGAAGAGTGCTGTGAGTGAAAACCTATCATCATTTTACACGCTTCTTGCAATTGCAGCGTAGCAAAGGGTGCCCAGGTGGACGGGACGAGAAAGGCTTCCCAAAACAAGTTGCAGGGTGCTGCTCCTACATGGAATTCCGGGGTTTGTGTATTGCCGTGTGCGAGAAAGAAATCCTGGGTTGGTGTTTGTTCCTTGACTGCAGAAAGTCCTTGGAGTGAGGCTTAAGGTGACCTGTGTTCACACAGATCACTTCCGATCACACGAGGGAACGCTACAAACACTTCTTGCCACTGTGGCCTCAAGCCCACTGCAAAGGAGGCCTTTCCCCTGGTACGGGAGACGAGTTGCTCCCCTGCTCAGAAAGGCTCATGACTGAGGTTGGCTGGGCGGATGCATGGTATACCATGTGGCTTTCCCTGAAGGAACCACATACTCCTTGGTTCGAGAACATAGCGTCATCTATGCGAGACCTGTGGTACCCGACTTGCACAGGGGTTCAAATAACGCGCTCTAAGGGCTTGGCTCTGAAGCCCACACGGTGCAAACTCTTTTAAAGGCACTTGGCCATGTGCTGGTGGCGTACCTCTGCAAAGTATGGCAATGTCTCCCTGTAGGAGGTCGTCCCACGGGAAACAGAAGTTACGTTCACACGTTTGCCCCTGAGCCTAATGGCAGAGGTAAAAGATTTGTCATTTCAGAGGCTTCTCCACGGAGTTTCTGTAGAGGTGTCTCCCTCTGACTTGTAGCTCCACAGAAGCACGGTCCTCAGGCCAAGGGCAGCTTGTGCTTTCTCCTCCCTCACACCATGAAGAATTTCCTAAGGAACGGGATCCCTTTGACGTCAGCTCTCGGAACCAAGGTTTCCCCACAGTGCTCCTTTAGTGACCAGATGCTGTCCCTCTCGTGGGACACTTGAAGCGATTCCTTTCGAAACTTCCATACACAGACACTCTATCTCTTTGGTCTTTAGAAGCTGAGAGAAGCTAGCAAAGTGGGCTCAAGTCCCAGGGGCGGAACGAGGCTCATGCCTCTCCACAGAGGGCATGTAGGAACGTGTTGCTCCGAGAAGGAATGCAGAAGTCCGTTATGGGCTAGAGGATAGAAACGTGATGCACACTAATAAGAATGCCTGCAGTGGTCCCATACTGAATGTGTCATCCACCAGGTGGTTTCAGCTACATAACCGAACCGCACGTATCGGTAACGGGCATGTGGCCCTGCGTCTGGCAGGCTGTGTGAAGCCACGTGTCTGGCAAAACCTTACTGGTGGCCTGGTAAATATATCGCCCTTATGGGAAATGGTTATGTGCCCTTCTAGCTAGGTGAAAGTTGTGTTACGCCCCTTGCCCTTTCTGGGTGCGGAGTTTTGCCACGGAGTTCAAGACCAGGAGCCAATTATTTTGGAGACGTGGAAATAGCGCTTTCGCAGAGCTGCCTTCATGCTGCCCCGATCTCTGTGTTCCGTATTCGAAACGGAGTAAAGAAGCCATGGGCGGAAAGCACGGCCAGGCTGGCCCCACGCGGGATGTGCACGTGCAACTGACGAGCTAGAGGAGAGCAATGTGATACCCACAACTCTTTGGGAGCGGCCAGCTCTCATCCAGCTTCTTCCAAGCAGGTTCTGAAAGGTTTGCGCCCCTTTTCTCAACTCACCAACCACGATGTCGTTCTCACAGTGCTACGCTCTGCGTTTCTCAAGGTGATTTGGAATGAGAGCCTTTCAGACTGCAGAGGAAGGGAGTTTCTAACAGGGGAAATGAGATGTGTAACTGACAGGCTAGATGAAGGAAATTTCCTATGCAGTTGTCATTCAGTGTGCTGGGAACAAGACCCAGGTCGGTAGAGCCTCTGGTGTCTTTGTTCCCAGACATCATCTGGCACTGTGGTGCACCAGATCCCTTAAAACGCTTGGCTAACATAGAGTCATATAAAAAGAATAGCAGTAGCCATCAGGTGGACGCACATCACAAGGAAGATTTTCAGATTTCCAGTACCAGCCCTGTGGAGTCGGACGCGTCTGCAAGCGTTTCACCCGAGAGAGTTCCTGCAACACCAGCGGTCATTCCAAGTGCAGGGACGCCTGCGGTGAAGATTGCTGTGAGTGAGAAGCGTATCATTTGTACATGATTCGTGGAAGTGGATGTGGCAAAGGGTGCTCAGGTGGACGGGACGGGGAAGCTTTCCCTCAACAAGTTGAAGGGTGCTGCTCCTACATGGAATTCGGGGATCTTGGAGAGCTGGAAAGAGCAATTTCGCAGAGATGCCTTAATGCTGCCATGAGGTCTGTGTTCCATATTCGAAATAGAATAAAAGAAGCCTTGGCCGGAGGCACGAGCAGGCTCGTCCCAGACGGGATGTGCACCTGCAACTGACGAGCTAGAGGAAAACCATGTGGTACCCACAATTCTTTCGGGATTGGCCAGTTCTCATCCAGCTTGCTCCAAGCAGGTGCTGAAAGGTTTGCGCACCTTTTCTCAACACGCAAAGCACAAGTGTGTGCAAACAGTGCTTCGTTCCGTGTTTCTCAAGCTGATATGGAATGACAGCCCTGCAGACTGCACAGGAAGGGAGTTGCTCACAGGGTAAAGGGGATGTGTACCTGACAGGCTAGATGAAGAAAATTTCCTATGCAGTTGTCCTTCAGTGTACTGGGAACAGGAGCGAGGTCGGGCCAGCACATAGTGTCTTTGGTCCCAGATATTGTCTGGCACTGTGGTGCATCGGCACCCTTAAAACCCTTTGCTAGCACAGAGCCTCATACAGAGGAGAGCAGGAGAAACCAGGTGGACACACATCCCAAAGAATCCCTGCAGACTTCCGATGCCAAGCCCAGCGGAGACGGATGGGTCTGCAAGCGTTTCACCCAAGAGGGTTCCTTCAACACTGGAGGTTATAACGAGGGCAGTGTCCCATGCGGTGAAGAGTGCTGTGAGTGAAAACCTATCATCATTTTACACGCTTCTTGCAATTGCAGCGTAGCAAAGGGTGCCCAGGTGGACGGGACGAGAAAGGCTTCCCAAAACAAGTTGCAGGGTGCTGCTCCTACATGGAATTCCGGGGTTTGTGTATTGCCGTGTGCGAGAAAGAAATCCTGGGTTGGTGTTTGTTCCTTGACTGCAGAAAGTCCTTGGAGTGAGGCTTAAGGTGACCTGTGTTCACACAGATCACTTCCGATCACACGAGGGAACGCTACAAACACTTCTTGCCACTGTGGCCTCAAGCCCACTGCAAAGGAGGCCTTTCCCCTGGTACGGGAGACGAGTTGCTCCCCTGCTCAGAAAGGCTCATGACTGAGGTTGGCTGGGCGGATGCATGGTATACCATGTGGCTTTCCCTGAAGGAACCACATACTCCTTGGTTCGAGAACATAGCGTCATCTATGCGAGACCTGTGGTACCCGACTTGCACAGGGGTTCAAATAACGCGCTCTAAGGGCTTGGCTCTGAAGCCCACACGGTGCAAACTCTTTTAAAGGCACTTGGCCATGTGCTGGTGGCGTACCTCTGCAAAGTATGGCAATGTCTCCCTGTAGGAGGTCGTCCCACGGGAAACAGAAGTTACGTTCACACGTTTGCCCCTGAGCCTAATGGCAGAGGTAAAAGATTTGTCATTTCAGAGGCTTCTCCACGGAGTTTCTGTAGAGGTGTCTCCCTCTGACTTGTAGCTCCACAGAAGCACGGTCCTCAGGCCAAGGGCAGCTTGTGCTTTCTCCTCCCTCACACCATGAAGAATTTCCTAAGGAACGGGATCCCTTTGACGTCAGCTCTCGGAACCAAGGTTTCCCCACAGTGCTCCTTTAGTGACCAGATGCTGTCCCTCTCGTGGGACACTTGAAGCGATTCCTTTCGAAACTTCCATACACAGACACTCTATCTCTTTGGTCTTTAGAAGCTGAGAGAAGCTAGCAAAGTGGGCTCAAGTCCCAGGGGCGGAACGAGGCTCATGCCTCTCCACAGAGGGCATGTAGGAACGTGTTGCTCCGAGAAGGAATGCAGAAGTCCGTTATGGGCTAGAGGATAGAAACGTGATGCACACTAATAAGAATGCCTGCAGTGGTCCCATACTGAATGTGTCATCCACCAGGTGGTTTCAGCTACATAACCGAACCGCACGTATCGGTAACGGGCATGTGGCCCTGCGTCTGGCAGGCTGTGTGAAGCCACGTGTCTGGCAAAACCTTACTGGTGGCCTGGTAAATATATCGCCCTTATGGGAAATGGTTATGTGCCCTTCTAGCTAGGTGAAAGTTGTGTTACGCCCCTTGCCCTTTCTGGGTGCGGAGTTTTGCCACGGAGTTCAAGACCAGGAGCCAATTATTTTGGAGACGTGGAAATAGCGCTTTCGCAGAGCTGCCTTCATGCTGCCCCGATCTCTGTGTTCCGTATTCGAAACGGAGTAAAGAAGCCATGGGCGGAAAGCACGGCCAGGCTGGCCCCACGCGGGATGTGCACGTGCAACTGACGAGCTAGAGGAGAGCAATGTGATACCCACAACTCTTTGGGAGCGGCCAGCTCTCATCCAGCTTCTTCCAAGCAGGTTCTGAAAGGTTTGCGCCCCTTTTCTCAACTCACCAACCACGATGTCGTTCTCACAGTGCTACGCTCTGCGTTTCTCAAGGTGATTTGGAATGAGAGCCTTTCAGACTGCAGAGGAAGGGAGTTTCTAACAGGGGAAATGAGATGTGTAACTGACAGGCTAGATGAAGGAAATTTCCTATGCAGTTGTCATTCAGTGTGCTGGGAACAAGACCCAGGTCGGTAGAGCCTCTGGTGTCTTTGTTCCCAGACATCATCTGGCACTGTGGTGCACCAGATCCCTTAAAACGCTTGGCTAACATAGAGTCATATAAAAAGAATAGCAGTAGCCATCAGGTGGACGCACATCACAAGGAAGATTTTCAGATTTCCAGTACCAGCCCTGTGGAGTCGGACGCGTCTGCAAGCGTTTCACCCGAGAGAGTTCCTGCAACACCAGCGGTCATTCCAAGTGCAGGGACGCCTGCGGTGAAGATTGCTGTGAGTGAGAAGCGTATCATTTGTACATGATTCGTGGAAGTGGATGTGGCAAAGGGTGCTCAGGTGGACGGGACGGGGAAGCTTTCCCTCAACAAGTTGAAGGGTGCTGCTCCTACATGGAATTCGGGGATCTTGGAGAGCTGGAAAGAGCAATTTCGCAGAGATGCCTTAATGCTGCCATGAGGTCTGTGTTCCATATTCGAAATAGAATAAAAGAAGCCTTGGCCGGAGGCACGAGCAGGCTCGTCCCAGACGGGATGTGCACCTGCAACTGACGAGCTAGAGGAAAACCATGTGGTACCCACAATTCTTTCGGGATTGGCCAGTTCTCATCCAGCTTGCTCCAAGCAGGTGCTGAAAGGTTTGCGCACCTTTTCTCAACACGCAAAGCACAAGTGTGTGCAAACAGTGCTTCGTTCCGTGTTTCTCAAGCTGATATGGAATGACAGCCCTGCAGACTGCACAGGAAGGGAGTTGCTCACAGGGTAAAGGGGATGTGTACCTGACAGGCTAGATGAAGAAAATTTCCTATGCAGTTGTCCTTCAGTGTACTGGGAACAGGAGCGAGGTCGGGCCAGCACATAGTGTCTTTGGTCCCAGATATTGTCTGGCACTGTGGTGCATCGGCACCCTTAAAACCCTTTGCTAGCACAGAGCCTCATACAGAGGAGAGCAGGAGAAACCAGGTGGACACACATCCCAAAGAATCCCTGCAGACTTCCGATGCCAAGCCCAGCGGAGACGGATGGGTCTGCAAGCGTTTCACCCAAGAGGGTTCCTTCAACACTGGAGGTTATAACGAGGGCAGTGTCCCATGCGGTGAAGAGTGCTGTGAGTGAAAACCTATCATCATTTTACACGCTTCTTGCAATTGCAGCGTAGCAAAGGGTGCCCAGGTGGACGGGACGAGAAAGGCTTCCCAAAACAAGTTGCAGGGTGCTGCTCCTACATGGAATTCCGGGGTTTGTGTATTGCCGTGTGCGAGAAAGAAATCCTGGGTTGGTGTTTGTTCCTTGACTGCAGAAAGTCCTTGGAGTGAGGCTTAAGGTGACCTGTGTTCACACAGATCACTTCCGATCACACGAGGGAACGCTACAAACACTTCTTGCCACTGTGGCCTCAAGCCCACTGCAAAGGAGGCCTTTCCCCTGGTACGGGAGACGAGTTGCTCCCCTGCTCAGAAAGGCTCATGACTGAGGTTGGCTGGGCGGATGCATGGTATACCATGTGGCTTTCCCTGAAGGAACCACATACTCCTTGGTTCGAGAACATAGCGTCATCTATGCGAGACCTGTGGTACCCGACTTGCACAGGGGTTCAAATAACGCGCTCTAAGGGCTTGGCTCTGAAGCCCACACGGTGCAAACTCTTTTAAAGGCACTTGGCCATGTGCTGGTGGCGTACCTCTGCAAAGTATGGCAATGTCTCCCTGTAGGAGGTCGTCCCACGGGAAACAGAAGTTACGTTCACACGTTTGCCCCTGAGCCTAATGGCAGAGGTAAAAGATTTGTCATTTCAGAGGCTTCTCCACGGAGTTTCTGTAGAGGTGTCTCCCTCTGACTTGTAGCTCCACAGAAGCACGGTCCTCAGGCCAAGGGCAGCTTGTGCTTTCTCCTCCCTCACACCATGAAGAATTTCCTAAGGAACGGGATCCCTTTGACGTCAGCTCTCGGAACCAAGGTTTCCCCACAGTGCTCCTTTAGTGACCAGATGCTGTCCCTCTCGTGGGACACTTGAAGCGATTCCTTTCGAAACTTCCATACACAGACACTCTATCTCTTTGGTCTTTAGAAGCTGAGAGAAGCTAGCAAAGTGGGCTCAAGTCCCAGGGGCGGAACGAGGCTCATGCCTCTCCACAGAGGGCATGTAGGAACGTGTTGCTCCGAGAAGGAATGCAGAAGTCCGTTATGGGCTAGAGGATAGAAACGTGATGCACACTAATAAGAATGCCTGCAGTGGTCCCATACTGAATGTGTCATCCACCAGGTGGTTTCAGCTACATAACCGAACCGCACGTATCGGTAACGGGCATGTGGCCCTGCGTCTGGCAGGCTGTGTGAAGCCACGTGTCTGGCAAAACCTTACTGGTGGCCTGGTAAATATATCGCCCTTATGGGAAATGGTTATGTGCCCTTCTAGCTAGGTGAAAGTTGTGTTACGCCCCTTGCCCTTTCTGGGTGCGGAGTTTTGCCACGGAGTTCAAGACCAGGAGCCAATTATTTTGGAGACGTGGAAATAGCGCTTTCGCAGAGCTGCCTTCATGCTGCCCCGATCTCTGTGTTCCGTATTCGAAACGGAGTAAAGAAGCCATGGGCGGAAAGCACGGCCAGGCTGGCCCCACGCGGGATGTGCACGTGCAACTGACGAGCTAGAGGAGAGCAATGTGATACCCACAACTCTTTGGGAGCGGCCAGCTCTCATCCAGCTTCTTCCAAGCAGGTTCTGAAAGGTTTGCGCCCCTTTTCTCAACTCACCAACCACGATGTCGTTCTCACAGTGCTACGCTCTGCGTTTCTCAAGGTGATTTGGAATGAGAGCCTTTCAGACTGCAGAGGAAGGGAGTTTCTAACAGGGGAAATGAGATGTGTAACTGACAGGCTAGATGAAGGAAATTTCCTATGCAGTTGTCATTCAGTGTGCTGGGAACAAGACCCAGGTCGGTAGAGCCTCTGGTGTCTTTGTTCCCAGACATCATCTGGCACTGTGGTGCACCAGATCCCTTAAAACGCTTGGCTAACATAGAGTCATATAAAAAGAATAGCAGTAGCCATCAGGTGGACGCACATCACAAGGAAGATTTTCAGATTTCCAGTACCAGCCCTGTGGAGTCGGACGCGTCTGCAAGCGTTTCACCCGAGAGAGTTCCTGCAACACCAGCGGTCATTCCAAGTGCAGGGACGCCTGCGGTGAAGATTGCTGTGAGTGAGAAGCGTATCATTTGTACATGATTCGTGGAAGTGGATGTGGCAAAGGGTGCTCAGGTGGACGGGACGGGGAAGCTTTCCCTCAACAAGTTGAAGGGTGCTGCTCCTACATGGAATTCGGGGATCTTGGAGAGCTGGAAAGAGCAATTTCACAGAGATGCCTTAATGCTGCCATGAGGTCTGTGTTCCATATTCGAAATAGAATAAAAGAAGCCTTGGCCGGAGGCACGAGCAGGCTCGTCCCAGACGGGATGTGCACCTGCAACTGACGAGCTAGAGGAAAACCATGTGGTACCCACAATTCTTTCGGGATTGGCCAGTTCTCATCCAGCTTGCTCCAAGCAGGTGCTGAAAGGTTTGCGCACCTTTTCTCAACACGCAAAGCACAAGTGTGTGCAAACAGTGCTTCGTTCCGTGTTTCTCAAGCTGATATGGAATGACAGCCCTGCAGACTGCACAGGAAGGGAGTTGCTCACAGGGTAAAGGGGATGTGTACCTGACAGGCTAGATGAAGAAAATTTCCTATGCAGTTGTCCTTCAGTGTACTGGGAACAGGAGCGAGGTCGGGCCAGCACATAGTGTCTTTGGTCCCAGATATTGTCTGGCACTGTGGTGCATCGGCACCCTTAAAACCCTTTGCTAGCACAGAGCCTCATACAGAGGAGAGCAGGAGAAACCAGGTGGACACACATCACAAAGAATCCCTGCAGACTTCCGATGCCAAGCCCAGCGGAGACGGATGGGTCTGCAAGCGTTTCACCCAAGAGGGTTCCTTCAACACTGGAGGTTATAACGAGGGCAGTGTCCCATGCGGTGAAGAGTGCTGTGAGTGAAAACCTATCATCATTTTACACGCTTCTTGCAATTGCAGCGTAGCAAAGGGTGCCCAGGTGGACGGGACGAGAAAGGCTTCCCAAAACAAGTTGCAGGGTGCTGCTCCTACATGGAATTCCGGGGTTTGTGTATTGCCGTGTGCGAGAAAGAAATCCTGGGTTGGTGTTTGTTCCTTGACTGCAGAAAGTCCTTGGAGTGAGGCTTAAGGTGACCTGTGTTCACACAGATCACTTCCGATCACACGAGGGAACGCTACAAACACTTCTTGCCACTGTGGCCTCAAGCCCACTGCAAAGGAGGCCTTTCCCCTGGTACGGGAGACGAGTTGCTCCCCTGCTCAGAAAGGCTCATGACTGAGGTTGGCTGGGCGGATGCATGGTATACCATGTGGCTTTCCCTGAAGGAACCACATACTCCTTGGTTCGAGAACATAGCGTCATCTATGCGAGACCTGTGGTACCCGACTTGCAGAGGGGTTCAAATAACGCGCTCTAAGGGCTTGGCTCTGAAGCCCACACGGTGCAAACTCTTTTAAAGGCACTTGGCCATGTGCTGGTGGCGTACCTCTGCAAAGTATGGCAATGTCTCCCTGTAGGAGGTCGTCCCACGGGAAACAGAAGTTACGTTCACACGTTTGCCCCTGAGCCTAATGGCAGAGGTAAAAGATTTGTCATTTCAGAGGCTTCTCCACGGAGTTTCTGTAGAGGTGTCTCCCTCTGACTTGTAGCTCCACAGAAGCACGGTCCTCAGGCCAAGGGCAGCTTGTGCTTTCTCCTCCCTCACACCATGAAGAATTTCCTAAGGAACGGGATCCCTTTGACGTCAGCTCTCGGAACCAAGGTTTCCCCACAGTGCTCCTTTAGTGACCAGATGCTGTCCCTCTCGTGGGACACTTGAAGCGATTCCTTTCGAAACTTCCATACACAGACACTCTATCTCTTTGGTCTTTAGAAGCTGAGAGAAGCTAGCAAAGTGGGCTCAAGTCCCAGGGGCGGAACGAGGCTCATGCCTCTCCACAGAGGGCATGTAGGAACGTGTTGCTCCGAGAAGGAATGCAGAAGTCCGTTATGGGCTAGAGGATAGAAACGTGATGCACACTAATAAGAATGCCTGCAGTGGTCCCATACTGAATGTGTCATCCACCAGGTGGTTTCAGCTACATAACCGAACCGCACGTATCGGTAACGGGCATGTGGCCCTGCGTCTGGCAGGCTGTGTGAAGCCACGTGTCTGGCAAAACCTTACTGGTGGCCTGGTAAATATATCGCCCTTATGGGAAATGGTTATGTGCCCTTCTAGCTAGGTGAAAGTTGTGTTACGCCCCTTGCCCTTTCTGGGTGCGGAGTTTTGCCACGGAGTTCAAGACCAGGAGCCAATTATTTTGGAGACGTGGAAATAGCGCTTTCGCAGAGCTGCCTTCATGCTGCCCCGATCTCTGTGTTCCGTATTCGAAACGGAGTAAAGAAGCCATGGGCGGAAAGCACGGCCAGGCTGGCCCCACGCGGGATGTGCACGTGCAACTGACGAGCTAGAGGAGAGCAATGTGATACCCACAACTCTTTGGGAGCGGCCAGCTCTCATCCAGCTTCTTCCAAGCAGGTTCTGAAAGGTTTGCGCCCCTTTTCTCAACTCACCAACCACGATGTCGTTCTCACAGTGCTACGCTCTGCGTTTCTCAAGGTGATTTGGAATGAGAGCCTTTCAGACTGCAGAGGAAGGGAGTTTCTAACAGGGGAAATGAGATGTGTAACTGACAGGCTAGATGAAGGAAATTTCCTATGCAGTTGTCATTCAGTGTGCTGGGAACAAGACCCAGGTCGGTAGAGCCTCTGGTGTCTTTGTTCCCAGACATCATCTGGCACTGTGGTGCACCAGATCCCTTAAAACGCTTGGCTAACATAGAGTCATATAAAAAGAATAGCAGTAGCCATCAGGTGGACGCACATCACAAGGAAGATTTTCAGATTTCCAGTACCAGCCCTGTGGAGTCGGACGCGTCTGCAAGCGTTTCACCCGAGAGAGTTCCTGCAACACCAGCGGTCATTCCAAGTGCAGGGACGCCTGCGGTGAAGATTGCTGTGAGTGAGAAGCGTATCATTTGTACATGATTCGTGGAAGTGGATGTGGCAAAGGGTGCTCAGGTGGACGGGACGGGGAAGCTTTCCCTCAACAAGTTGAAGGGTGCTGCTCCTACATGGAATTCGGGGATCTTGGAGAGCTGGAAAGAGCAATTTCGCAGAGATGCCTTAATGCTGCCATGAGGTCTGTGTTCCATATTCGAAATAGAATAAAAGAAGCCTTGGCCGGAGGCACGAGCAGGCTCGTCCCAGACGGGATGTGCACCTGCAACTGACGAGCTAGAGGAAAACCATGTGGTACCCACAATTCTTTCGGGATTGGCCAGTTCTCATCCAGCTTGCTCCAAGCAGGTGCTGAAAGGTTTGCGCACCTTTTCTCAACACGCAAAGCACAAGTGTGTGCAAACAGTGCTTCGTTCCGTGTTTCTCAAGCTGATATGGAATGACAGCCCTGCAGACTGCACAGGAAGGGAGTTGCTCACAGGGTAAAGGGGATGTGTACCTGACAGGCTAGATGAAGAAAATTTCCTATGCAGTTGTCCTTCAGTGTACTGGGAACAGGAGCGAGGTCGGGCCAGCACATAGTGTCTTTGGTCCCAGATATTGTCTGGCACTGTGGTGCATCGGCACCCTTAAAACCCTTTGCTAGCACAGAGCCTCATACAGAGGAGAGCAGGAGAAACCAGGTGGACACACATCCCAAAGAATCCCTGCAGACTTCCGATACCAAGCCCAGCGGAGACGGATGGGTCTGCAAGCGTTTCACCCAAGAGGGTTCCTTCAACACTGGAGGTTATAACGAGGGCAGTGTCCCATGCGGTGAAGAGTGCTGTGAGTGAAAACCTATCATCATTTTACACGCTTCTTGCAATTGCAGCGTAGCAAAGGGTGCCCAGGTGGACGGGACGAGAAAGGCTTCCCAAAACAAGTTGCAGGGTGCTGCTCCTACATGGAATTCCGGGGTTTGTGTATTGCCGTGTGCGAGAAAGAAATCCTGGGTTGGTGTTTGTTCCTTGACTGCAGAAAGTCCTTGGAGTGAGGCTTAAGGTGACCTGTGTTCACACAGATCACTTCCGATCACACGAGGGAACGCTACAAACACTTCTTGCCACTGTGGCCTCAAGCCCACTGCAAAGGAGGCCTTTCCCCTGGTACGGGAGACGAGTTGCTCCCCTGCTCAGAAAGGCTCATGACTGAGGTTGGCTGGGCGGATGCATGGTATACCATGTGGCTTTCCCTGAAGGAACCACATACTCCTTGGTTCGAGAACATAGCGTCATCTATGCGAGACCTGTGGTACCCGACTTGCACAGGGGTTCAAATAACGCGCTCTAAGGGCTTGGCTCTGAAGCCCACACGGTGCAAACTCTTTTAAAGGCACTTGGCCATGTGCTGGTGGCGTACCTCTGCAAAGTATGGCAATGTCTCCCTGTAGGAGGTCGTCCCACGGGAAACAGAAGTTACGTTCACACGTTTGCCCCTGAGCCTAATGGCAGAGGTAAAAGATTTGTCATTTCAGAGGCTTCTCCACGGAGTTTCTGTAGAGGTGTCTCCCTCTGACTTGTAGCTCCACAGAAGCACGGTCCTCAGGCCAAGGGCAGCTTGTGCTTTCTCCTCCCTCACACCATGAAGAATTTCCTAAGGAACGGGATCCCTTTGACGTCAGCTCTCGGAACCAAGGTTTCCCCACAGTGCTCCTTTAGTGACCAGATGCTGTCCCTCTCGTGGGACACTTGAAGCGATTCCTTTCGAAACTTCCATACACAGACACTCTATCTCTTTGGTCTTTAGAAGCTGAGAGAAGCTAGCAAAGTGGGCTCAAGTCCCAGGGGCGGAACGAGGCTCATGCCTCTCCACAGAGGGCATGTAGGAACGTGTTGCTCCGAGAAGGAATGCAGAAGTCCGTTATGGGCTAGAGGATAGAAACGTGATGCACACTAATAAGAATGCCTGCAGTGGTCCCATACTGAATGTGTCATCCACCAGGTGGTTTCAGCTACATAACCGAACCGCACGTATCGGTAACGGGCATGTGGCCCTGCGTCTGGCAGGCTGTGTGAAGCCACGTGTCTGGCAAAACCTTACTGGTGGCCTGGTAAATATATCGCCCTTATGGGAAATGGTTATGTGCCCTTCTAGCTAGGTGAAAGTTGTGTTACGCCCCTTGCCCTTTCTGGGTGCGGAGTTTTGCCACGGAGTTCAAGACCAGGAGCCAATTATTTTGGAGACGTGGAAATAGCGCTTTCGCAGAGCTGCCTTCATGCTGCCCCGATCTCTGTGTTCCGTATTCGAAACGGAGTAAAGAAGCCATGGGCGGAAAGCACGGCCAGGCTGGCCCCACGCGGGATGTGCACGTGCAACTGACGAGCTAGAGGAGAGCAATGTGATACCCACAACTCTTTGGGAGCGGCCAGCTCTCATCCAGCTTCTTCCAAGCAGGTTCTGAAAGGTTTGCGCCCCTTTTCTCAACTCACCAACCACGATGTCGTTCTCACAGTGCTACGCTCTGCGTTTCTCAAGGTGATTTGGAATGAGAGCCTTTCAGACTGCAGAGGAAGGGAGTTTCTAACAGGGGAAATGAGATGTGTAACTGACAGGCTAGATGAAGGAAATTTCCTATGCAGTTGTCATTCAGTGTGCTGGGAACAAGACCCAGGTCGGTAGAGCCTCTGGTGTCTTTGTTCCCAGACATCATCTGGCACTGTGGTGCACCAGATCCCTTAAAACGCTTGGCTAACATAGAGTCATATAAAAAGAATAGCAGTAGCCATCAGGTGGACGCACATCACAAGGAAGATTTTCAGATTTCCAGTACCAGCCCTGTGGAGTCGGACGCGTCTGCAAGCGTTTCACCCGAGAGAGTTCCTGCAACACCAGCGGTCATTCCAAGTGCAGGGACGCCTGCGGTGAAGATTGCTGTGAGTGAGAAGCGTATCATTTGTACATGATTCGTGGAAGTGGATGTGGCAAAGGGTGCTCAGGTGGACGGGACGGGGAAGCTTTCCCTCAACAAGTTGAAGGGTGCTGCTCCTACATGGAATTCGGGGATCTTGGAGAGCTGGAAAGAGCAATTTCGCAGAGATGCCTTAATGCTGCCATGAGGTCTGTGTTCCATATTCGAAATAGAATAAAAGAAGCCTTGGCCGGAGGCACGAGCAGGCTCGTCCCAGACGGGATGTGCACCTGCAACTGACGAGCTAGAGGAAAACCATGTGGTACCCACAATTCTTTCGGGATTGGCCAGTTCTCATCCAGCTTGCTCCAAGCAGGTGCTGAAAGGTTTGCGCACCTTTTCTCAACACGCAAAGCACAAGTGTGTGCAAACAGTGCTTCGTTCCGTGTTTCTCAAGCTGATATGGAATGACAGCCCTGCAGACTGCACAGGAAGGGAGTTGCTCACAGGGTAAAGGGGATGTGTACCTGACAGGCTAGATGAAGAAAATTTCCTATGCAGTTGTCCTTCAGTGTACTGGGAACAGGAGCGAGGTCGGGCCAGCACATAGTGTCTTTGGTCCCAGATATTGTCTGGCACTGTGGTGCATCGGCACCCTTAAAACCCTTTGCTAGCACAGAGCCTCATACAGAGGAGAGCAGGAGAAACCAGGTGGACACACATCACAAAGAATCCCTGCAGACTTCCGATGCCAAGCCCAGCGGAGACGGATGGGTCTGCAAGCGTTTCACCCAAGAGGGTTCCTTCAACACTGGAGGTTATAACGAGGGCAGTGTCCCATGCGGTGAAGAGTGCTGTGAGTGAAAACCTATCATCATTTTACACGCTTCTTGCAATTGCAGCGTAGCAAAGGGTGCCCAGGTGGACGGGACGAGAAAGGCTTCCCAAAACAAGTTGCAGGGTGCTGCTCCTACATGGAATTCCGGGGTTTGTGTATTGCCGTGTGCGAGAAAGAAATCCTGGGTTGGTGTTTGTTCCTTGACTGCAGAAAGTCCTTGGAGTGAGGCTTAAGGTGACCTGTGTTCACACAGATCACTTCCGATCACACGAGGGAACGCTACAAACACTTCTTGCCACTGTGGCCTCAAGCCCACTGCAAAGGAGGCCTTTCCCCTGGTACGGGAGACGAGTTGCTCCCCTGCTCAGAAAGGCTCATGACTGAGGTTGGCTGGGCGGATGCATGGTATACCATGTGGCTTTCCCTGAAGGAACCACATACTCCTTGGTTCGAGAACATAGCGTCATCTATGCGAGACCTGTGGTACCCGACTTGCAGAGGGGTTCAAATAACGCGCTCTAAGGGCTTGGCTCTGAAGCCCACACGGTGCAAACTCTTTTAAAGGCACTTGGCCATGTGCTGGTGGCGTACCTCTGCAAAGTATGGCAATGTCTCCCTGTAGGAGGTCGTCCCACGGGAAACAGAAGTTACGTTCACACGTTTGCCCCTGAGCCTAATGGCAGAGGTAAAAGATTTGTCATTTCAGAGGCTTCTCCACGGAGTTTCTGTAGAGGTGTCTCCCTCTGACTTGTAGCTCCACAGAAGCACGGTCCTCAGGCCAAGGGCAGCTTGTGCTTTCTCCTCCCTCACACCATGAAGAATTTCCTAAGGAACGGGATCCCTTTGACGTCAGCTCTCGGAACCAAGGTTTCCCCACAGTGCTCCTTTAGTGACCAGATGCTGTCCCTCTCGTGGGACACTTGAAGCGATTCCTTTCGAAACTTCCATACACAGACACTCTATCTCTTTGGTCTTTAGAAGCTGAGAGAAGCTAGCAAAGTGGGCTCAAGTCCCAGGGGCGGAACGAGGCTCATGCCTCTCCACAGAGGGCATGTAGGAACGTGTTGCTCCGAGAAGGAATGCAGAAGTCCGTTATGGGCTAGAGGATAGAAACGTGATGCACACTAATAAGAATGCCTGCAGTGGTCCCATACTGAATGTGTCATCCACCAGGTGGTTTCAGCTACATAACCGAACCGCACGTATCGGTAACGGGCATGTGGCCCTGCGTCTGGCAGGCTGTGTGAAGCCACGTGTCTGGCAAAACCTTACTGGTGGCCTGGTAAATATATCGCCCTTATGGGAAATGGTTATGTGCCCTTCTAGCTAGGTGAAAGTTGTGTTACGCCCCTTGCCCTTTCTGGGTGCGGAGTTTTGCCACGGAGTTCAAGACCAGGAGCCAATTATTTTGGAGACGTGGAAATAGCGCTTTCGCAGAGCTGCCTTCATGCTGCCCCGATCTCTGTGTTCCGTATTCGAAACGGAGTAAAGAAGCCATGGGCGGAAAGCA
Organism: Balaenoptera ricei; assembly: GCF_028023285.1. NCBI lineage: Eukaryota > Metazoa > Chordata > Mammalia > Artiodactyla > Balaenopteridae > Balaenoptera > Balaenoptera ricei. Next base: position 53,427,748 of record NC_082660.1, read on the forward strand.
CGGCCAGGCTGGCCCCACGCGGGATGTGCACGTGCAACTGACGAGCTAGAGGAGAGCAATGTGATACCCACAACTCTTTGGGAGCGGCCAGCTCTCATCCAGCTTCTTCCAAGCAGGTTCTGAAAGGTTTGCGCCCCTTTTCTCAACTCACCAACCACGATGTCGTTCTCACAGTGCTACGCTCTGCGTTTCTCAAGGTGATTTGGAATGAGAGCCTTTCAGACTGCAGAGGAAGGGAGTTTCTAACAGGGGAAATGAGATGTGTAACTGACAGGCTAGATGAAGGAAATTTCCTATGCAGTTGTCATTCAGTGTGCTGGGAACAAGACCCAGGTCGGTAGAGCCTCTGGTGTCTTTGTTCCCAGACATCATCTGGCACTGTGGTGCACCAGATCCCTTAAAACGCTTGGCTAACATAGAGTCATATAAAAAGAATAGCAGTAGCCATCAGGTGGACGCACATCACAAGGAAGATTTTCAGATTTCCAGTACCAGCCCTGTGGAGTCGGACGCGTCTGCAAGCGTTTCACCCGAGAGAGTTCCTGCAACACCAGCGGTCATTCCAAGTGCAGGGACGCCTGCGGTGAAGATTGCTGTGAGTGAGAAGCGTATCATTTGTACATGATTCGTGGAAGTGGATGTGGCAAAGGGTGCTCAGGTGGACGGGACGGGGAAGCTTTCCCTCAACAAGTTGAAGGGTGCTGCTCCTACATGGAATTCGGGGATCTTGGAGAGCTGGAAAGAGCAATTTCGCAGAGATGCCTTAATGCTGCCATGAGGTCTGTGTTCCATATTCGAAATAGAATAAAAGAAGCCTTGGCCGGAGGCACGAGCAGGCTCGTCCCAGACGGGATGTGCACCTGCAACTGACGAGCTAGAGGAAAACCATGTGGTACCCACAATTCTTTCGGGATTGGCCAGTTCTCATCCAGCTTGCTCCAAGCAGGTGCTGAAAGGTTTGCGCACCTTTTCTCAACACGCAAAGCACAAGTGTGTGCAAACAGTGCTTCGTTCCGTGTTTCTCAAGCTGATATGGAATGACAGCCCTGCAGACTGCACAGGAAGGGAGTTGCTCACAGGGTAAAGGGGATGTGTACCTGACAGGCTAGATGAAGAAAATTTCCTATGCAGTTGTCCTTCAGTGTACTGGGAACAGGAGCGAGGTCGGGCCAGCACATAGTGTCTTTGGTCCCAGATATTGTCTGGCACTGTGGTGCATCGGCACCCTTAAAACCCTTTGCTAGCACAGAGCCTCATACAGAGGAGAGCAGGAGAAACCAGGTGGACACACATCCCAAAGAATCCCTGCAGACTTCCGATACCAAGCCCAGCGGAGACGGATGGGTCTGCAAGCGTTTCACCCAAGAGGGTTCCTTCAACACTGGAGGTTATAACGAGGGCAGTGTCCCATGCGGTGAAGAGTGCTGTGAGTGAAAACCTATCATCATTTTACACGCTTCTTGCAATTGCAGCGTAGCAAAGGGTGCCCAGGTGGACGGGACGAGAAAGGCTTCCCAAAACAAGTTGCAGGGTGCTGCTCCTACATGGAATTCCGGGGTTTGTGTATTGCCGTGTGCGAGAAAGAAATCCTGGGTTGGTGTTTGTTCCTTGACTGCAGAAAGTCCTTGGAGTGAGGCTTAAGGTGACCTGTGTTCACACAGATCACTTCCGATCACACGAGGGAACGCTACAAACACTTCTTGCCACTGTGGCCTCAAGCCCACTGCAAAGGAGGCCTTTCCCCTGGTACGGGAGACGAGTTGCTCCCCTGCTCAGAAAGGCTCATGACTGAGGTTGGCTGGGCGGATGCATGGTATACCATGTGGCTTTCCCTGAAGGAACCACATACTCCTTGGTTCGAGAACATAGCGTCATCTATGCGAGACCTGTGGTACCCGACTTGCACAGGGGTTCAAATAACGCGCTCTAAGGGCTTGGCTCTGAAGCCCACACGGTGCAAACTCTTTTAAAGGCACTTGGCCATGTGCTGGTGGCGTACCTCTGCAAAGTATGGCAATGTCTCCCTGTAGGAGGTCGTCCCACGGGAAACAGAAGTTACGTTCACACGTTTGCCCCTGAGCCTAATGGCAGAGGTAAAAGATTTGTCATTTCAGAGGCTTCTCCACGGAGTTTCTGTAGAGGTGTCTCCCTCTGACTTGTAGCTCCACAGAAGCACGGTCCTCAGGCCAAGGGCAGCTTGTGCTTTCTCCTCCCTCACACCATGAAGAATTTCCTAAGGAACGGGATCCCTTTGACGTCAGCTCTCGGAACCAAGGTTTCCCCACAGTGCTCCTTTAGTGACCAGATGCTGTCCCTCTCGTGGGACACTTGAAGCGATTCCTTTCGAAACTTCCATACACAGACACTCTATCTCTTTGGTCTTTAGAAGCTGAGAGAAGCTAGCAAAGTGGGCTCAAGTCCCAGGGGCGGAACGAGGCTCATGCCTCTCCACAGAGGGCATGTAGGAACGTGTTGCTCCGAGAAGGAATGCAGAAGTCCGTTATGGGCTAGAGGATAGAAACGTGATGCACACTAATAAGAATGCCTGCAGTGGTCCCATACTGAATGTGTCATCCACCAGGTGGTTTCAGCTACATAACCGAACCGCACGTATCGGTAACGGGCATGTGGCCCTGCGTCTGGCAGGCTGTGTGAAGCCACGTGTCTGGCAAAACCTTACTGGTGGCCTGGTAAATATATCGCCCTTATGGGAAATGGTTATGTGCCCTTCTAGCTAGGTGAAAGTTGTGTTACGCCCCTTGCCCTTTCTGGGTGCGGAGTTTTGCCACGGAGTTCAAGACCAGGAGCCAATTATTTTGGAGACGTGGAAATAGCGCTTTCGCAGAGCTGCCTTCATGCTGCCCCGATCTCTGTGTTCCGTATTCGAAACGGAGTAAAGAAGCCATGGGCGGAAAGCACGGCCAGGCTGGCCCCACGCGGGATGTGCACGTGCAACTGACGAGCTAGAGGAGAGCAATGTGATACCCACAACTCTTTGGGAGCGGCCAGCTCTCATCCAGCTTCTTCCAAGCAGGTTCTGAAAGGTTTGCGCCCCTTTTCTCAACTCACCAACCACGATGTCGTTCTCACAGTGCTACGCTCTGCGTTTCTCAAGGTGATTTGGAATGAGAGCCTTTCAGACTGCAGAGGAAGGGAGTTTCTAACAGGGGAAATGAGATGTGTAACTGACAGGCTAGATGAAGGAAATTTCCTATGCAGTTGTCATTCAGTGTGCTGGGAACAAGACCCAGGTCGGTAGAGCCTCTGGTGTCTTTGTTCCCAGACATCATCTGGCACTGTGGTGCACCAGATCCCTTAAAACGCTTGGCTAACATAGAGTCATATAAAAAGAATAGCAGTAGCCATCAGGTGGACGCACATCACAAGGAAGATTTTCAGATTTCCAGTACCAGCCCTGTGGAGTCGGACGCGTCTGCAAGCGTTTCACCCGAGAGAGTTCCTGCAACACCAGCGGTCATTCCAAGTGCAGGGACGCCTGCGGTGAAGATTGCTGTGAGTGAGAAGCGTATCATTTGTACATGATTCGTGGAAGTGGATGTGGCAAAGGGTGCTCAGGTGGACGGGACGGGGAAGCTTTCCCTCAACAAGTTGAAGGGTGCTGCTCCTACATGGAATTCGGGGATCTTGGAGAGCTGGAAAGAGCAATTTCGCAGAGATGCCTTAATGCTGCCATGAGGTCTGTGTTCCATATTCGAAATAGAATAAAAGAAGCCTTGGCCGGAGGCACGAGCAGGCTCGTCCCAGACGGGATGTGCACCTGCAACTGACGAGCTAGAGGAAAACCATGTGGTACCCACAATTCTTTCGGGATTGGCCAGTTCTCATCCAGCTTGCTCCAAGCAGGTGCTGAAAGGTTTGCGCACCTTTTCTCAACACGCAAAGCACAAGTGTGTGCAAACAGTGCTTCGTTCCGTGTTTCTCAAGCTGATATGGAATGACAGCCCTGCAGACTGCACAGGAAGGGAGTTGCTCACAGGGTAAAGGGGATGTGTACCTGACAGGCTAGATGAAGAAAATTTCCTATGCAGTTGTCCTTCAGTGTACTGGGAACAGGAGCGAGGTCGGGCCAGCACATAGTGTCTTTGGTCCCAGATATTGTCTGGCACTGTGGTGCATCGGCACCCTTAAAACCCTTTGCTAGCACAGAGCCTCATACAGAGGAGAGCAGGAGAAACCAGGTGGACACACATCCCAAAGAATCCCTGCAGACTTCCGATACCAAGCCCAGCGGAGACGGATGGGTCTGCAAGCGTTTCACCCAAGAGGGTTCCTTCAACACTGGAGGTTATAACGAGGGCAGTGTCCCATGCGGTGAAGAGTGCTGTGAGTGAAAACCTATCATCATTTTACACGCTTCTTGCAATTGCAGCGTAGCAAAGGGTGCCCAGGTGGACGGGACGAGAAAGGCTTCCCAAAACAAGTTGCAGGGTGCTGCTCCTACATGGAATTCCGGGGTTTGTGTATTGCCGTGTGCGAGAAAGAAATCCTGGGTTGGTGTTTGTTCCTTGACTGCAGAAAGTCCTTGGAGTGAGGCTTAAGGTGACCTGTGTTCACACAGATCACTTCCGATCACACGAGGGAACGCTACAAACACTTCTTGCCACTGTGGCCTCAAGCCCACTGCAAAGGAGGCCTTTCCCCTGGTACGGGAGACGAGTTGCTCCCCTGCTCAGAAAGGCTCATGACTGAGGTTGGCTGGGCGGATGCATGGTATACCATGTGGCTTTCCCTGAAGGAACCACATACTCCTTGGTTCGAGAACATAGCGTCATCTATGCGAGACCTGTGGTACCCGACTTGCACAGGGGTTCAAATAACGCGCTCTAAGGGCTTGGCTCTGAAGCCCACACGGTGCAAACTCTTTTAAAGGCACTTGGCCATGTGCTGGTGGCGTACCTCTGCAAAGTATGGCAATGTCTCCCTGTAGGAGGTCGTCCCACGGGAAACAGAAGTTACGTTCACACGTTTGCCCCTGAGCCTAATGGCAGAGGTAAAAGATTTGTCATTTCAGAGGCTTCTCCACGGAGTTTCTGTAGAGGTGTCTCCCTCTGACTTGTAGCTCCACAGAAGCACGGTCCTCAGGCCAAGGGCAGCTTGTGCTTTCTCCTCCCTCACACCATGAAGAATTTCCTAAGGAACGGGATCCCTTTGACGTCAGCTCTCGGAACCAAGGTTTCCCCACAGTGCTCCTTTAGTGACCAGATGCTGTCCCTCTCGTGGGACACTTGAAGCGATTCCTTTCGAAACTTCCATACACAGACACTCTATCTCTTTGGTCTTTAGAAGCTGAGAGAAGCTAGCAAAGTGGGCTCAAGTCCCAGGGGCGGAACGAGGCTCATGCCTCTCCACAGAGGGCATGTAGGAACGTGTTGCTCCGAGAAGGAATGCAGAAGTCCGTTATGGGCTAGAGGATAGAAACGTGATGCACACTAATAAGAATGCCTGCAGTGGTCCCATACTGAATGTGTCATCCACCAGGTGGTTTCAGCTACATAACCGAACCGCACGTATCGGTAACGGGCATGTGGCCCTGCGTCTGGCAGGCTGTGTGAAGCCACGTGTCTGGCAAAACCTTACTGGTGGCCTGGTAAATATATCGCCCTTATGGGAAATGGTTATGTGCCCTTCTAGCTAGGTGAAAGTTGTGTTACGCCCCTTGCCCTTTCTGGGTGCGGAGTTTTGCCACGGAGTTCAAGACCAGGAGCCAATTATTTTGGAGACGTGGAAATAGCGCTTTCGCAGAGCTGCCTTCATGCTGCCCCGATCTCTGTGTTCCGTATTCGAAACGGAGTAAAGAAGCCATGGGCGGAAAGCACGGCCAGGCTGGCCCCACGCGGGATGTGCACGTGCAACTGACGAGCTAGAGGAGAGCAATGTGATACCCACAACTCTTTGGGAGCGGCCAGCTCTCATCCAGCTTCTTCCAAGCAGGTTCTGAAAGGTTTGCGCCCCTTTTCTCAACTCACCAACCACGATGTCGTTCTCACAGTGCTACGCTCTGCGTTTCTCAAGGTGATTTGGAATGAGAGCCTTTCAGACTGCAGAGGAAGGGAGTTTCTAACAGGGGAAATGAGATGTGTAACTGACAGGCTAGATGAAGGAAATTTCCTATGCAGTTGTCATTCAGTGTGCTGGGAACAAGACCCAGGTCGGTAGAGCCTCTGGTGTCTTTGTTCCCAGACATCATCTGGCACTGTGGTGCACCAGATCCCTTAAAACGCTTGGCTAACATAGAGTCATATAAAAAGAATAGCAGTAGCCATCAGGTGGACGCACATCACAAGGAAGATTTTCAGATTTCCAGTACCAGCCCTGTGGAGTCGGACGCGTCTGCAAGCGTTTCACCCGAGAGAGTTCCTGCAACACCAGCGGTCATTCCAAGTGCAGGGACGCCTGCGGTGAAGATTGCTGTGAGTGAGAAGCGTATCATTTGTACATGATTCGTGGAAGTGGATGTGGCAAAGGGTGCTCAGGTGGACGGGACGGGGAAGCTTTCCCTCAACAAGTTGAAGGGTGCTGCTCCTACATGGAATTCGGGGATCTTGGAGAGCTGGAAAGAGCAATTTCGCAGAGATGCCTTAATGCTGCCATGAGGTCTGTGTTCCATATTCGAAATAGAATAAAAGAAGCCTTGGCCGGAGGCACGAGCAGGCTCGTCCCAGACGGGATGTGCACCTGCAACTGACGAGCTAGAGGAAAACCATGTGGTACCCACAATTCTTTCGGGATTGGCCAGTTCTCATCCAGCTTGCTCCAAGCAGGTGCTGAAAGGTTTGCGCACCTTTTCTCAACACGCAAAGCACAAGTGTGTGCAAACAGTGCTTCGTTCCGTGTTTCTCAAGCTGATATGGAATGACAGCCCTGCAGACTGCACAGGAAGGGAGTTGCTCACAGGGTAAAGGGGATGTGTACCTGACAGGCTAGATGAAGAAAATTTCCTATGCAGTTGTCCTTCAGTGTACTGGGAACAGGAGCGAGGTCGGGCCAGCACATAGTGTCTTTGGTCCCAGATATTGTCTGGCACTGTGGTGCATCGGCACCCTTAAAACCCTTTGCTAGCACAGAGCCTCATACAGAGGAGAGCAGGAGAAACCAGGTGGACACACATCCCAAAGAATCCCTGCAGACTTCCGATGCCAAGCCCAGCGGAGACGGATGGGTCTGCAAGCGTTTCACCCAAGAGGGTTCCTTCAACACTGGAGGTTATAACGAGGGCAGTGTCCCATGCGGTGAAGAGTGCTGTGAGTGAAAACCTATCATCATTTTACACGCTTCTTGCAATTGCAGCGTAGCAAAGGGTGCCCAGGTGGACGGGACGAGAAAGGCTTCCCAAAACAAGTTGCAGGGTGCTGCTCCTACATGGAATTCCGGGGTTTGTGTATTGCCGTGTGCGAGAAAGAAATCCTGGGTTGGTGTTTGTTCCTTGACTGCAGAAAGTCCTTGGAGTGAGGCTTAAGGTGACCTGTGTTCACACAGATCACTTCCGATCACACGAGGGAACGCTACAAACACTTCTTGCCACTGTGGCCTCAAGCCCACTGCAAAGGAGGCCTTTCCCCTGGTACGGGAGACGAGTTGCTCCCCTGCTCAGAAAGGCTCATGACTGAGGTTGGCTGGGCGGATGCATGGTATACCATGTGGCTTTCCCTGAAGGAACCACATACTCCTTGGTTCGAGAACATAGCGTCATCTATGCGAGACCTGTGGTACCCGACTTGCACAGGGGTTCAAATAACGCGCTCTAAGGGCTTGGCTCTGAAGCCCACACGGTGCAAACTCTTTTAAAGGCACTTGGCCATGTGCTGGTGGCGTACCTCTGCAAAGTATGGCAATGTCTCTCTGTAGGAGGTCGTCCCACGGGAAACAGAAGTTACGTTCACACGTTTGCCCCTGAGCCTAATGGCAGAGGTAAAAGATTTGTCATTTCAGAGGCTTCTCCACGGAGTTTCTGTAGAGGTGTCTCCCTCTGACTTGTAGCTCCACAGAAGCACGGTCCTCAGGCCAAGGGCAGCTTGTGCTTTCTCCTCCCTCACACCATGAAGAATTTCCTAAGGAACGGGATCCCTTTGACGTCAGCTCTCGGAACCAAGGTTTCCCCACAGTGCTCCTTTAGTGACCAGATGCTGTCCCTCTCGTGGGACACTTGAAGCGATTCCTTTCGAAACTTCCATACACAGACACTCTATCTCTTTGGTCTTTAGAAGCTGAGAGAAGCTAGCAAAGTGGGCTCAAGTCCCAGGGGCGGAACGAGGCTCATGCCTCTCCACAGAGGGCATGTAGGAACGTGTTGCTCCGAGAAGGAATGCAGAAGTCCGTTATGGGCTAGAGGATAGAAACGTGATGCACACTAATAAGAATGCCTGCAGTGGTCCCATACTGAATGTGTCATCCACCAGGTGGTTTCAGCTACATAACCGAACCGCACGTATCGGTAACGGGCATGTGGCCCTGCGTCTGGCAGGCTGTGTGAAGCCACGTGTCTGGCAAAACCTTACTGGTGGCCTGGTAAATATATCGCCCTTATGGGAAATGGTTATGTGCCCTTCTAGCTAGGTGAAAGTTGTGTTACGCCCCTTGCCCTTTCTGGGTGCGGAGTTTTGCCACGGAGTTCAAGACCAGGAGCCAATTATTTTGGAGACGTGGAAATAGCGCTTTCGCAGAGCTGCCTTCATGCTGCCCCGATCTCTGTGTTCCGTATTCGAAACGGAGTAAAGAAGCCATGGGCGGAAAGCACGGCCAGGCTGGCCCCACGCGGGATGTGCACGTGCAACTGACGAGCTAGAGGAGAGCAATGTGATACCCACAACTCTTTGGGAGCGGCCAGCTCTCATCCAGCTTCTTCCAAGCAGGTTCTGAAAGGTTTGCGCCCCTTTTCTCAACTCACCAACCACGATGTCGTTCTCACAGTGCTACGCTCTGCGTTTCTCAAGGTGATTTGGAATGAGAGCCTTTCAGACTGCAGAGGAAGGGAGTTTCTAACAGGGGAAATGAGATGTGTAACTGACAGGCTAGATGAAGGAAATTTCCTATGCAGTTGTCATTCAGTGTGCTGGGAACAAG